>NW_024351729.1:20954813-21349614 GCF_902729225.1 Pteropus medius
TAAACTCTCCCTTCTGCCCAAACCCCAGACAATGGTGCCTAAGAGTCTTGTGCACTGATTACTCTCACAATATGGCAGAGCTCTTCCGTGGAAGAAAAGAGATGGGTCACAGAAAGAGGCTTCTAGCTGGGGGTGGGCATGGAGATGAAAAATAATATCCATAATGAAGATAACGATGATGGAGGGAAAAAGGCCGAGAACGCAGAGTGAAAGCAAGAAAGAGACCAACCCCAAGATAAGCTCCAGTGTGACAGAGAGGAACAAAACAGGAGATAGAAATAGTTGAACTGTGACAAGTTGCAGAGAGGAGAGAGAAACACTTTGCAGAAAGTGAGGAAGGCAGGTTTCAATGGAGGTGGCAGTCAGAAAGATTCTCAGTGAGAAGAAGGTACACACGAAGGCTGTGGGTGACGGAGGGTGAGTGGGGGGCTATGGAAGGAACTCAGGGAAGCAGAGGGTGCTGAGCGCTGGGAGACACCTCAGAGAAACAGGTGCTGCTGCCTCTGATGGCCCTGAGGTCCTGCCACCACCAGTCCCCAGAAAAGCAGTTTTTACCAGGCACCCACTGTCCACAGCGGAAACTCAAGGGGAATGTGGAGATGCGGTGCAGGAGAGGAAAAAAGGGTTCCAGAAACACCCTCACGAACAAGCAGCCAGAACTCTGATTTCTCACAGCACCAGGAAGCCTTCCCAGCCCACTGCGTAGGCTGCAGAGCTCCCCGCAGCTCCCCGCGATCCATCCAGAGGCTTCTTGTCCCCTCGCTCTGCATTCACAGCTCGATAAGAGTTATAATTGGAGCCATAATTCCCTATAGGCTCTTTTATTTGTGTTTTTCATGTGGGTTGGTATTGTTTCTTTTAATAGTCTGTACATTTCTCGACCGTTTCTGTTATATCTTTGCAGTACCCGTTGCAGGGCTCCCATTCTTTTGAGTATGTACAGCACTCTCTACTCCTTCCTTTTTTAGCAATTTCTACTTAAAAAGAATTCTCATGCTCATTAAACTTGATGCCATTCTCCTGGCCATGTCTCCTATTAAAAATTTCCTTTCTACTTGATAGTCTTTTATACTGCCCATTGCCTTTCATGGTGTGTTTATCATCTCGTGAAGAAAGAACAGGCATTTTATTCCCATTTTATAGATGAGGGTACTGAACCTCAGAGGCTTGCGTAAAATACTGAACTTGCCCTGCAGATTAAAATATCTTGTACATTTTGTACCAACGTATGGCACGTAAGCCGATTTTAGGTGGTATGCCAGAGGTCATTTTTATTGGACAAGGTATGTATTTTGTTGTCACGTATAAAGAAAAAGTAGTATACTAAACTGGTGTTGTCAGACTCATTATTGCTTGCAGTATTTTAATTAAATAAAATAAGTGTGTTGGTTTGAAGATAAAGATTAAGGAAATAACAATAATCAAGGTGGTTCAAAGATATGGCAAAAATGAGAAGCAGGTTCCTGAATGAGTGATGTTTCGAAAATGCTGCTCGGCGTCAGCTCGGTACACAACGGCACTCAGTCCACGGGGCTTTGCTGCCTGCCCACAGCCCAGAGTCAGTGGAGTGACCAGTGCTCTGGAGCGAAGAGGAATCTCTGAAGCTGTCCGCTTGTCGGCGTGTAGGGAGGGTGGGTAATCTCTGGCTGCTGCAGGCAAAGCCAGGCAGCAGAGGGATATGTGCTGGGGGTACAGGAAGACGGGTGCACAGGAATCAGAGAACACCAGTGCCTGCCCTCACCCAGCTTTCGGAGTCATGGTAGGTGGAGGAGATGGATGGGAGACGCAAAAAGAAACACAAAGCAATATAAACTCAGACCTCAGGACAGCTTGCCCAGAGCGCCATTCTTTAATGGCAGTGTTAGGAGCCATGAGTGGGGACAGGAGGTTTGCCTTACCTCCAGGAGGGTGTTTCTAGCGAGCATGGTATTAGAAGAGAGGCTTCCTCCTGCAGGGGCTTCCTTCATCCTTATGCCGGCCCATAAAGAATCCCCCAATCGAGTGGGCCCCTCTCCCCTTGGGGAAGGATCCTTTGCTAGCCCCCTCCTCAATGGCTCTTAATTTCCAAACTGGATGAGTTCATCATTTCCTTCCAAACTCAGGTCTCCCTCCCTTCCCCCCTCAATCTCCGTTGAGCAGTTGCCGTCTCCCCAGCTGGCTTCCCATTGGAGAAACAGGTTTGCCTGTGAAATTGTAGCGTGTTGTCCTCCCAGCCTTCCCCCAGGTGGGAGAGAGGTGGGGAGGCAGAAGGGTGCCTTGCAAAGCCAGTTTTTACTACCACGGACTGGCAGCAATTTAGTAAGAGAGCAAACGGCCTACGTGCTGGTAGTAACCTCTTGCTCCCCCTGACTCTCCACTGAGACAACAGATTTCCTGGAAAGGGAGTTGGGGCCGTGAAGTATGTGTGACATTGAGGGGAGTGAATGGACTGGGGATGGGGGAGGTCTGTGTGCTCAGCTGGACACACAGATGCCGGAGCCTGCATTGCAACACGCTTTTGCAGTGGACTTGGGTGTCACCTGTAGGTTCAGCTTTTTTTGTTGTTGGGACTTTGGGTGAAGCTGGTGCCCGTGGGGAGTAGAAGGCAAGCTGAGCGAGTGAGCTTGCTATTTCACACTGCCGGGGCCTTGCAAAAGCTGGCTGGGCCCCTTCCCGTCCTTTATTTGTTTGTCTTTGCCTGCTTCTCAGAGGCCTCAAGGGGGTGAGGGTGGAGGGAATGGGGAGATGAGATAATTGTAGGGGCCTGAACAAGCTTGCTCAGACACTATTGTGTGGCCAAGATCCATTGAGCAAGCGAGAGAGATTGAAAGAGAGAGAGAGAGAGAGAGAGAGAGAGACCCCTGAGAGGAGAGAGGAGAGGAAGAAAAAGCAAGTACAACAATTCTAAAAGTGAACTGAAAGTTACTAAATGTGAAGTGAAGACTCAAAACCAAGAGTCTGTTAGAATTGAGGGGGGCTGGCATTGGTGAGTGTGAGCAGTCTTTCCCCCAGCTGAGGGTCAGGGAGCAGGGGCTGCAGGGATTTCCTGGGAGGGGAGGGGCGTCTGCGGACAGATTTGGAATCGAGACTGTCTGTTGCTGTTTCAGGAGCTTCTCCCATCAGAATAAGACGGGCTGTCGTTTGCCAGGGCTTGAAAGGTTTAGTTAACGATTCCAGAGTATCAGAGTATCGCCCAACAGATATAGTTTTGTTCCTAGAAAGAAAACCTGCAGCAGGGAGGAGCGGGGCGGTCCCGACGAATGGAGGCAGTACCCCACTCCGATTTTTCACAGATGCTGTGCCCGGCATGAAACCTTTTCAGAAAAGTCAGTTCTCTCCCGCTCTGACCTGTGGCAGATGCCTGGCTTCCTTGTGCCTGCTGCCTATCCTGTCCTGCCTTCATTCTCCAAGAAGTCTCAGGGAGCAGCACCCTGTCTGACTCTGTGTCTTGTCCTAGATGGCCAGGAGGGTCTATCGGGTTCTGTCCAGATGCCGGATTGAGACTCTCTACTGGTGACATAGGGGACCCAGACACCTCACTGTGGGATTCTGGGAGGGAGTGAGGATCCTGACAGTGAGGACCAGGAGAGAAGCTGTGGGAGCTGGGATGCTGGTAAAGAACCTGACATTCATGGAGCGGACTCTCCAGCAGGAATCCTATTGCTCCTTTGAGGTCGCTGTGGGAAAGTCGCAATGGGCAGCCATTTGGATCTAGGCTGCGAAGTAATACTCAAGGGTCTATATTATCTCCTGGGCCTGACGGTCTTTGCAAGCCTGTTCTCTATAATTAATGAGGCCCTAGAGCAGGGGTCAGCACACTGCAGACCTCAGGCCAATTCTGGCCTCCATCTATTCTCGTAAATAAAATGTTATTGGAGCATAGCCACGCTCATTGGTTTGAATATTGTCTTTGGCTGCTCAGAAGCTATAACGACAGAACTGAGTAGTTGTGACAGACCAGAAGAATTACTGAAAAAGTTCGTTGACCCCTGATCTAGAGAATCCCAGTGGAGAGATGCTTTGCTTAACACCCCTCCTTCAGATGCACTGGGTCCCAGCGTCCTGAACCCATCCAGACTTTCTACAACACCTTGATCTGAACAGCCTTTCAAAAGAGGAGGGAAAAAGTGTAATTCACTTAATGAGTAGCACTTCCACCCAAGGCTTGGAACTCTGTGGTGATCTTTGTAAAACCCAGCCTCAGAGGCTGGGCAGGAAGGAGAGACCCAGTGGAGGAAAAGCATTGATTCCTTTCATTTCTCCCAGCCTGCCTCTGGAGAGCAGTACTTGCCCCTTGCTTCCCAGGGAATGACCAGCAGTTTGAGAAGAGAAGGCCTGGCTTACATACGGAAGTTCTCATCAGTGATGAGGGGGTGGAGGCTGTGCCTACTGTGCTTTCCGGAGATGGCCTCCATAATACCTCTGTCCCACGTACCATTTCGCCATTCCCTTGAAGATGGGCTGGCTTGCTGACTGACAGAGTGTAGGGGAAGCGATGCTGTGAGACTTCTGGATGCCAAGAAGCCTTGCAACTTCCACCTGGCCTCCTGGAACACTCACTTTTGGGGTACTCCCTCTCGAAACCCACCACCTAGCTTAGCTGCCAGCTAGCAGCCAGCCTCGACTGCTGGCCAAGTGAGTCAGCAACGCTTTTGGATGTCGAGTTGACAGGCCTTGAGATGACCCAAGTCCCTGTATACTGTGACCATGAAAGATCCCATGTGAAAATTACCCAGCTGAGCCCGGTCAGTCCACAGAACCAAGAGAGATAATACAAATAGTTGTTTTAAGACCTAAGCTTTGGGGGTGGTTTGTTACCTATTAAGAGGTAACCAGAACAAGAGCAATGGCAGTGCGGGTTGTGAGGGGCACAGGGGACACAGGTGGCCACACACTTGGAAGTTAGCAGCAGATCTTTAATTAGAATTCTGTTTTCTTGGCTCCCCTGGGGTAGTGGAAAGGTGAGGGCTTGACATCTGGCTCTAGTATATTCTGGTGGTTAACCCTGGATGGGTCACTTAACCTCTCTGGCCTCATTTGACACTTATGAGAATTAAACGAAATAACTGTGAGAGTGTTTGCATAGACTTACCACTCTTAATTCTGTTCCTTTTTCCCTCTTGTCACTGCTCTTGACTTCCTGTCGCCATGGCCATCAGACCAGCTGGACCTCCTGCTGAGAGTAGGCAGAGGTTCTGCACCCCCGTGGCTGGTTCCTTGCCTTCTTCCAGGCCTCTGACAGCCACTGTGCTCCCCTATATGTTTCCTGTTACTCTTCAGTGTACTTCCTGGGGGTTCTGTGCACCCAGTTATCCCTTTCCTCCATCACGACATGCAGGGAACCACTCCCACGCCTTCCTACCAAACTTGGCGAAGTTTCCCTCGGTGAACCTGCAAACCAGTTCCCAGCTTCACTAGAGGAAGGGGTGTGCGTGGTGCTTTCGTGACCTTGATCTTAGGAACTCGACCTCATTCTCCACTCCCGCACCTGTCAAAGGACACGGGCCCCTCCCCATGAGTTCACGGTAGGAATAACAGCACGACCATCCGCTGTCGAGGACTGCGTGCCGGCAGAGTGCTAAGGACTTCACCTCGATCATTTCATTTACTCTTTGCAGTAACCCCCTAAAATAGGTACCATTATTATCATCTCCATATTACAGATGAGAAAACTGAGGCTCAGCGAGGTGAAGTAACTTGCCCCAAATGACACAGGCAGTGAGTGAGTGGAGGAGCTGGACAGTTGGCCGCCGAGCCCTGTCTCTTAACTCCTCCACCAGCCTCCAGCACTCACATTCTCATTCGGACCCTTTTGTTTTGTGTCCTCTTCATTTGGTCACTTTAGAGTCCTTCAACCCAATTCAGTAACTTTTAGAGGACAAGGCCACAAAAACGCCTAGGCTAACATCTAGGAAGAGGCATTGGTGAAGAAGTTCTGAAGACAAAGGTGATAATGGTGATCAATAATGATGATGGATCAAGTTGCTGGCCTAGTACTTGAAGCTCGTTTGGGAAATCGCCACAAAGCATGCAGCCCTGGCCTCTTAGTTAACCCAGAGCACATTTTCCATCTTTTTCACAGTGATACTCCTCAGATTTTCATTATGGGGTTTCCAACCAAGGAATTGGATCAGAAAAGATCTTTATGCTGTGTATTTTGATTCAAGACTCACCAAGGAGGAGCTGGCACTGGTCTGGGGCGATCCCAAGGTTATGGATAGAGAGTAGAGAATACGTCCTCTGCTCAGGCAACACTCGAATTCTTTTCTGCTTCTTTTTGAAACATTAACAAAATTCAGACAAAAACCTCTATAGTAAATTTTAGGTGTTACTCAAGATGTTTAATCATGATCCATGTGCATGACATTATATAACATCATATGACATGATTCCCTTTTAAAATTCCTCTTCTTCTATCATTAAAAAGGGATTCACCTTCATCAGTCATTAGGAAACTAAAAAATAAAACCACAATAAAATAAAACTGCATATCCACCAGAATGAGTACATTTAAAAAGGATGGAAAAGGCCAAGTGTTGGCAAGAATGGAGAGTGAGTTGAATCCTCTCTGGGGGTTCCAAATTAGTCGCCCCAAGATGTGTCCCTGTGGTGTATGGATTATTTTGAGCTAAACCTTTGAGCTCAAGAGAAACCTTTGCTCCACACCCCCAGCTACCTAGGAAAATTTAAATTAGGGGCCTTGTCCATAATAAGAGTTATTACCAGAAATAACATTTTATGAACTATCTACAGGGCAGGGCAAACATCTAATTATCGAACATCTGCTCTTCTTATTGTTCTGTGAATTACCTCATTGTAATTATTCAGTCAGCTAAAAGAACCAGAAGGGGGGGGACAGTTTCCCCTCCTCCACACCATAAATATTGTGATAAGAGTATAGACTTATACATCAACTTGGCAAAACTTTCTGGCTTTCTCTACTAAAGCTGAACATATGTATACCCCATGGCCCAGAAATTCCATACCTAAGTATAGACCCAACAGAAATGAGCACACATGCTCAGCAAATGACTTGTTCTGGGACATTCATGGCAACTGTGTTCATAAGAGTCAAAAACAGGAAACTATCCAAATGCCCATCAACAGAAGAACGGATAGATCATGGTGACTGCCTACCATGGAACGCTACCCAGCAATGAGAAGGAACCAAAAATTACATGCGAGAACATGGAAAAATTTCACGAGCATAGCGTTGAGCCAAAGAAGCCAGAGAGGACAAGACAGCATAGTGTACGTTTTCATTTATATGTAATGCAAAAACAGGCAAAACTCATCGATGGTAGAAAAAGCCAGGATCATGGTTGCCCATGGAGAAGGGCGGGTAACAACTGGAAGTGAGCATAGAGGGGACTTCTGAGCAATGTTACTCTTTCTTCCTCTGGATACTGGTTATGTGAGATGACCAACTGTGCATGTTTATCAAGTTTATGATGTGTGTACTTTTTTGCACGTACACGACATTTCAATGAGATGTTTTTAAAAATCTCCTTCTGATGATTTATGGAGAAAATCTCGGCTCGGGTCTGGCTTGTCTTAATACTTCTCTTAGGCTGGCTCATCTTTTGTTAAACCAGGGCTCGAATTAAATACCACCGTTTTGTTTCACTGTGTTTATTTTTATGGTTGCTATCTATATATGGCCATTAATGCAGGTCTTCCATTTATGGTAATGCTATAAAGTTTCTTTTAAAAACAGCTTTAAGTCAAAAGAAAAAAAAGTGAATTGACTTACATTAAAAAAATATTATGTAAATAATAGTATAGGTGGTACTTAGTTACAGTAAACCTTGAGAGGGTGGAGTTGGTGACATACTTTTCAAATGGAAAAAGGCTGGGATTAAGGGGACTGGAGAAAACCAGTTTCAGCCTGTCCTCATCTCTCCACAGGAGTCCTCACTGCCTGGCACGGACAGGCTCTCAGGCGTAAGGACATATCCTCAGCAGAGGACCCATGAGAAATGAAAAGTGTGCTCCAGGAACAGTGGGCAAAGCAGGGACTGGGAGCAGAGGACCTGGGCTCACTCGACAAATAGTCATGTAGCCTTTGTGTTCCAGGCACTGTTCTAGGCCCTGGGCCTTCAGTAATGAGTAAAATGGAGCCTCCCTCCACTTCTCTATGCAGCTGATGGAGGATGTTCTGTGAGTGAAGCCTTTCTGGAGGAGAGACCTGAACCTCATGGTGGTTAGGAAAAGACTTAAAGAAGATGGGGCTTTTGGTGGTGATGGTGATGATGATGATGATGATGTGTGTGTGTTTCTCCACGTGACAGGCAGGGGGAGGCAAAACTGACTATTAATCAGGGAACGAGAAGAAAGGAATTGGGGAGTGGTCTTTAGACTCATTAGAAAGAGAAATCTCATTGAATACTTTGCATTGGTCAAGTTAGCCTCACTTTGCCTGCTCATCTCCAGGGTTCTTGGCTCAGAGATCAAGAACTTTAAACAGAGGTAGAGAGAATGAATCTCAAACGTTAGGTGAGTAGCTGAATAAATGAGAAAATTCCTTTCCTGTACTCTCAATACATTCATCATAACCTTTCATCCCCAGCAAGTGGGGCATTGCAATGGAGACTGAGAATGGGGCCCTGCCAGGAGTATTTTTAGAGATGGCACTTTTCATTCATTCATTCACTCAGTATATTTACTGAGTGCCTACTGGATGTCAGGCACTATATTTTAGACCCACGTCCTGACCAATATGGTAGCTACTAGCCACAAGTGGCATTAAGCATTTGAATTTTGGCTGGTTCAAATTGAAATGTGCTGTAAGCATAAAATATCTATCAAAGCTTGAGGGTTTAGTATAAAAAAAGGAATATTAAATCTCTCGGTAATTTTTAATATTCATTGCACATTGAAATGATAATTTGAATGTATTGGGTTAAATAAAGTATATAATTAAAATGGGATCCATCCATTTATTTTTACTAAATTTTAATGTGGCTGCTAGAAAACCGAGAATTGTACCTGTGGCTCACATTTGCGGTTTGCATCAGATTTTCATTGGTCAGTGTCACAGTGGACACTGTCCTTACTCTGAAGGAGCTCATACTCTAGTGAGACCAACAGAAACAGATGGGACCAGGCAGGAACAAGATGCCAGGGCACACCCAGGAGGAGTGACCAGCAACATCCCCATGCCTGTCACATCTGCGCTAGACACAGTTCTAGTGATTGCCAGAAGACCAGCTCTATTTCACTTGTCTTCTCAAACATGGGCGCTGTACCCCCTGCCACCAAATGAAGCCAAACCTCCATAGGAGTCAGCTGGATTTCCTGCCAGTCTCTCTCCCTCCCTCCCCACTACACCCCCCAAGCATTCCCTATCCCCAGGAAGGGACTTTCTATGTCCAACCTCACCTTCCCATTTCCTTGTCCTTGCTTTCTTCGCTCTCTCTGCTCTGGGTGTCCTTGCTAGCCCTACATTTCCCTTGGTAGACTTCTAAGATTTAATTTCAAGTCTCGTTTACCCATGAAACCCCCACCATATCGCCATCTAAATATTTCTCCTCTTCGAAGCCTCTGACCACCAGTTATGTGTTCATCTTACCAAACTCTCCCTTATAACATTGTTAGTTTTTTAAAATCAGGAACTTGCCTTCCTGGGCATCTAGTTCATCTTCAGGAACAGGTAGCCACTGGGTAAGTAGCTGTTGAGTTGAATCAAATGGCTCTGATCCTAAAGGTAGGCAGAGCTGGAGGAGAGAGCTCTGGTGGGGAGGAAGGGTGCCACAGAGGTAGAGTAAAGCACCACCTAACGGTGGGGATATGTTCTGAGAAACGTGTGCTTAGGCTGTTGTTTCTTAGTTGTGGGAACAGCATAGAATGTACTTAACCTATTGCTCTTAGGCTACAAACTTGTACAGCATGTTACTGTATAAAAACAACATGAGACATAATCAAGCCCAAGAGAAAGTGATGCAATCAAGACACTTGGTAAACACAAGATAGATGAGGCTGCTGCCGTGTAACACCATATACTGTTTTACGTGTTTTACGGTGCATTGATAATGATACAAAATATGGCATAGTAAATATGTAAACCAGTAACGTAGCCGTTCACCATCATTATCAAGTATGGACTACACAGAATTGTGCTTGCTTTACTTTTACAGGACTGGCAGCCCAGGTGTGTTTACACCGGCATCACCACAAACATGTGAGTAACGCGTTGGCCTAAGACATTACAATGGCTGTTAAGCCTCTAGGTGATAGGAATGTTTCGGCTCCACTGTAACCTCATGGGACCACCTTTGTACATGCAGTCCCTTGTTGACAAAAATGTCCTTATGTGGCACATGACCGTACTGAGAAATTACACCTGGGCTGGAGGCAGCTTCATGGTCCATCCCTAACCAAGAGAATTTCTCTGACAAGAGTCTTTGTTTGGTTCACAACCCAGGGTGATGGGTGATAATTAAGGCAAGTCTAGCTGGAATGCTGGGGGGATGGGGACGGCTTGGACACATGACTGACTCAGTAAATTGAACAGAACAATAGAGGGAGGCCATCCTTGTCCATCTGCATGATTGGAGAGAGCTATACATGACTTTACTCCAGGGTATTCTTGAACAACTGGCAGGTCGATCTGACCTCTGCAAGCCTGGTGAAGCAGGTTCTGGGCTCTCTCCTGCCGCAAATGCCTCCAGATCTGTGGGTGGAGAGCCCAGGTCGCTAAAAGATTACCTTTTCTTTTTTTTGTGGGGTCGCGGGAGGGCAGAGTAGGTGGAGAGGAAGGGAGCAGGTTTCTTGGTGTCCAGAGATTGCATTTCTGATACTTACATATCACCAGATGCTCTCAGGGTTGGGAACCTGTATTGGTCACCAAGGGAAGGGTGGGGGGCTGTTGGGGCTAGGTGGGTCTGTAGGACATGAACCTCCTCCAGACTCACTCGACACCAAAGTCACTGTCCCAAGCAACGTGTGTAGGGGTGGGGCGGTGAAAACCGAGGGTGGTGAGAGTCCTGTGGAAGTGAAATCTACTTGAAGGTCAAGACCATGCCTTTTCTACTTTGCATTGCCCCAGCAGTTAGCCCAGTGCCCGCCACAGGGGAAGCGCGCAAAGTAAGTCCTTGAGAATTGAACAGAACGGGAGACAAAAGCACCCACTCTTCTTCACTCCCGCGCCGGCCCCACTCCCCCAAGTGATTCTTATTCTCCGGGAGTCAGGGAGCCCGGGGTAGAAGGGTGTGAACCGACCGAGGCCAGGGGGAGTAGAGGACCTACAGAGCAAGTGACCAAGTGGGAGTGGGCGTGCACGCACGCATAGGCGGGCGCGCGGGAGTGTCAGGGGAAGGGGTGGTCTCCAAAAGGGGAGGGAAGAAGGCAGGGGGCGGGGAGAAGCAGGGCTTTTTAGGACCGGCTACGGCCGCAGGGGAGGAGAAAGAAGCCGAGGAGGCGGCTCCCGCGCTCTCCAGGCTGTGCCACCTGCCGGTTCGCTCGCTGCGGTCGCGCTCACCATCGCCAACATGCTGCCGAGACTGGGCGGCCCCGCGCTGCCGCTGCTTCTGCCGCCGCTGCTGCTGCTGCTGCTGGGCGCAGGCGTGAGCGCCGAGGTGCTGTTCCGCTGCCCGCCCTGCACGGCGGAGCGCGTGGCCGCCTGCGAGACCACGCCGACCCGGTCCGGGGCGCCCTGCACCGAGCTGGTGCGGGAGCCGGGCTGCGGCTGCTGCTCTGTGTGCGCCCGGCTGGAGGGCGAGGCGTGCGGCGTCTACACCCCGCGCTGCGCCCAGGGGCTGCGCTGCTATCCCCACCCGGACTCCGAGCTGCCTCTGCAGGCGCTTGTCCAGGGCGCCGGCACTTGCGAGAAGCGCCGCGACGCGGACTATGGCGCCAGCTCCGAGCAGGTTGCAGGTAACGCGGGCCGGGACAACTAGTTGGGAGAAACTTGGAGGGCAGCGGGGGGATGGCGGGGGTGGGGGGCGCTAGGCTGGCGTCCCTTCTGCAGGCAGGGAGGGTGCGGCAGGCCCTCAGAGACCGTTTAGATCGGAGTCATTTGACCAAGTCCGGGTGGACTGTTGGGAGGGGAATCCGAAAGTCAGGCCCGGGGAGGGGACTTGGAGTTCGAGCGCGCGGAGGAGCCTGGCTACTAATTTATGGGGATAAATGGGGAGAGGAAAGACGCCCCTGTTATCATGGTTTTCCCGGGTGGAACGTATCCTGACCTCTATTTTGGAGGGGGAGGGGGGAGTTTGGTTAGATCTGTGGGAGTAGGAACCGAAGGGTCCTGGAAAGGTCCTGGTGGGGGACACCGCTGACACTGGGGACCTCTGGTGAGAAGGGGCGCTAGGAGAAGGCAGCGCCGCGTTGAGGGACCCTTCCTGCTACTGGGATTGTGAGGTGAGGAGAAAGGACTTGTTAGTACTCGGCAGAGTGGGTTGCTTAGGGGAAAATAAAAAACGACGCTGCTGTTTTACACAGGCAACGAAGAAGGCTCTTGCTACTCTGTTGGATGGAAAAATAAAAAAGATCATTGGGAAGCGAGAAAGAGACCTCAGCAGTTGAGTCAATGTAACTTAAAGCCGGGTCGCCGGCTGCAGCCCTTGGGCGGAGGCAGCGGTGCTGCTGAGTTTAGCATCTGGGCCCCGGGGCAGAAGCTGGAGGATGCCCGGGCGGTGGATGCAGCTACTCTTGCCAGAGCGAGCCGCCCCCCACCCCCACACCGTTCCCCATCCTAATTTGTGGGACCTTCTTCCTATCCGATAGAATGGGGACCCTGAGTCTTTTGTAAGGGGCCTTCATCCCCCCCCAAAAAAGTTTTTTTTTTTTGAGGGACACGACTAAATGATAACTTTTTTTCCCCTTGTTTATATGTTTTTAAAATTACAAAAGCCTCCTGCCCCAGTGGTCTGGAAGAAGCTGTAATTATTTTCTTTCTTCTTGGAGACAGTGGTGAAATATGCCCACTGCCTGCAGCTGTTTAAAAAGCAAGAGAATCTAAGTTTCTCAAACTTGGACAGAGGAAAGAAAGAAAAGGAAAAGTGAAAACATTCTTGCTTGCTTCTGCCGTCATTGTCCAGCTGCCCCCTCCCTCCAGGACCAGCCCCTCCTTCCTGTACCCTGCTATTGTTTTTCCCCTGTTCTTCTTGGGGTCAGAGTTAAAATCTTTTTCTATTTCCCTGGTGCATTTTGACCTTGAGTGCAGAGCAAGTTAGGGCTTCCTCCAGGCGCAACCCCTCAGTCCCTTTCTTCTCCCTCCAGCTTACTTCCCTCCCCAGCCTGCCTCAAGTTAACCCTTCCCTCAATAAGAATAAAAGGGAAAAGACTCCGCCAAGGCCCTTTGCTGAGGGGCTCCTGTCCCCCAGTCTCGTGTTCCTCTCCCCTCATTCCCCCGCACCCGCCGCGGTCCACCGGGGAGGTACTGTGGTTTCTGAGCTGAACTCTGACAAACTAAACATCTTCTTCAGCGGGGTGAACTTTTCGAGAGGCCTCCAAGTTCATAGAATCGTTTAGAATGTTTTAATAAAGTGCGTGGGACATGTCCTTCCTCAACGTTTCACTGTCCCCCCCACCTTCAGACCTCTCACTCTCAGCCTGAAGACCAGCTTTCCTGTTTCCCAACCCCCAGAAGCAGGTCAGGGTCTTCAGAAGGGAACCGAGCTGGAGATTCCCCATTCACTCCTCCTAGGAGCCTGGAGGGGGGTGAGTTGTCTGGGGAGCCTGGGTACAATGGTGTGAGTTCATGGGAAGAATGTCACTCTGGATTTTCTGCCTGGTTATGGGACTCCTCTCCACTAGCTAGCCTTCTCTCAATGCCCAGACAGATGCCTTCCACATTTTTCTCTTGTGCTTCAGACTGGGAAAGTGATACCCAGATGGGGGTTGGGGAGGTGGTGGGAGGTGGAATGTGAAGCCTGGTGACTGGAAAAGGACGAGGCTGGGTGCCTGAGGCAGGTCGGGTTGGTGGGGGAGGGGGACCAAAGGGAGAAGCCTGGGCTTACAGGGATTCGGTAAGATAGAGGGGCAAGTTTTGAGGCTTCTGTGCAGAAGACAATCTTGGGCTGGAGCAGGGAGGGGGTGTTGCATGGCCAGTGCTGGTCCGAGTTGGGCCAGAGGGGCAGGGACTGAGACTGGCCTAGATGAGACCTTAGCACTGAATGCTGCTGCCTCCTACTCTTCATATTCCATCCCTTCTCCCCACCCCCCAAGCGTGAGCCTCCCCCCACCACCCATCCCAGCCTGCATTCCTCTTTGAGCAGGTTGCTTTTGAGAATTTTAAACATACCCTCTCATTTCGAGGCAGCAAACCCCAGCAGTTCCGGCTTCGCTGTTAGCTCTTTTGTCTTTGTTCCCAGGACTCAGGGGCTGTGTCGCTGGCTTCCTGGGGATGGCTGGGATGCAGGGGGTGGGGGTGGGCGCTTCAGCCGGTGCTGAGTCTGCATCCCCTGGGGGTGATGGGCTGGGACTTGTTGGTTCAAATAAACCCAGAAGTCAGACTGGGGCGGAGGTTGGAGTGAGGGAGCCCGGAAGAAAAATGGGAGGGGGACCCCGAGGTCTTCAGGAAGTCTGGACCTTAAAAGCGCGTGACTGCGTTTGGTGGTGGAATGGGAAAAGTGCCTAGAAATGTGAGGGAAGAGGTTTGGGGGCAGTTTGGTCCTTTCAGAATTTAGGGCCTTCCTCAGCATCTCCCTGCCTCCTTCCCTGCCGTGTACAATGCCAGGGATTATGCTGAGGGGCGGAGCCGCCCAAGTGGCCGTCTGGCCCGCTGCACATATAAAGGTGCTATAGAAATGTGCAGTCATTCAGAGTCTCCGGGCAGGCAGGCAGGCAGGCTGGCCGGCGGGCGGGCTGGGGAGGCTTTGCATCTGCAGTTGCTGGGGGCGGATAAGGGGGGCAGAGAAGAGCACTGATTTACAGTGGTTCAGTGCAGTTTCAAAAAAAGAGGGGAGGAAAGCAATGGGACTTCTGGCTGAAAGCGCTGCTTTGCATCTTGCCTTGCATAAATTTGCATACTGAGTTCAAAGTCGTAAAATAGACTCGGGGAATGAGTGGGACCCACTGTCACTGATTGCTAACACCACCACCTTCCGCCCCCCTCCCCTCTTCTGGACAGAATGCTCAGAACTCGCTCTGCTAAGCTGCTCCGCCTGAGTCACCACCACTTTGGAAGGAGGAGATGGGGGAGCTGAGTGCTGTGCTGCGCCTGGGTCCCCTCATGGGAGATAATGTGCTTCCTTGGCGAACGAAGGGTGTCCCATGGCCTTGGAGGCAGGGCTGCTGTGGAGGGTGTGGCTCGAAGGTCCCGAGCCTGCTAGGCAAGCAGGAGCCTGGGCCTGCCCTTTCGCTTGGAGAGCTGGAATTGGAGGAAGCCACCAAATCAGAGTCTTTTCCTGCAGTCTCCCTACTCACATTTCACCTGAGTCAAGTGTTCACTGAAGTCAGTTCCCTTTGTCTGGTACCAGTGATTCCATCCATTCCTTTGGCAAGATATTTGAGGAAGCTTTAGTAAAAAATCAAATATTGTATAGCAATGTCAAAAGATCTCACAAAAACAAAAACAGGACTAAGGACTCTGAATTAGAATAGGTGGTAGAGTCTAGTGGGGAATAAGAACACACCTGAGGTGGTCATGAGGATCTACCTATGTAGTAGTTCTTGGCCAAATTGGACGATTGAGTTTCCTGGCAGGCAAAGGGAAAAGGGAGGCTTATAAAGTTCTCATTGTTACCTTACCTTAGCATTGAGCTTTAAAATAAACTTTTCACGGAGATCAGTCCTTTGGATTAGGGGGGGCTTTATGGAAATTAGCCTTATAAAAAAGCCCGTGGGTTGCTTGAGAATGGGGCATATTTGATCACCCACGGCCAGGCCTTTGAGGGCATACTTTGAGAGCCTCACTGCTCTCTAGCCCAACTGTCAGGTTAGCTTCTTGTTGGTTCTCGGATTAGCTGTTCTCTGCCATAGAAAATGGGACACGCAATTAAGATTTGATGTGAGGAAGTGCTGAAAATTCTCGACTCTAATGAAATGTAGAATCAGAGCTTTTTTCTCAGCCTGTTGGGGGTGGGGGTAGGGCAGGGCAGGGGCTGCTAAAGGAAGGAGGGAGAAGCAGAAAATAAATAGTTATGCCCACATTTGGTTTTGCTGTTGGTTTTCACATTCTACAATACCGTAACAACAACAACAAAAAGTCTTGGTGATTGTTATTATTTTAAAAATAATTTTATATCCAGGGACTGCATTTAGCTTCAATCTCTTCTGTGTTCTCAGCTGCCCACTTCCTCCTCTGCTTTCTCTATCCTGTCTTCTCAACACCCTCTAGACCCTTTGTCCCATGCTTTCTCACCGTGGCCTGGTCTAGGACACCTGGCTGGATGCTAAGTAGGTGGACAGGCATTGAGAAGGTGTCATGGAAAATATACTGACCTCAAGCTTTCTCAGGGATCCAACTGGAGGGAGACCACGGAGGTGAATGGCGACTGGAATGTCTGAATCGAATCTAATCCGTATGTGAGGCGGGAGGTTGGCTGGCAGTGCAGGGTCTGGGCTTAGTGGGCGGGGGAAATAGCCATTTCTCTCCGGGAAGGTTCATGCTTGGGCTGCTTCTGCTGACACCAAGGCACAGAAGAGCGAGGTTACACTTTCAATTGACCAGGGGAGCTAGTGTTCTGGTTGGCAGATGTTCTAGGCCCCTCTGCTTCTTGCTATCTCTGGCCAGCGTTTTGCTGAGGTGGCAGGCAGCCGCCAAGAGATGGATCATATCCCATCTGTCCTTATCCTGTTGTGAACTGGCTTCTTTGCCTGCTTTGTCTTCTGTGTATGACATCCCTGTGACGTAGGTTTTTCGCCTCTATTTTGCAGGTGAGGACTCGGGCTTAGTCAAGGGGCACCTTAGCAGGTAATTAATAGGATGAGAAACTAACCCGGCTGCCTTTCCTCTGGCCAAGCCAGGGAGTGGAACTTGGCAGAAAAAGCCTTTGACTCTATCAGCCAGAAGATTTGTTCGTGGACACCTGCCATGTGCAGATGATGCCCAGGTCTCGGTTCATCACTGTCGGCTTCAGGTTCAGTTATTTGCGTTTCCTCGCCTCGTCTGAGAGGCCCAAGTTCATAGAAGTGGCCATCATGCAGCAGTTAGAGGCAAAAGGGTCCCGGGGTGGGCTTCTGGAGAGGAGAACTGGGGGGCCCGAGGGGGTTGAAAAGAGATGATGATGGAAGCAGCCTGGTCTTTGCTGTCAGTTGACCTCGGTTTCCATGCTGACTTGTCTCAGAACCTGAGTGGTGATGGGCTGAGGCCTTCCCCGTTGGTGACGTGGGGATGATTGTATCTCTTAAATGGGGTGTGTGTGAGGGCAGCTGTGGCAGTGGAGAGTGTCTGCCACATAGTAGGTTCTCACACACATTAGTTGCCTTAATCTTGGCAAACAATGTCTCCTTTCCTTTAAAATGAATGCCCACTGTCTGTGTCAGAATGGCCAATCATCTACAGCATGTAGGGGCCTCATCCGAGATGTATTCTCCCTGAGCCTAAGTTCCCTTATCTGTCAGTCAAGAATTGATAGGACCAGCTCCATTGAGTTGTGCCTGCATACATGTTGCATGTATGCATACATGTGTGTAAAGATAATACATATAAACCTAAACACTTGTTTTTTTTTTTTTGTAATGAGTCACTTGATTTTTATCTCTTCACCTATAAAAAGGAAATATTCATACCTCTGACCTACTTTCACAGACAGTAGTGAAACTGTTTCTTAGAAAGGATAATGAAACCGTACTTTAAATGCAGTATAAACCCTGTTGACAATAAACAATGGCTGAGGTCAACAGGCTCACACTGTTTATGGACGAGGTAGGCAGTGTTCTCTGCGGCCTGTGTCCTAAAATCTGGGACTGACCGTTCTCGGGAGCGTCACTCTGCAGTGCCCAGATTTGGGGTGGAGGGACTATGCGGGACAAAGGTGGCCCCAGAATTTAGACACTGGGTACTTGTGCTGGCCTTGCTGCTCATGAACAGGTGACCCAGGGCCGAATACTGCTTTCATCTGGACAGCCAACCTGTCGGGTCCAGCCCTCCAGCTGCTTGTGTTCAGGGGCTTGGAAGATCTCCGAGGCCACGTCTCAGGCGGAAAGCTCCCTCCGGTACGGATGGCCCTCCATGGGAAACTTGCAAGGACCCCCAATGGGGGTCAAGCATGAACTGGCCCTAACACAGTTAGGACGTAAGACGTTGCGAGGGGGTGCAGTTGTTGAGTTGTCAGAGCCAGCAAAGACCCCATGGTGCCTGTTTCCTGCTGCAGGAAAATGGGCTTTCAGATCCATCCTGTCTGAGCCGAGGGTGCCAGAAAGTTGAACGTGATCCTGGCAAAGAAACTGGATGTTCCATCCAAAAAAAGTGACGTTTCCTTACTATGAGTCTCCGGAGTTTACCTCACTCTGAGGGGGGAGCAGCATTGCTTTTCACGGGGGCACTGAAGGGTCTCAGCGGGGATGCTGGGCGCAGGACTGTTTTGGGGTGCTGGAGTTCTTTCTAATGTTCGATTCCATCTGTGGTCCCAG
Organism: Pteropus medius; assembly: GCF_902729225.1. Taxonomy (NCBI): domain Eukaryota; kingdom Metazoa; phylum Chordata; class Mammalia; order Chiroptera; family Pteropodidae; genus Pteropus; species Pteropus medius. Next base: position 20,973,312 of record NW_024351729.1, read on the forward strand.
AAAGCCTTTGGGGTGGTGGGCTGTCGGGGCACAGTGACGGCAGTTCTCAGGCGTCTGATGGAGCTGAAGCCCCAGGAAGCAGAGAAGATGAATGCTTGAACTTTGGGGGTTCAGCATATGCTTGTGGTGAGACCCAGGACAGTAGGGACAAAGTGTAGTATTTGCCGCTGGGAATCTGGGGTGGACTCTGGGCCTTCATGGTATGTGTGGTGGGAGGCAAAGCCCACTTTATAGGTGGGGATTCAGTCCAGAGAAATTTCTTGGCTATCAGATTCCAGAGTAACTGCCCCCACCCTCACCTCACCCCTGCAATGAGTAGCGTCTCTGTGGGCTATAGGAGGTCTTTTTCTCTCCTGGAAAATGGACCATCCCCCTGTGCCCCTCCCTGGCTACTTGGCTCCTAACCCTGGATGCGACCCTCCCCCTCCTCGCCACTCCTGTTCCTTAACAAAGCCAGGGACGATCTGGGCTGGCTCGGCTCCTGGGTGTCAGTCAGGACGCAGAGGGAGACCTTGCTCAGAAAGCAGCTCCCCCGGAAAGAAGTACAGAGTGGACTGTAGTTGGGAATTGTTTCCCTTCCCCCGCTTTTTTTTTTGGTAAGGGGGGGCATCTGGCAGGCCTTGGGTCCCCTTCTGGCCGCCAGTCCCACATCTCTCCTTGGCTGTTGGGAGGCAGAGCAGGAGTGAAGATTGGGGAGAGGGGACGGGGGGCTGGCAGGCCTCCAGCTGCCAGGCAGGAGAGTTGGCCCACGGGCTCTGGTGAAGTTGGCCTGAGCAGAGCCGGGGGAGGTTTCTAATGAGTGGACGGGTATAGGTGTGTCAGCCTGTGTTCATTCAAGGAATCGAGAGCTTTGGGAGCCAGAGAGCCGAGGACGGGAGGGAACTGAGCCCAGGAAGGCCTGGGGAGGTGGAGGAAGTGGGGGCGTGGCAGGGAGGCAAGGGGAGCATGTTTAGCGTGTTCCATCCTGATAGGAGTGAAGAGATGGGGACCTTCCGGCCGGAGGGATCTGAGTTGCATTACGGGGTACAGTGAGCAAACCTCAAAGGGTAAATGACGAAATAATGATACCTAGAACTGCTTTTTTGCTAGACCTTGTCTACTTCTACCGAAGTGCCTTTAGATTTATTTATTTTTTCATCTGTTTTAGCCTTAGGATGCTCACCACTTGACAGATAAAGGAATCAAGGCTGCGTTCAGGTTCAAATGCAAAGGCAAGCGCGGACCAGAACGGAAGGACCAGAATGGAGTCCGGGTCTCCAGCTTCTCATTCCAGGGCTCATTCCATCAGACGCACACATGCAGAGAGGCAATGAATTATATACTGCTGTTTAGAAAAGCTCCTTTTCCCTGGGAGGTAGTAATTAAGGCATAACTTCTCAAAAATGTTCCTTTATGCAACTTCCCAGGAAATTTTTTTTTAGGTCTATTGTCTTGACTTCTGGATGGTGGTGCCAAGTTGCCTCTGGATGGTGAACTTACTTTTAAGAGCCTGAGACCAAAAAGAAATTCAAATGGCAATTCCTTGTTCCCTGCCCCTGCCACAGCCTGATAAGGCTGGGTAGTTTCTATAGCAACAGCGGCAGGGGGTGTGTCAGGCAAGATAAAGTGGGGTGGGTGTGGGGTGGGTTTACTGGATCTTGAAGGCTTTTGAGGTTGGGTGAGGTCAGCTGGCACATGATGATGGCTCCCTTCACTGGGAAGATGGGGGTCCTGTGGAGACGGGGAGGGGGCGAGGTGATGGGAAACAGAAGAAATGAAGTGGTCTGACTGAGAGTCTCCTTCGGTGATACCAAGTGACCAGATGCCATTCTGGTTGGCTAAGAGCTATGACGCTTGACAACCTGGTTTTGGCTCTCCCATTGCCTACGTGACTTTGTACAGTTGGCCTCAAACCCAGTGGCTTTTTTTGTCAAGCGTGAGAGGGGATAAGAAATTATCAGCCTCGTGTGATTGATGATAAAACAAAGTTATGTACATGAACCACTTGACACAGAAACTCAGACAATCACATGTGGTCATACGGGTTCTGATCCCCCCCTTCCTTCTTCTTTGATATCAACTTAATAGAAGGAAATGGCAAATGCCTGTTTTAGGGTGTTTCGTGATTGACCAAGTTTAGTAAGAAAAGATACTTAAGAATCCTGTTAGGAGATGGGGCTTCTTCCACAGGGTGTGGCTTTCCCAGATAGCTGCCCTTTGCTAAGTCCAGAATGGCCTTTGATGCATTGTCATTCACTATGGTTCTACCCATGGCTGATGGCTGATCATGGCCCATGTCTGCCCCTGAGCTGAGGATTCTCACTTGGCACTGCTGGTTGTCTTTGGTTTGGTTTCCTGCCTCTAAATCAAGAGCGCATAACCAGCGGAGAGAGGTGACGTGATGCAGTAATATGTCAGACAACATTAGTAAACTTTTGGTTACAGAAAAAGAAAAGCATGGTGACCTATTTAAAGACACTTATTTATATTCAGGACACTTCTTGTGCTGGTTTGAGAGTGTGGCCAGCAATCCTAGACATCTTCGCATGATTTTAGTTTCTTTTTGCCTCCTAGGGGTTCAGTTTGCCAGGCTTGGAGTATCTGGGAACAGTCTTATGAGGATGGAGAAGAGGCAGGTGGAAGGGGAGGGTGGGAGCAGAGAACTGGATAGGACCTGGTCTCTATCCCTCTGTGGGAGCAGGTATATAGCGTCACGTCATCGAAAGTGAGCGTAGGGACAGTTGTTTGAATGTGGATCCTGGGAGAGGACCCATCTCCTGCTTCCATTTGCTTGCTGCCTAGATGGTGAGGAAGAGGCCAGAAAAGTGAGAAAAAGAATAGTGATAAAAAGCAATAATATAATGTGGTATACTAGGCCAGAGTGTGGGGAGATGCGCTTTGGATAGTTAGCTTTCCTAATGCTGAAACGTGGAGCACATATTGTGTGCAAGCTATGAGACCGACTCTATAAAAAATGCAGCTGTCACACCTGTAGCACATACTTTTTGATCCTGGTGAGGGGAGCAAGAAAAGCATTTTGAAATGTTGAATATCATCTAGGAAGAAACCAAGTCAGTAGAGATGTATATAATATATCTCTAAATAAATGGGCTCCTCTTTGAGCATTTTGACCAAGGCCCTTTAGGGAGATCATTATGTGAAATAATGAGCGTCCTTTCTGGTGAATAAAGTCATAGAAACGAGAAAATCAAGTTTAACAGATATCTACTTCTTCAGTCTTGGAAGAAGAAAGCACAGTCTTTTCCTTCCAAAAAAGTAAATTGAGCACACAGAATGTGTTCTTTCCTGACCTTCTTTTATTATGTCTAGAGCTTTATTAAAAAGCTCTCTGGAAGCAAAGTCCAAGTTTGTGTCTTCAAGAAGCTTCCATCCTTTGGAGGACAAAGGAGGAGCATGGACCCATGGCTTTTTGCCAGTGCACTCCGGCTAGAGAGCTGTGAAGGAAGTTGAGTGCTTTGGGCAGGGGGACCCTTCGTCAGTTCAGCCAAGTAGACTTTGGACACTTGAAGTTCATATTGTCCATCTTCCTTCATCCTCCAAAAGTTCCTCCTAAATGGTACCGGAGGAAGTATGTGCTATTTGTCACTTGTTTTGGTTCTTTCTCATGAAACTCTTGAGTGGACTTCCCACCTGGATCTCTCCTGTTTCTCTTTAAGGCTGTTTCCTCTCTGGTCCTCAAGGAACCAGAACAGGTGCCTCCCTTCCATTAGGCATACTGGCCCTGCGGCAGCTTCTCCACTGTGCACCTGTAGGTGCCCCTAGAGCTCTTGACCCTGTGACTTCCCTCCATTACCTTCTTGTCTTTTCTCGGACTCATTTCCCAGTTCTTCCTGCCACAGAGCCCTGACCAGGAGGAGCCCATGGTCAGTCTCCAACTGGTGGGTAAGTGACCCTAGCAACACTGCATTGGCCTCTGAGTCACACTGGCCATGTCACTGTTGTTTGGTCCTCTTGCAGCCCGTGGGGTTCCCAGGGTACCCCAAGTTTACTAATATCCTTGCTTGACAAGGAGGGTAAGGAGTGAGAGAGGTGAATTTTTAAAAAGAGAATTTAAAAAATCCAGAAAAGTACTAAGAATAACATAATAACACCAATTTACCACCCAGAACTGGGAATGGTTGATATTTTGCTGTCATATTTGATTCAAGTCTTTTTTTTTTTTTAGCTTCCTCCAATGGCCCTCATCACTAGCCTCCTGTTCCCTGTCCCCCCTCCTCAGAGGCAACCCCCAGCATGCATTATTTAATGTTTCTCTTTCTTATCTAAACAGATTTGCTAATGAATAACCATTATCTAGAGTTGTTCTCTGAAAAGAAGTAAAAACTGTACATAAAAGGTTTCATTCTGTAACTCTTCTCCCTTGTTAGTCTTAGGTTTTTGAGATCAACTTATGAAACTCTCTTCTGTGTATTATTCCATTGTGTTATTCTACTGATTTATTTATCCATCCACCTATCGAAAGACTTTTAGGTCAGTTTGCTAATAGTTTTTTATAAGTACAAATAACGCAGTAATGAATATTGTGCATGCGTCCTTTTGCACATGTGTCAGAGAAGTAGAATTGTTGTGTCAGACACATTCTCTCCGTTCCTATAGCCTCTGGTTCGTTTGCACCAAAACACACTCTCTGATCACTTGGGCCTTCAGCAAATAGGTCGCTTTGCGGGTTCTTGGGTGGCTTTAGTTGAACCACAGGAGAAATGTTTGGGACCCACGGAGAGGAGAGAAAGCTGATAAGGCTATTTGCCATCTTGATATCAATTTCTCTGGCTCTTCAAGGACAGCCTGGCTCGCAGAGTCCCAGAGGACCTTGGCTGAATTTGAGCATGCTTTTGTTTTCTCAAACTGTCTGCTTCTGCCCTGACCCTCCCCAGGTCTTTGTCATTCCAGGAATGACCCTGGTGAGTGCGAAGGCAGGGAGGCTCTGTAGAGGCAGTGCTGTTTCTGCTCGCTCAGGAGATGGTGATGTGAGGGCGTGCTCTAGAAAGCTCCATGATGCCTGGCCAAGAAGGGCTTCTTCTTGTGCATCCAAGCACACATGCTTGTCTGTTTATGAACCTGTGAGTCAGTGGATAGAAACTGCTTACGTGACTACATCTTTGCCAAGTGTGTATGTGAAACCATATCTCTTGAAAAGAGGAGGCATCTTTCTCTCATCACCAAGAAGTTCTTCAGGAATTGGAGGTAAGAGAGAGAGAATCGCAAAAGAATGGGGCCCTGGAAATGCCAGAGCTTGAAGAGGGTTGTTAAAAACCCGATTCTTTGACCTTTGTCCAGGCCATTGTCTTTGAACTTCTGGGGCTGGAGTCCAGGTCTCTATTTTTAGAAAGCTCTTGATTTCTGTTAACAGCTATGGTTGGGAACCAATCACCTAGTCTAACTCCCTGGATTTACAGACCAGCACACTGAAGCCTACACACCTTAAATACCCTGCTGGCATTACTCAGAGCCCAGGAATGGCAGTAATATCGGGATCAGAACCTTGGGCCTCCAGTGTCTTCTTTCCACACTAGAACTGGTAGGCCAAGGCTGTGAGCCCAAGAGCCCTGGTCTTCCCATGGAGATCCAGGAAGGGCCTGTGGTGGCCTGGCAGGTGGTTGGCTCTCTGCCCTTCCTTTTGTAGGCCATCATTTCAAGCAGCGGTTCTTTTCCTGGACAAGGGTGGGGCCTCTGCATACTGGCCATTCCACTCACAGACTTTACTGAGCTCTTCAGCACTTAGCTGGGTGACAGGCCTGTAGTAGCTGGGGTGCAGAGGTGATGGTCCCCAGATGAGAAAGGCCCGTGCCTGTGCTTGTGTGATACAACCTGGATGACTTGGGGGATTTTGAACATCCGAGGAAGCTGCTTGCAGCCATTTCCTCTCACAAAGAGAATGCAGAGGGGAGGAACGACCTCCCTTTGTTTGAAAATCATGCTGAGGAGCTACAGGTCTGTTCCCAGGGGATTTCTCCCAGAACATGGTGGCATCTGAGAAATGTTGGGTTTGCTTAGCTGGCTCCCTTGCAAGGAGCACAAGCTCAGAGTGGGAAAGAATGAGAGGGGAGTTTGGGATGAGGCTGGCTGTCAGCAGGGGCTGGAGGGACTGGCCAGGAGAACATCACTGGAATGTGTCCTGGGTGCCAGCCTACACCACAGCAGACTTCCGTGTGTGCACCACTGTGCATGCACTGCCGCCTGCTGCCTCTGACCTTCTGAAAAAAAAGGTAGAGGAAGACGCATACACAATGTTAGTCACCCAGAGAGACTAGGACTGCAGGTTAAACTTTAACTGAAAGATAACAAATAGACCCCCCTTCCCACCACTTTCTAATTTCTGCTTCCCTACCCACCTCCCAGCATGGCCTGAATTATCTACCCAGCCTCTTGGTGGGCTGGGTTATTGAACCTAGTGGCCACATGCTCGATGTAGTTAGGTGACTACAATCAGCCAGCCATCCAAAGGGACTGGCTTCAAATTCTTTCCAACAAAAGCTGTTTCCCCTGTGTGTTCCCTATTTAAGTAGCAGCCTTTATTTTAGTAGGATTATTATTTCCACTTTTCAGACTTGTGAAATTAGAGCTCAGAACAGTTAAATGGTTTGGCCAAAATCACGGGTGAATCATAAGTGACAAAGCCAGGACTGGAATTCAGGGCGCTTGCATCCCGGAGTCCTTTGCCCATTAGGGTTTCTTAATGAATTGTCCACTGCCATGGCTATTAATGGAGAAGTTGTCCAGGAGGGAGGAGGAAGATAGCAATTAGTTCTTTATTCTTTTGTCCAACATATATTAAGGAGAAGTGCATTTTGGGAGAAATCAACAAAGGAGCCACATGAGTTCTGTGCCCAGCTAGAGTGGAACCAGGAAGGCATCCAGCATCGCCTTGGTCCGTTACCTGTTGAAAGGTGAATTCACTGGAGGAAATGCCATTGTGGTTGGGTTAGATCATCATGTGGTGCCCCAGATCTTAGCTTTCTAAATAATCAGGAGATAGACTAAGGAGAAGGTTGGAAAATGACTAGGGTCTCTTCAGAAGCAAGAAAGGAGACTTATTAACCTGCTATGAAGATGGGTGATGCTTCTGAAAAAACGTCTTCTTTTCTTACCAGGCCTGAAAAAGCACAGATGCCTCTCACTCAAAGCAGGAAGGACTAGGGGTTGCTTTTAGATCCTCTGAGCGTATTTTCCTAAGAGTGCTTTAAGGTTTCCCAGAGAAACCTTAAAAAAAATTGCCAGCTGTCCAATGGAACATTGAGGTCAGAGCATCGCACTAGGAGAAAATGAGGTTTCATAAGTGCAAGGGTCTGCCAGACACGAGGGGTTTTTTTCATTCATTGAGTAAGGCTGTCAGTGCTGCAGTCAAACAAGATTACATGGGGGAAAAAGGACTATGCCAAAATGAAGTTTTAAAATGAGGGTGTGAATGCATAGAAGTAGATAAAGCTCTTTTTCCTGGAGTCTCATCTTCTGGCCGCCCTCCCCCGCTAGATTAGTGAGGCTGGGTCAGAGGACAGTGTGGGGACCCCGTGCCAATTAGGAAGCATCACTGATGATGGCAGAGAGGTCATTTGCTGTGCTGTAGACCCAGACGGTAGTCTGTCTGGGCTTCGGGCTTACTATCTGTAAAATGGGACAATTTGTCCATTTCTTCTCATTGCACTGGCCTTTCTCATCTCCAGCTCTCCTCCAGGTGCGTAAGGTGGAAAAGCGTGGCAATACACCTGAAGCCGGATGGGGCTTCTCTCTGTTCTGCCAGCCCTCCCCAGATGAGATCGGGACTCTCTGCTCTCCCCCACCTCTCTTTGGAAAAGCTTTACCTTCTGTATGTAATTGGGAAACTCCCCGCTTCAGTGTTGACCCATTTTCTGGGTCGCTTTGTGAGGGGCACCCACTAATGCTTATTTATCTTTGGAGGAGAATCTCTTCATGGGCCTTGGAGGTCCCTAGCCGTCATCTTCAAGCCCAAAGCTTTTTCCAGCTATGCGATTTGGGTTGCTAAGAACTGTTTCTCAAAGTGACCTTTGCACTGCAGCCCACGGAGCTGCATACATAAGTGGTTGCTTAATAAATATTATTCTGAACCTAACTCTCTTAGGCAGAAAAAAATGCAACTTGGTATTTTTGTTTTGAGGGCAAATTCCATCTCTAGCTGGAGTTCTACATCTGGAATGTTTTCCTGTGGACTGCTTCTGTCTCTGTCTCCCCTGAGAGAATGTATGGGAAGAAGTTGGTAACGTGTGACAATGGCCTTGTCTGGCTGAGTGTGGGAGGCCGTGCGGGTACTTCCTTCCCCTGGGGGAGCAGGATTGGGGTGGCGGAGAAATGGGAGCAGCTAAAAGCTAACCTCGAGTGCCCAGCACCATGAATACATATAGCGTCTCTCAAAATCCTTCTGGCAGCCCATTGGAGGTGCCTGCTGTTTGTCCGTGTTTTATGGATGAGCAGTGGAGGCACAGAGAGCTTAAGTAACTTATCTAGGGCTGCACAGCTAAGTGGTTGAGCTGGAGTTCAGTCAGGCGATTAGACTTGGGAGCCTGAATTCTTGAACCTCTTAGGCTGAGAATGGTAACAGTCAGGGAATCAAGGCTTGTCGCAGCCTCGAATCCTTTCTGATCACCCAGCCGGCTTACTTCCTTTTCCTTCCCGGGGCTTCTACTTCAGGACGTGGAGTGTCAGCATGTACGTCAGCAGACCAGGCCCGTGGATGTCCTCATCTAATTGGCATGTTCGTTGGCAGTGATGAGATCAATAAAGGCATGGAATGAGACATACCCTTGAATCCAGGTGACCTCTGTGAGGGTGGACAAACTGACCTTCACCTCAGAGAGGTCGTGGATATCTCAGGATAGGAAGCCAAAGCTGTCCCTTGTCTTCTGGGACCTGGAGCACAGCATTAGACATTTTTGCCTTTGTAGGCCCCTTTTTCCATTAAAAAATATTCTAAAATCATATTTTATAACTGCACCTCATAATTGCAAACACATCAGTATTGTATATTAAGATGTTTTCTTTGACCTAAAAGCTTATTGTCCTTTCTGATTTTAAAAGGAATTGAAACATTTTCCAGGCCCCTGGGCCCTGTGCCTGCTGTGCCTAATGAACTCATCTGTGCACCTTTTTACCTGACTCATTTAAATATTTTTACCTTGTCAAACATGTTCCCAGAGCTTACGGAGGGTTCTGTCCTGAGCCCTGACTTCTCAGACTTAGCCAAGGGATGTATCTTTGGCTCCATCAGTGGTACGAGTGCCCAGGAGAGGTCGGAGGAGAGGAAGCAGCATGCTGAGTCCTCTGGGATGCCCAGGGAAGACCCCTCCACCCCCAGAAGGTGGACTAGTAGGCCGGAAGGGCGGCTGGGGATGGAAGGAATGGTGGGGTCTTAGCCTTGGGGTCGGGGAGGATATAGTAGAGCTCAGATCTGCTTTATGTGGGGCAGAGGTCTTCAGCGCTGGGATGGGGAATTTTTAGGCTTCTGGATAATGCCTAACTCCTCTGAACAGTGGTTTTCAACTGGGCGATTTTTGCCTCCCAAGGGCCATTTGGCAATGTATGAAGACGTTTTTGATTGCCACGACTTGGGGAGGGTGCTACTGGCATCTAGTGGATAGAGGCCTGGGATACTGCTCAGCATCCACAATGCACAGGACAAGCCCCTGTGAAGAGTCATCTGGTCCCAGTGTCAGTAGTGCTGGGGTCAGGAGACCCTGGTCCAGAGGGTGTTTCAGACGTGGGTTCAGGTGAGCGGAGCCTTCCCTTCTTCAGCCAGAGAATGTAATTATCATCACAGTGGAGACCGCTGTCTTTACTGAGCCTAGGGACCAGCAGGCAGGCCTCCTCCCAGGAGAGGGGCCAGCTGAGCTTCTGAGAGTCAGGCTTCTGACAGCAGAGTGGTTGGTTCCAGAAGCTGGTGACAGTGTGCTATGTCAGCAGATTCCCAGAGCCCTCGTCTTGTCTAAATCCCACGTCAACAGAACACAGTCTTGAGCACTGGACGTGGTGTTGAGATCTCTGGAAATCCTCCTTGACATTGTCCACAGGAAGCCGACAGCTGGGCACGGTGCCGTGAGGAGGGGGTTATGCCAAGGGTGACCTCGGGTATGGGGTTTGAGCAAGGGCAACTGGGCTGTTCTCATTTGCTCCTGGGTGGTTCCCCAGTGCAGCAGGGTACAGGACTTGGCTAGGCACCTTGCTCTCCTCCTGTGATCCCTGGGCAGCCTCTTCAGGGGTGGGGACAGGGAGCTTGCGACTGTCCCACCAGTTCTAGTGCAGAGAAGTCTGTAGAGATGGAAATGGCAGGAGAACCGAGGCGCTGAGAAGGCGGATGAGCCTGGCCCCACCTGTGCCATCTGCCTCGTGAAGTTCAAAGATTAATATGAAGGAGATGGAGAGGAACTGAATCAGAACATCCTATGTATTTTCCAGGTTTTCTCAGACTCTCCCAAGCCTCTCTCCTCCAGCCTCCTGCCTGCCCTCCACCTGTTATCTGAACAGGGAAAGGGGGAGGTCTCCTTCACAGCTGGCCCCACCTGCCTGACCAGTCCCGAAGGGCAGCTCTGTGCGGACATGAAGGGACAGAGAGAACCTGTGCAGCCAGACAGGGCTGCTGTGTGTCTCCATCCTGGGGGCCTGGTGGCCAGCTGAGCTGGGGAACTGCGTCTACTTCTCCCGGGGCTTCTGGATTTCGGCCGCGTTTGCCTCAAGGAGCAGAAACGGGAGGGCAGGGTGGGAGGGGGTCTGATCAAACGGAGTAGAATAGGACTCCCACCCAGTCTGGTGGCCGTTGCTTCAGATCAGCCCGTCCTGCAGGTGGTGTTGGGGCTTCTGGAATCGGATTTAATCTGCGCTTGGTTTATTTATGGTAAAACCCAAGCTACTCGGAGCCCCCGGGGAAGTAGCCATTCTCTAGAGAGGATTTTCCGGGTTTCAAGAGGCTTACTCATTTAAATATTTCAATTTTTATTTTTCTAAAATTTGACAATTTTGAATAGAAATCTTTTTTTTTTTTAATGTTAAATATTTGACGTGTTATCCCCCTTTCCTTTTCGGACAGCTCAAGGTCATCATCGTTATCAACACAAACTCATCTTTTGGGCTGTAAGATGTGGAAGTCACTGATGGGCGTACAGTTGTTTGCCATGACTAAATGTCCCCAAAGCTCTTACTTTGCTTTTTTTTTAAGTGTCCTCTTTACTCCCTGCCATTTAATACTGCTTGCCTCTGTCCACCTGCCTGCCTTCTTTCTCCTTTTAATTTTGTTGATTTTATTCTGCGGTGGCCTCGGGAACCAGACATCCCAGAAGCAGGCTTAGTGGAGTAATGGGGCTGTGAACTGCCAGGGTTCTTTCATGTGCTGGGGAGTAAGGCACCCCAACTTGACAATGCATGGATGTGATGACAGCTCTTCTGATGCTCGGTGGCTTGTCTTTCTGTTTCCTGGTTCTTAGTGTCAGGTTCCACGTTGCTGAGGTAGCATTTCACTGAGGCAACCGTCCATCATCATCATCATCATCATCATCATCATCAAAGTAATCACCACCACCAACATGACATAGTTTCTGTGTTCCAGGCCATAGCTTAAGTGCTCTACCTATAACGTATGCTCAACAGTTCTGTGAAATAGGATCTATTATTATCCATTTACAGTTAACAAAGTGGAGACACAGAGGTTATGCAGCTGCTGTCAAAAGTGGCAGAGCTGGGATTTAACCCGAGTCACTCTCTTGCCCAGTGCTTGCTCGTCTGGAGACAATGCACTGAGTTCTACAGGGACGCTGCTGTCGCTAGTGAGAACTGACCAGGCATCAGGCCCCGCGGGCAGGGGAGGGATGGGAGCAAACCTCTGCTGAACGCTTCCGTTTGCCGGAACCGTGCTGGTGGCTTGTCACCTGGAATCTGCTGGAGCATGCTCTGTGAAAGTAGGCGCCAGCGCCAATGGCACAGAGTGCCTCGTCGCTTAGGTGGTGAGTGAGTGAATGCCACGGCTCACAACAACCCAGAGAGGGTAGGGGTATCACAGCCCCACTTTTAGGGTAAGGACCAGCTCTTTCCACCATACAGCACTGCCCAGGACAGCGACCGTCTGAACCATCATGCTGTGCCTAACTTCTGAAGGGACTGCCAGATACTAGGCGCTTAGCCTGAAACTTGTGTGTAGAAATATTTTAAGAGTCATTCAGTCGTGTTTGGGCTGTAAGTTTTTGAACATGTATTAAAAGGGAAGAGAAAATGTGCATGATCTGTTTAGAAACACTCCTGCTGCGTCCCCAGGTCTTGTTGGGACCTGCAGGCGAGCCGCTCTGGGCAATGTGGTCTGCGGCCCGGTTTGCTCTGTTGTGTCTGCAAGGGGCTGTTTGAGCCCCTTGAGCCCCCTAGAGCTCCAGGGCCCTTGTCTACCTGGTTCTCACTCTTCCACCCCATTCTGTGCCTCTGGCCTGTTCCTGGCCGGATGCGCCTAAGCCAGTGTGAGACCGTGGTAGTCGGGGACTGCTCCCAAGGCCCCCCTGCTCCTGAGCTGTGCACACGATAGGAGCCTTTCCCCGTTGTTGACTAACTGGCAGTTGAAGAAAGCCGGAAGAGACGTCATGGGCGCTCCTTGGATGAAAGTCTGGATGCGATCAGATGAAGCTTCAAAGTTGAGGTCATTGTTCCTGTTCTTGGGGCTCTCGTCGTAATGGGGGGTGGCAGTGGTGTGCCTGGACAGACGTGGGGACAAAGCAGGGTCACTGGGGTACTGCTGTGGCAGCCGTGGGAGTACCGCGTTAGGGGAACACGAAGAGGGGCAGACGCGCAAACGCAGAGCCACAGCAGGGGTGCTGGGAACTAGGTTCCGGTGGTGCCGAGGCCCCACCTTCTCACCCTCGGCAGACTAGGCATCCATGCCCTTTCAGACCGTGAATGATGGATCCCTTAGATTGGGGGTTGGTGGAAGGTGACCCTGGGAGGTCTTTCTAGGGAGAATGACAGACCCCAGAGGGGACTGAATTGTATTCCATGGCGAGGGCCTAGAAGGCACGTTCGTCTGTGCTCTGCCCCGCCTTCCTGGGATGCAAGCAGAGCAGGGCAGGCAGGGCAGGCATGGCAGGCGTTTAAGAAAGGGTGGTGGTGACAGGGCCCACGTGAGAGCTGCGGGTGCGACCGACATCGATACTCCATGTAAATGGCTCAGCACAATGGCTCAGATGTCAGTTCTCTCTGGTCCCGTCATCACCCGGTCCAGACGGCCCCAGAGGGCCCGACTCTGGAAACTGGACCTGGAACTCCACTTCATTTCCTCTCTGCAGACAATGGCGATGACCACGCGGACGGAGGCCTGGTTGAGAATCACGTGACCACGAGCATGTTTGGAGGTGGAGGCAATGCTGGCCGGAAGCCCTTCACGTCGGGCATGAAGGAGCTGGCTGTGTTACGGGAGAAGGTCACCGAGCAGCACCGCCAACTGGGTAAAGGTGGCAAGCAGCACCCCGGCCCGGAGGAGCCCAAGAAGCTTCGGCCGCCACCTGCCAGGGTCAGAGGGGGTCGGGTCTGGTCGGAAGGGTGGGAGGACCTACAGAGGGAGTCTCTTGGTGGGGAAGGGCATGACCTGTGTTGCCTGCAGGTAAAGCACTTTTTGGGTTCTGCCCCCAACATATTCAGTGACCTTCTGGCCAGTCAGCCAATTAATATCTCTTGGCGGCCTCAGTATCTTTGGCTGTGAAGTGGACTGGGCGTGTGGATTCTTCAAGTCTCGTCCTTCTAAAATGTCCACATTTCTACTTGGCGTTGGGACACAGGCAAAGAAAACAGATGCTAGAGATGAGGACGATGGATCCACTCGAACTTGCTCACTCTTGCTGCAATGTCCTCCCCTTCCTCAGCTTGCCCACTTCCTCTTGCCAGCCTAGCTCCGCTGTCTTGGGTCTTGGCCTCGGTTGGGTTTATGGAAAGGAATGGAGTAGAGATATCTAAAGACAACTTCTTAAATACAGTATTTGTAAGTAGGTCTCATCTTTACTCCTGACAGCCATTGACACAGCAAGGAGAGGAGTGAAAACTCACATCCGTTCGACTTTCTTTAGGGGGTGGGCGGGCCGCAGTGATGTGGTAGTGAGCTCCCTGGGCTGGGGGGCACAAGCCCATCTTCTACCTGTGTGGCCTGGGAGAAGTCCCTTCCCAAGCATGAGCTACTTTCTGAGGTTGCTCCCAGGGCCTGTGCTTTGTGAGCTCATTCTCTAAGCATTGGCTGTGTCCACAGACCCCCTGCCAGCAGGAGTTGGACCAGGTCCTGGAGCGGATCTCCACCATGCGTCTTCCGGATGAGCGGGGTCCTCTGGAGCACCTCTATTCCTTGCATATCCCCAACTGTGACAAGCACGGCCTGTATAACCTCAAACAGGTGAGAGAAGGACTTTGTTCCTGCCCCTCCTGCCTGTAATCCCCCAAGCTCTGGGAGCTAGACCAGACTTCTGTAACAGGTGTGATGGGGATGTCAGCTGCCAGGGCTGGTGAGGTGGGCTTCCCTCCCTGGCCTGGGGCCTGGCAGAGGCTGACTCCACTTATCCAGCCACCCACCAGCAGTGCTTGGTGTCCAGGTTGGGAGGAGCCTCTTGGAGAAGAAATGTGAGCCTCCACCGATGCATCTCAACCTTTATTGAGCATTAGAGTCACCTGGAGGTCATTCTCAGGCCTGACCCTCAGAGACTGCCATTCAGAAGGTTGGGTGGAGACCAAAGTTGGCATTTCTAACAAGCTCCAGGGCATGCTGAGAGTCCATGGGCCACACTTCCAGAATTACTGATTTAAACCATTGACCAAGTAGCCTGTCTGGTTTTCAAGGATCTCAGGGAATGGAGAATCGGAGCTGGAGACATGCCACTTAAAATATTTCTAAAAATGGTAGTAGAGCAGCATTGTAAGTACCGTAGAGAAAATTACGAAAGTGTAAGTAAACCACTCGGATCCCTCCCCCTCCCCCGCCCCTTCCCCTCTGTTCCTGTGCCTTCCAGTCATCTATGTACCTATGCAGACTTTCTTCTGGACATTATCAGTATTTTTCACATAGCTGCATAGAGTTGTGATAATTTTCAGTGGCTGTTCAGTATCGATTGGTCGTCCTTTCACGCAGCCCACCCCTCACCTCCTCCAGCTCATCCCCTTTTTAGGGAGAACAAGCATGCATACGTAGCATACGTGCCTTTCGTTTAAGGCAGAGGGGGAATGGGGTGAGGAGTGTGGGCTGCGCTGGCCGTCCAGTTTCCCATTTCCACGCAGCGGTTCTGAGCCCTGGCTGCACCAGGACCTGCTAGGCTGCTTTAAAAAATCACAGATGCCAGGGCCGCACCTCCAGAATTTCGGATTTGTGTGAGTCTGGGGTGCTCGCTGGCCACCGGGACTTTCAAAACTCCCCTGGTGATTCTAGCGGGCAGCCAGGACTGCCGTAAAGGGTGGGTGTACGGGAGCCAGGAGATGGGATATGGGGCTTGCTGATCCCTGGGAGAGGGCATCTCCCTTCCCTACCTCCTTCAGCGCAGGCACCTTGCCCCTGTAAATGACAGTCTAGTGTTAAGAGCTATTTATTTGTGCGTGTGCCCTCTGAATGTAAACCAGCTATCTCGTTTGGAGCTCAGAAGAAGAAATAGTGGTCTCTTCTAATAAAAAAACAAAAAAACAAAAAAACAAAAAACAGGCTGTATGCTATACCTGATGGGGAACCAGAGGCATTTGCAGAGTCATTCATCTGTGGGTACAGCAGGGACCCTGTGAGGAGAATGCCTGGATTTGCGTTCCAGCCATGGCTCTTACTAGCTGTGTGACACTGGGCACCTGTGCCTCTGCATCATCATCTGTGAAGTGGTGGAATAATGGTACCTAATTGACACGGTTGTTGTGAGGATTAAATGAATATATGTTAGATATAAACTATAAGTGAGCAGCATAAAGATCGCTTCCATGGTGTCTGGCACATAGTAGGACCAGTGCTACATCGACTTTTACCATGACGTACGTTTTTCACCTCACACTATGACTAAACTCCAGTATACTGGGTCCCCCGCCAAGGGCTGGGATGCCTCCTGCAGCTGGGAGCTGAGCCTTTTCATCCTGGGGAGCCTCCAACAGCCTTGCTAATCAGAGCGTGGTCCCTGGGCCAGCGGGGTCATGTCAGAGTTCGTTAGCCATACTGAATTTCGGACCCACCCCAGACCCACTGAACGGGCATCTGCATTTTATCCAGATCCCCTGGCTCATATTCAAGGTTGAGAGGCACCAACCTGCAGTGCTGGCTCAGGGTACACGGTTGCTGCTCAGGGAACCTCGAGTGTCGAAGGGAAAGCTGGCGGCCGGGGGCATGTCCTCCATGGCCTCTTCTCTCTCCTCAGTGCAAGATGTCTCGGAACGGGCAGCGTGGGGAGTGCTGGTGCGTGAACCCCAACACCGGGAAGCCGATCGAGGGAGCCCCCACCGTCCGCGGGGACCCCGAGTGTCATCGCTTCTACAATGGGCAGCAGGAGGCTCGCGGAGTACAGTAAACCACAGCCGGCCGGTGCCTGGCACCCCCCGCGCCCCAGCCCCTCTCCAGACACCTTTGGCGAGAGCAGAGTGCTTGGGTGGTGGGCGGGGGAGGATTTCCCAGGAGTTTTGAAACGTGTATTTATATTTGGAAAGAGACGGGCACCGAGCTTGGCACCCCCCTCCCAGGCCCCCTGCTCCTCCCAGCGGGAGAGGCCTGCACCTTTCCCCGCCCAGCCCCTGCTGGGGAGGAAGCGGTGGTTGCAGAGGCAGATCTGGGTAAAGGTTTGGGAAGGGGGAAAAAAGAAATTTTTATTTTTGAACCCCTGTGTCTCTTTTGCTTAAGATTAAAGGATGGAAAAACAAAGCGTGTGTGTCTTCTGCTTGTCTTTCTTTGCCCCCTTCCCCTGCTGGGAAAGAGGTCCCAAGGCTTGCTGGCCTCCTTCCATCTGGCTCTGCCCTATTCCTGGGGAAGTGGGAAAGGCAAGCCTCGGTTTCCCATTCATAAAACGGGAAGAAGGATGGGGCAGGAGGAAGGCAGATCTCTTCCTTCGAGTGGCCTTGGTCTGCGGAAACTTGAAAGTTCTGAACCCAGGTGGGACCCTCCTGTGCAGCCCCAGGATCTGGTGTCTCCTGCCTGGACTCCCAGCTGAGGCCCTGGCCTCCCTCCCGCCCCTGGGTGGGCACTGGGTGAGGAGAGGTGGAGCTGGTGTCTGTCTTCCCCTTCCCTACATTCGGATGACACAGCAAAAGGAGAAAGGGAACGAGGAAACACTGGAGCTGGGGGCTCTGGCCCCCGAAGCAACAGGCACAAGGGAAGACGTCAACTCAGCCCCCCAAGGAAAAAGGGGGGCTGCTGTGGGCGTGCGTGCTCAGGAAGGCGCTGCTCTCTGAGGGGCCAAGGCGCCGGCTCCTGAGCAGCGAATAACGGGGTTCGGGGAACTGAGGCACAGGTGTGGGCCTTGCTTCTGAAGCAGAATTCGATGTGAGCCCTCCACCGCTTTGTTCTGTTGGCCCCTCAACGCGTGGTGAATTCCAGGGGCACCCCCACTTTGCAACGAGCCACGGAGGAAGCCGTGCTCAGCGTTCGAAGGCCCACTGGCGACCCCCTTTCCCTCCGCAGCATGCGGCAGACCCCTCCCTTTCATGTTACTCCCTCTGCGTGTCTGGAGTCCGAATCCTTCCTGCCACAGAGAAGGGCACGGGAGGCTCGGGAGGGGCAGCGGACACGTGCGCCCTTACGCGGGTGAGATGAGCCCTTCTGCGAGTAGAAAACTACCAGGTCCCGCAAAGCAGACAGATCCACAGGCAGCGAGTGCCCGGCTGCGCCAGGCTAAGGCCAGCAGGACAGCTGGTCCCTCAGCCAGTGGCTGGCCGCTCCAGAAGTACATTAATTCGGTTAATCTTCATGAATCCACAAGTGAGATGCTATTATTAGCTCTACTTTATAGGCGAGGAAAAGGTCCCCAGAGGTGCCCAACCCCCACAGCCCTGGGCCTGGGAGCCCCAACTGCACAGCGGAGAAGCTGCTCAACCTTATGTTACACCGCCCCCTTGTGGTGGAAGCAGGGTGGATGCTTGGACCCAGCCCGCAGTGCTGTGGGCATCCGTCCCATCTGCGCCCTGTACGTCAGCAGTCCCTACTTGGAGTCTGATTTTATTTCATCCACTGATGGGTGTTCCGCCACCCATCTCTTGTCCCTTCAGCCATAGTCAGCTGCTGGTGGTTGCTGTCCCGGGGTGGGGCAGCCCCTGCTGGCTCTCCAGGGAAGTACAGGGGTTCCTAACTGGCTAACATTTGAATTGATTGGGTCGCTGAACAAGCAAACAAACAAACAAACAAACACAAACAAACACTCATGCCAGTGCCCCGCCATCAAAGATTCTGATCTGATTGGTTTGGAGTGGAACCCAGGTAGATATCTTACTTTTTAAAGTTTTTTCAGGTGATTCTAATGCAGAACCAGGGATGAGATGAGAAGAATGCTTGAGTCAGGACACCTGGGTTTGAATCCAGTCCCCCTCACTGAATTCCACTGCCCATTGAGCTATGGCACTTGTCTTCTCTGAGCCTCAGTTTGCCTCATCTGTCTAATGAGGGTGATTCAGCCTCAAATAACAGAGTGGGATCAATGTGAGATGGTGGTTGTGAATGTGCTTTGAGAACTAGGACCGTAGAAAATGGGAGGAATTATCATCCGGCCACTGCTGGGCTCAGCCCTCATGCCAGCCCCATGCCCCAAGGTTGCCAACTTGCTTCGGTCCTTTCTGTAACGTTTTTGTAGAATGCTCTTGAGGACGCCACAATCTCCCTGCCCAATTTCATGTCACTTGCCCATAGCTTCTTTGTACACACTCTAAACTCTCTGAAGAGGTAGATTTTCTGGGTGTGTGAGCAGCACTTCTGTTGTGGCTCTAGCTACAAGAACCACACTGATGTGTAATATGATTTAGAAACCTTTGCTAAGGGAAAGCAAAATTGCACCCGTGTGGGAAGATGGGATGGCTAGACAGGGATCTTGGAGATATGAAACCTAATGCTCACCCTCTGGCAGTTGACAGACACTGGGGTTATACTGCCACCGTGTGGCGTCATGGGAAACTACAGCTGAGTTTACACCGGGCCTGGGAGTCTATCTTGTTTAAGGGGTGATATCAGGAGTCCAGAATGACTCAACTGTGGACGCTTGTTAAACTTGCGGAATCACGGAGACCTATCCCTGATCTAGAACCTTAGGAAGGGAGCTGGAAATTTGCATTAAAAATGCCTCCTGAGTGATTCGAATTTGTAGAATCACCTAATTCCTAGGTGACCTAATTTATAGGATTCAGGGCAAAATGAAAATACAGGGCCCCTTGTTCAGAAATTATTAAGAATTTTAAGACAGCGACAGCAGAGCACTGAATCAAGCACGGGGTCTCGTGTGACTGTATAGGTTGCCATGTTCATGAAGCTGGCCCTGTGCTTGCGCCCTCTGAATTTGGGGATCACCGCTGCAGCGAATGCGTCTCTCAGATGTGTTGAACCCTAGCTACATATGACGTGGTAGTTGGGAGCATGGGCTTGGAGGTGAGGCAGTCTCTGAACGGAGTTCGGGCAGGAAAGAGTGAGAGATGCTGCCAACTCGTCTCTCCACTGCTGCGCCCATGGAGGATGCAGCCAGGGGGACGCGCGAAGGGCAGTGTGCATGGGGCTGGGGGCGGGGTTGAGAGGCTGGGGCTCCGCAGATGAAGAGGGGGCATGGAGACTGAGAGATCTCGAGAGAAGAAGGGGCGTAGGAGGAAGGAATGACAACAGTGTGAATGAGGCAGAAGGTAAGAAAATGTGGCATCTACGCTCTTTAAGCCCCGAGAAGGTTGAAATCAGTCACTAGCCAATTTCATAGCTTTCTTCTTCACTGGGCGGAAGCAGCAGTGCGGCCCGGCAGGGGCGGGAGGTAGGATTCCCCTTGGCCAGAGATTCTCAGGAGTTAAGATCTTACAGGCACTAAAATAAGTGACTGAAGCACATTCTAGAAATGCCTTCATTAAAATTGTCTCCAAGGAGAAGAGACTCATCATTAGCTTAAGGGTAGATTAAGGCCACTCTATTTAATAGTAGGGGCTGAGATGAAATGATAGTAATAATAATAGTAGTCGTAATAACAGTAGCTGAACTGCACTGTCTACTCCCTGTTCTAAGCGTGTTTTGTATGTTAACTCACTGAAACAATTTTGAAGGGATCAAGATGGGGGAACCCAAGTTCTGGATGAGCGTGTGGGTCTGCGGGGTCCCTTAGGTCCTGCCTCCACCTGGAGTGTGGCCTGAGGAGTGTCCTCACCTTTCACCTACCTTCCCTGGGACCCGGAGGAAGCTGACGCAGGCTAACTGAATGCATAACTTTATTAAATAAATGCTTTGTCATGACAAACGACAAAGATCAAGGAGTAACATAAATTATAAGTTGAATAAATAGTATACAGCAATCTTCACTTTAATAAAACGTGAGATCTTCTGTTTTTTTTTTTCTTTTTTTATTTCCTTAGGTACAAAATGCTAAACAGGAGGCGAGTTCTTCCGCATTCAGGTGATTTTTTTCCTGCTTTTTTTTGTCACCACAAACTGGTTTTGTTTGTTGCTTTGTTTTTCCATCCTTTTCACCAGTAAAAGATTAGCATTTATTTAAAAAAAAAAAAAAGTTGAAAACAAAAAAGAAGAGAAAATAGAGCTATGGTATGTATGTAGGTAAAACTATCAAGAACTACAGTAATATGTGCTGTGGTTATTGCTGTCTTAAAAGAAAAAAAAAACAAAAAACAAAAAACACAAACCGGTAGGCAACTCGGAATCTGAAGGATCTTGTCTGACAACTGTCTATCCATGTGGGCTACTGTGTGACGGTGGTGGTGGCAGATGGCACTCAGGCTGGTGTCCGGGGACCAGAGAAGCGGGCGGGGGGGCACAGGGCAGCCGGCACCTCCACCTCCCTTTTCCCCAGCCGGAAGGAGTTAAGGAGAGGAGGCCAGAGTCTGTGGAGATGGCTAAACTACGTACTCCATTAGAAAACCAAGAAAGTATGTTAAAAAAAAAAAAAAAAAAGACACGAAACCTAAGAGAAAAAAAAAAAGTGGAGAAAAGTGCAAAATACATCTTGCACTTTTAGTGGTTTCAAAAATAAAGACAGTACAACGCCCAGGTTGCCGGCTGGTAGAACCCCCACGTCTCAGCACTTAGCCTCCTTTCTCTTGGAAGCCACAAATATCCTCTCTAAGGCCAGAGGGTTCTTGGCCCACTCCTCTCTGAAGTCCCCATTCTGAGCCGGAGCCCTCTGGGGGGGGGGTGCTGAACAGACGGAGAGGGGGAACACTACCCCCTCTTAAGGGGAGCTTGGTGGTTGCCATGGCAGCCTGGTGGCTGCTAATGAGCTAGGTGGTGGGAAAAGGATGGCCCTGCAGGAGGCTGACCCCGCAGGGCTACAGTGGAGACCACCAAGGTGGTGATGGGGAATGGGTGAGGGGCGAGGTGGTGGGACCACGCAGGGCCTCCCCTCCTCCCCGTGTGGGGTTGAATGTCTCCGGGCCTGTCTGCGCAGGCCTGGCTGTCTGAGAAACTTTCCTGTCTCTTCCTTCCCAGGCACCCTGCTTTGCCGGGGTGGGTCAGGTGGCTCTGGGGGAAGAAGGGTCTGTCCTGGCTGGACCTCCCTCAATCACCTGGCAGCGGTGGGCGACGACTGGCAAAGTCTGTGCTGCTGGAGCGAGGCATGAGTCGAAAGGGGGGTGGGGAGAAACTTCCTGTAGCGGGGCAACACTTAGACTAGAGGCCACAGGAAACCTGGGCCCTAAGGCCTCCAGGTGAGCCATCAGTGGCCAACAGCAGCCGGGAGGCGAGGCGACGCCTCCCAGGACTTCTCTGCGGGGCAGCACTCCACAGCGGCCTTCCCTCTCCCCCGCCCAGCGGACCGCACGGGCTCCATCCTCCTCAGTGACTCCATCCCCACGGTCTCCCCACTTTGGGCTCAGCCCAGACCTCCTCTTCTAGCGGTTTAGGTCCATCTGTCATGAGGGTCCAGTGTCCTCTAGGGATTGGCCAGCTGACCAGAATCACCCGCTGCAAGCTCAGGAGACTTACAGGTTTGGGTTAGTCATCACGAACCTTGGAGACCTGTGGGACTGATGCAGTTAAACCAGGCCAGAATCCCTGCCTTCCGGCTGACAGCAAAGAGCCAATGTAAGGGGCAGAGGCCATTCAAAGTCCGTAAACAGTGATGTGGGGGAGAGAGAGTCTCTCTCAGGAATCAGGTCCAGGTCTGGGGAGGGGTTGGGGTGGGATGTGCAGTTCCTGGCTCAGTCTTTTCTTAGGGGGAATGGCGCCCCAGTATCCACTTGGCAGATCCCCGTTAGACGACTGCTCAAGATCCGAAGGAAGAATGGGCAGAAAGAAGGGGGAAGTGAGAAAGATTCAGGATACTGGCCTAAGACACAGAAATGTGAGTCGGACATTGGGGGACAGTTGCACAGAGATGGGGTGCGCTGACGCAGCAGGCCAAGTCAGTCCTTGCGGCTGCCATTCCCGGAAGGCCCTTTGTCCTATGAAGATCGACCACCTCTCCCAGCCCTAGCCGACTGTCCTGTCCGGGGGAGGAGGGGACATCCCTCGAGTTCCGCAGTTGCAAGTTTTCTGCTATGGATTAGATTTGCTTTTTTGCTGTCCCTCTTCGTTGCCCCAAGTTCAGTGTCAGAGTGGTCTCCACGGTGTCATGGCATCAGGAAAGAGCAGAAAGAGCTGTGTTCACAGCGAGAAAGGGTCTCCTTGCCAGTGTCCAAGCCCTTTTCCTGGCAGGCTATCTCCAGCCTCAGAAGACAGCCTCAAGGGCCCCCCGTCCATTGAGGAAGCCAGTGAGCGTGGGGTTTTTCTCGGTTCAGCATGTGGCTGCCAAGTGACAGCACTTCCCACGCAGCTATTCGCTGGTCGTCTGGAGCCTTTCTTCCATCCTCCACCCCAGGGAGGAAGTCTCAACCGATCAGCCTGGACGAAGAGCTTCAAAGACTCTCCGGCCTCGGCCCCTCGTTGCAGGGGTTCGGTGGCCATTGAGCACATAATCTCATCCCTTTGAATGCCATTCTCTACTGGATCCTTGTGTCCAGCTGCTGAGTCTAGAACCACCTAAATTTACCCACCTTCCCTGGCTCTACTGCCTGGATTTAGCTCGTTTCTCTCTTACAATCTGTCCCCCCATCTCCTCTCTCCTCTCTCTCGAATCCCAGAGGGCTGATCGGGAAGTTTCTCTTGCCCGCGTCCCCCATTCTGTTGCTTTGCTTCAATGCCAGAACGGGGCCGTCAGCCTCCGTCCCTCCAGCCCTCGGTCCCTTCACTCCACCCGCTCTGGCCCGAACAATCACGTTTACCGTTCCTCTGTATCGACACCTTTCCGCCTCCATCTCCCCTGTCTGCCACCTCTCATTTCGGTTTCTCTCCTGCTCTGCCAGCGTGAAGAGTGAGAGAGGCTTTCAAAATGCAGGCTCTGCCCAGAGAGAATGCAAAGGCTGGGCAGGACCAGCAGGTCAAACTTGGACCTGGTGGGCTTGTTTAGTAAGGGGTCCAGAGACAGTTTCTTCTGGTGAGTCTGAAGGCCAGGTGCGCTGGGGAGCATGCTGGGTGCGCAGTGAATGACCTCAGCCATCTGGCTGGGTGGCACGCCGGAACACACGTGCGCGTGGAAAATCATGAAAAAGTCCAACACTGTGTCCCACAAAGAGTTGAGTTTGCTGCTCATGGGAGGCAGGCAAAACTGATGGTATGGGTCATGTTAGAATAATATGGATTTTCTTGGTTTGCCCAGAATGAGGAAGCTCCTTTATGCCCCCATAAGACCTACATTGAAAAGTTAATGCAAACTTTTAAAGTAAGAAAGGAAAAAAAAAAAAAGATAGATTTAGATGCCTATATATACTATATATGGAGCCTTGTAGATAAATACAAGCCCACGTTTTTTTTTTTTTTTTTTTTTTTTCAGCCTATCCTCCCTCACAGAGGCTGTGCTAGCTGGGAATTGAATGCATTGAGGGGCCGAAACTACACGCTTCAGTGGTAGTTTTAGTGACCCAGGAAAAACAAGTCTTTCCACAGTTGGGGTGTGTACTGATTTCTAAAAGTCTGCATGGAGGGTGAAATATGCACATAGACTCCATACTTAAGTATCTGCTTAGGGAAACCTATCTATCTCATATCGCTCGCTTATTAATTCGTTTTGTTTTGAGAGGAATGGAATGCATTTTAGTTTTTCTAAATTTGGGGGGAGGGGTGTTTAGAACACTCTGCTGGGGCGAGAGGAGAGAAAGGAAGGTTCGAGCCGCCCAAAATGCTGGCTGGAGGAGGAGACAGATCCAGGCGAGGCACTGACACCGCCTGTCTTTTCCCTTCTCCCCCCGTGACCAGTCTAAACTGGGACAATTCCAAGTGCGTCATCGAATGACACATCTTGGGCGCCCCTTCTTGTGCCCAACCATCTCCCCGACTGGGGCCAGGGCTGCTCATGAAAGGTGGATCCAGCCACGGTCCCCGCGATCTTTATTTCCTGCCCACATGTTTCTTTCCCTTCCCGTAACTCTGTTCACCTTTCCTTCTCTTCTACCCATTTGCCTTCGCCCCTTCTCTCTCTTGCCCTTCCTCTCTTCTCCTCCTTGTTCATTCAACTTGCTCCAAAAAGAAAACCATTTCACAGGGGTGGTGTTGGGGGCAGGGATCTCCTTAACTTTTAGCATCTCCGTTGTTGCCATTTTGAAGTTGAGACCTTGCTTAGCGATTCGAGGTCCTCCGTTTCCTCAAATAGATAGATATATGTATTTTTTTTTCCCACATGAGATGAAATGAGTGGCGTCCTGGGGTGGAGAGGCGGCGCTGGCTGGAGTCGGGGCTGGGGTGGGATGGGGTGAGGACAGGGGTGGGGAGGGGGCATCACTCAGTGTTGCTGCTGTCGAAGGTGTGGCACTGAAAGTCTCCGTCGACATACTCCATGCCGGGCAGCTTCATCCCATACTTGTCCACACACCAGCAGATGCCACGTTTGCGGCCACGGGAAGGCTTGCACTGGGGGTGGGGAGGGCGACAGGCATTGAGGATGGCCGTGCCCCAAGGCTCTGTTCTTGCCCGGCCCTTCTTCTTCCCGCCCCAAGACAGACTCTCTCTCACCCCTAGAGAGTTGAGGGGGCTGCATCCAATCCTTGGGGTTCTGTTGTCCCCATTGCATGGGTAGGGGCCAGGGAAAAGGCTAATTTAGGTAGTCTGCCCTTGGCTACCTCCTATAACCTCTTTTTTACGTCATCCATTCAGGGTCTTCCTATTTGGCATTCTCCAGAGAGCTACGTGATTTGATAATATGATGATGATGATGATGATTAATAATAAAATAGCGACAGGAGGCATCACTTGCACCATCACCATGTGCCAGCACTACTACTTAATACTATACAGTAGGTACTGTTCTAAGGGCTTTGCAGAGATTAGTCCGTTATTCCTCATAACTGTGTGAGAACAGTATGTACAACTCTTCTCCATTTTACATGACAAACCGGAGGCAGAGATGTTAAATGACCGGGGTGAGAGGGTACAGCTACTCAGTGGGCGAGCCAAGAAGTGAACCAAGGCTGTCTGGCCCTGGACCCCTAACTTACCTGAGGGGTGCCATTAGAGAGTATCAGGGTCACACGGGAGAGACTTGTTAAAAATGCAGAGTTCTCAGAG
Organism: Pteropus medius; assembly: GCF_902729225.1. Classification (NCBI taxonomy): domain Eukaryota; kingdom Metazoa; phylum Chordata; class Mammalia; order Chiroptera; family Pteropodidae; genus Pteropus; species Pteropus medius. The sequence goes on from NW_024351729.1 coordinate 20,998,996, forward strand.
TCTACCCCAGACCTACTGGTCAGACACTCTGGGGAGAGCGGCGGGCAGCGGTTAGTTTTAACAAGCCTGCCAGGTGATTCCGATGCCCTAAGAAGCCTGGGAACCATCACCTTATGATAATGTGGACCCGATTTAATAAGCTAAGTACCACTTAGAGGTTTCCTGGCGAGTGCGCTTACGCTTTCGGAAGCCCGCTGAACTTACGGGCTCCGCGTGGGGACGTACCTGCTTTCTCTTGTAGAATCCTTTGCGGTCACAGTTGGGCAGGTACACGGCCCGGGGCACCATGCGTGGGCTGGCTTTGAGCTCCTGCAGGGACGCCTCCATGTGTCTGCGGCAGGGGCCCTGTGTGCGGACGGAAGGATGAGAGGTGTGGCAGGGCGGAGGTGGACACCACCCAGCGGCGCAGAACGCGGGGCCCGGGGCGTGGGGACTAAAGGGTCTGCGGAGGAAGTCACCACCTTTTCTTCCAATTCGTTGCTACCAAAGATCTTTCCTTTCTCTCACCTGTCACGTGCCCTGGGTGTGTAAAGTGTGCAAAAGCTGCGTTTTGACCAGGTGCAGAAGCACACTGCCCCATCTGTGTTCCACACCAGCCGCCCTAAGCTCTTCGGTGCTGCCGAGAAGGGAGGGGTGGAGGGGGTGGCCTCCGCCACGGAGAGGACGCCGCTCAGGGTCACTGGCACAGCTGGCGCGTGCTCCGGGCTCGCTGTGGCTGGCTGGCGCTTTCCTGCTCACTCAGACAAGCCCTGGGCCCCGATAAACCGAAGCTCTAAAAATTCTCCATTGCAAGTGGTAGGTCCGTCACTCAGCCTAGCCTAAGCATCTCCTACTGCCACGAATGCGCATTTAGACGCAGGGAAAAGTCAGAAGTTGGGGCGACCGCAGAGGCTGCCGGGGCGCAGATGCAGAGGGAGATGGGGGAGAACGCTTGAGGCTCACCTGCTCAGATTCCTGTCTCATCTCAGGTGCAGAGATAACCCGGGGGTGGGCAGTGTTCTCGGCTCCTCCCACAAACTTGGACTGGGTCAGCTTCTTTCTGCGGTCCTTCTTCACGGCCTCGGCCTTCAGCTCGGAGATGCGCGTGTGCTTGGGCCTGAAGATCTTGGGAGAGTAGGTCTCCTCTGCCATCTCAGAGGTGGTGGGGTCCTCACGCTCCTGGGAGTCTCTCTCTGCAGGGAGGTAGTGGAGGGTGAGCCTCTACGGCTGACACAGACTTGCAGAGTCCAAGGCTCGGAGGGAGGTTAGGGTGGTGGGGGGTGAGTCCAATAGAGCAAGTCCAGAAAGACTTCATAACGTGGGAGAGTGTTGAAAAACTCAAGCTGATAAGGGCAAGTTAGACAGGGCTGAGAGGACATTCTAGGGGCAGGAAGGGGTCTACCGGAGAGCTCAGGCCATCTTTAGGGGTTTGCTTGCTGTGGGGTTGAGGGGTGGAGAGGGTCTTAAGTAAGATGGAAGGGGCTGCATATAAGAACACAACTTGGAGATCTCAGCTGTTAGAAGACAATAGGGAACAGCCAGGGCTGGACAGGAAAGGCCAGGTCTACAGACTTTGTGCTTTGAGAACCATCGGAGTTGAGATTTATTTGGACTTGGGGAACCGGAGGTGGGAGGGTTCTTGGTGTCTGGACTACTAGGGTGATGTTGGCGGGGGGAGGGACCATCATGAAGAACAGGAAGAGGGTCCTGAAAAACTGGAAATGTGGGGCCTGGAAGGAACAGTGAGGTGGGAGGGACGTGGAACCCAGAGCCGGCTCTGAGCTGGTTCTGTGCTCTGGGCCCTGGATAGGACGGTGCATAACTCAGCTCCAGGCCAAGAAAGGCTGACAGCTGGCTGGGACTGGTGTGGTTATATATAGGAGTGACTTGGTGACAGTCTATATTTAGCTCACTTATGACCTTTAAAGAAGTAGGATTTCGTTCATTTATTTGTTGATCTGTTAATTTCACCTGCCCAACCTTTTCTCGGCCCACAGATTTCCATTAAATCTTATCTCACAGGCACGCTCCTCTGGGTCCCCGTTTCTCAGCTCCTTGACCCCACCGGGCCCGGCAGACCCAGATCTGAGGTCTCCCCTGCTCTTCCCAGGGGGGCAGGGTGTGGCCAGGGTGCCCACGGTGAGACCTGGTGCAGGGCAGGGCGGGGCGGGCGGGGGCAGGGAGGCCTGCCTTCATTGTCTTCTTTTTAAATTCTAGGAAAAGAAAATAGGGCTTTGAGGTGGCCCCCAAATAACTCAGATGAGGTGCAGGAAAATCCTATGCTCCACCCACCCAGCTATTACTGGGCTACCCAGAAGCCCAACGGCAGGTCCTGGGGTGGGAAACAGAAGGAGTCGGAGGAGGTAGGGATAAGGGGCGGTGCAGGGAGAGAAGCTGGGTGAGAAGACTCTTTTATGTCCTTTGGGCAGGTGCTCTCTACCCAGGGGAAGTCCCAGGTGTGTGTTAAGGGAGGTATCTGGAGACCTAGCCAAACCTGGTCAGGATGGCAGGTGGCAGGAAGCACCCAAGCCACCTGTTTGTCTCTTGGCTTAGGATTTGTCACATTTAACTGAACGGGTATCCTGTCTTTAAGGCCCTGGCAAGGAAGTTCCCCGCCCTGAAGAAGCCTCCACAGGTTTGCAGTATTCTGGGTGGTTAGCTTATTTGGGCATTTATCCATAGGAGAGGAAAAGACATGGTCACTGGAGAGGAAGATGACAGGGAGAAAGCGAATAGCAAAGCCGTGGACAGGCTCTCCCTGAACCAAAGTCAACGCCAGGATCCCCATCCCCCACATTTGGCCTTTCATTCCCTCTTCCCACCACGTCTCCACGCTGCTCTGTCTCGACTGTATCAAAACCTCTGTGATGATTCATCGACATGGTGATGTGCCTGGTCAGTGGAATGCAGCCTTCTAGGAATTAGCAGAAAAGAGTGATGCTTTGGGGTAAACCGACTTTTCTCAGTTGTGGGATGAGCTAGAATGGAATGGGATGCGGGGAGGAGTATTAACTGGTTTGGGGGACTCTGTACAGACTGACCAGCTAGGGCTCCGTTACCTAGTAACTCAAGCCCGAACCCGAGGCTCAGGTCTTGGGGAGAGGGGCTGAGGAGAGGAAAAGCTAACCATGGCATGGAAGGGTTGCTGAGCTCGCCTTACTGAGTGACACGGCATTTCACTAAACTTCTCTGGGCATCGCCAAACATTTTAATTCTCAAAAAGCAGTTGACCACTGGGGAAGGGGAGAAGGCAAGAGATGGTTGCCATCGAAAGGCTGGGAGCATTCTGGCGGAGCACGGTCACAGCCCTTTCCTAATCAAGACTGTAATCAGATGAAATGAGGGGAAGAGGACGAGAGGACAGGGTGCTGACCAGTGCATGGAAGAAGGGTGTAGACCCTCTCTCTGGCCTTGGTGGACACAGAGGCATGTTGGCTCACAGCCCTGTGTATAGCGACAGCTCATCCCAAGACTCTTGTCTTTAGAACTCCTTAGAAGAAGTGCTGTGGGTTGCTCTTAACTCGGAGTCCCCCTTCCTGGGAGGAAGGTGGGGCTGTTAATGGTTTGATGAACTTTGGGGCAAATTTACTTTTAGTTCTGATAGTGTTCAAAGATGGCCTTGGGGCTAAGCAATGTTGATGCTGAAAAACAAAATGTAAATTCCTGCATTCTCCCTCTTTAAGAACTCAAAACATGTTTGCAAACCCTCTCTCCTTCCTGGGGTCTCCCAGGGCGGGGCTCCCGAGGGCATACCCTCTGCACTGTGCTGGCTCTCTAGCTGCTTCTGAAAGGCAGCTTACGAGTTTTGATGTGCCTCCCAGTTTTTGGTGCCACTTAACCCCATGGGACTTATTACTTAGGCAGCGGGGAGAGTCGAGTATCAAAGATACTAATCAGGGGCTTGTGGTCACCTGTAGGCTCGAGAGAGACAGTGGAAACTTGGAGCGGAACCAGTGCAGAGCCACAGAGATTAAAAGGCTGGAGCCTTGGCCTCCAGCTAGAATACCAGAGCCTACTAGCCCCACTCAGCTACTGTGCGGCCAAATCGTAAATTGGCTTTCAATCTGGGAAAGGTTTAAGTTTTAGATAGAACATGAAGGCATGAGTAGACTGGCAGCTCCTGAGTTATTTCATCAAGAGAACATGGACCGAGGTTGCAGAAGGGATTTAGGTGAGATATGGGAAAGGACTTCCTAGTGAGGTTGCCTTGCAGGTGAACAGCAATTGAAAGAACTCAACAGTGCAGTGGGTGCTGGAACTTGTGTGAGGAACAGGTCGATACCTCCACACGACCAGTGGGTGGCGGAAGAGATTGCCGGCCACACATGCTACTCATGCTTACTGCTAGGGACTGTAAGTCATTTTGAAATCTGGAATTTGTGTGCCTCCCTCTCCCGTTTCTCTGATAACCATCCAAACCCTCTCCCTCTCTCTGTGTGTCTGCATCACGTATTTAAAGAGTTGGGGAGACGGACAAGCGAGGACTGGAAAGGACCCAGGCGAGGGGAGGGTGGAGAAGGCAGGTGTGAGAACTGGAGGCCAGGGGAGGGGGTAAAGCTTTACCTGTGCCCAACTTCCTGCTGTTTCTTTCATCTGCCATTGAAAAATGATCAGAGAAAGAAGTGAAACACATCTGGGACCTCCTTTTCCATCTCTAAATGTCATTTCGAAAGAGGACGGGAAGTGTGGAATGCTCAGTATCGTTCCCTCCTTTAATTCCAAGATCTTATCGATGACTGAGAAGCGAGGGCTATCATATTGTTATATTTACCTTTGGGGGTGGGTTCTGATTCTGCTCTGACTTCTAACCCCAGTCTCGCCACCCGGCTCTCTGATGGCCCCAGCCCCTGTCATGTTAAGGTGGCCAACTCATTCACCCTTCCTTCACGAGGCACTGCCCATCCACACCGGTGCGGCAGCATCCGCTGAGGCACAGACGGGTATGTAGACCCTCTCTCTAGCAATACGAACAACGGCTGGAGGACTACCCCATTCTCACGCCCCAGCAAACACAGGGGGCATCTGGGTGCAGAGCCAGTTTCCACCACTCTCTCCAACATGCCCATTTGCTGACACTGTTTTCTTTCAGGGGCAGGATGCTTTAGCAGCAGAACCAGGCACGTGCCTTAAGAAGCGTTCTGATCCCACCTTGCTCCCCAGTCACAGCGATGGGTGCGTCTAGTCAATGGGTGGGTCTAGTCCCGGACCTGCTGCTCCCTGCAATCTGACCTCCCTCCCTGGGGCTCTCGGTCACGCCCTGGCACCATTAACAGCCCAGTCTAGGGCTGGTGGTTGTTTCCCACTCTACCTTGACCTCATAATCAAACTTCAGAGAAAACTGGGTGGCCCAGATCTTGCGACTTTGCTTACGGAAACGTTAGAAACTGAGGCGTACTTGGAATTCACAGCTTAGGAAGAATGTGAGGCTTTGCCAGGCCACCGGGACCTGGGGAGAGGAAAGTCTCTTTTTCTAGCCAGAAGGCAAGATGGGTTCGCCCAGAATCTCATTACAAGGAATGAAGAAGGGAGCTGGGTTTCCACTGGCTGTCATTCTAGCTCCTTCTGTGGAATTTAAACAGTAAACTTCTTAAGGGCAGAGGCTTGTCATTCATCTTTGTCTCTCCGGTCTATGGTATTCGATAAATAATCTTTAAATGGAGAGATGCATGGATCTTTGCAAGAGACAAAGAGAAGCGGCTCTTGAGACTTTTCTGTATTTAAGCTCGGGTGTGTTAGAGCTCAGTGGATGCTCTGAGGGGTCATGTCACTGGCCTCTCTGTCTTTGAGCATAATAACTGCCATGGAGGGATCAAGGAGGCAGAGAAATGAGCTTCACAGTAGAGGGACAGAAAGAGGGGCCTCTTGGATTTGCTGGGCTTCTCTTTGGTCTGAGGCTGCACTGTCCAATAGAGCAGCCACTTAGCCATATGTGGCCATGAAACTAATAAATATTAAATCAACTTGCAAATTCAACTCCTTCGTTGCCCTAGCCATATTTCAAGTGTTCATTAGCCACATCTATCATCGCAGAAAATTCTACTGGACAGCTGGTCGGAGGGCACTGACCCATTCTGGGTATGGCTAGATGCTCTGGGCCCACTCCCCATCTTGCCCTGTTTCCTAGCCAACCTGCAGCCTCCTGTTCTTTGATAGACCACTGGGCTTTTTTTGAGAATGACAAATAGGCTGCTCACTGTTTAAAATAACGGTAAGGCGCATCTCAGTTTCCTGCAGCCTGACCGTTTCCCAGCTGCAGATGCCAAATGACTCAATTACGCTGTGCGTGCCTTTGCATAGAAAGGCGATGGGGTGGTAGGGAGGGGCTGCAGAGTCATCCAGGAGCTGCAACATTCCTCCTCCTGCTGGTCCACTCTGCCCAGCCACTGCCTTGCCCCAGCCTCTCTTGGAAGACACTGTTTTCTTTTCCTCTGTGGTCCGTCGCAGACGTGCATGTTCTGGGTTCTTTTTAACCTGAATTATGAGCTGAGAAGGAAAGAAACACCGACTTTCCAAGAGGAAAACAAACCCAACCAACCAGTCATCCTCGGAACAGTTGCAAGAAGGGAGGAGTTGCAAGAAGATGCTAGAAGGGAGTCTTGCTGACTTGGGGTGAGTGGCAGAGGGGGGAGCAGATTCTGAGTCAGTGACTGGTCAATGAGGGCAAAGGCTCACCCTACTGAGCTTGTCTGCAGCCCCTGCCCCATCTCAGGCCAGAACTAAGGTGGCTAGGTGCTCTAAACCAACAGCAACGTTGGCCGATGTGGGTATGTCACATCTCTAACCTGAGCAGAGCAATAAAGACACCACATAGAAAAGCAGATAAACATTCAGAATTAGGAGCCAGACTACCTGCCCTTAACCTTCAGTCACACTTCTGAGGAAGAAGAAGGGGCTGCTAACCAAGGTTCAAGAAGCCCTGGTGCAGATTTACTTGGACCTCTCTTAGTCTCTTCTTTTCTTAGCCTCGGTTTTCTCACCTGAACAGGGTTGTTATGAGGATTAAATGAGTCGATATGCGCTAATTACCTCTCAACAAAGGTCTCTGTTGGCTCTCGCCTCCTTAGTGCCAATCATCAACTACAAATTTGGTTGCCTGGCACCTGGTTGACAGATTTCTACTTGTAGATCACAAGATCTAAGGCTCCTGGGGCTGCAGAAAGGTCTGCCGGAAAGTGAAGGCTTTATCCTTGTTTCCGGGGAGTTTGACTGCCAACCCCTGGTGAGAGGGACTTTGCACAAATGCTGCTGGGAACTACTCCTCACTTAGAGAACTCACCCTGGGAGTCTGTCCCTCTGTCTAATCCCATTCCTTCATGCTGCATTAAAGCACTGAGTCACCTTCCCTAAAGATAGAGAGAGAAATGGTGACCTACAGCCTTCCACAGTATATGTGTGGCAGGTGTCAAGTTGGTGACACTTCTCCATAATAAACGGCTAGGTACCACTCACACATCTCCCTCTGTCCAGGGACCAGAGGTGAAGAAAGGATCCTCCTCATTTTGTCACCCTGGGGCCAAACTAGAATTCAGGGCCGTGTCAACTCCTGTAAGCATTTCTCGATCCCTGGGAGATAGCTGGTGAGAAACTGACACATAGGAAATACACACTTACGCACATCTCCCAAGATGTCTCCTGCCAGGTTTCTCTAGAGGTGGGGAAGGTGGAGCATGCTCAGTAGAAACGGCTGTATCTGTTCCCCTACACATCCCAAACCAGAGGCGATGGAGGGGCTAAGTGGGGAGCAGCCCATTTCTCTGACCTGGCAAAACTCCCATTCAGAACATTACAATTATGCATCCACATTCTCCCTATAGTCCCGAATGATCAGAAGGGGGCGCAAGGAGCAGCTGGTTGGAACTCTACGTGGTCCCCTAGAGAAGAGTGGCTTAGATCTCACCATCCTGCTTCCCAGGCTCCATGAAAGGCCTGTGCTGGTGGAGGCCGGTGGCCATGAGAAGCAGGCCACTCTGTGCCGTGTTCTCTCCTCAGAGACTACAGACTGCTGCCTGCATTTCCACTTCGAGGCCACTTCACTTCCTCTCCTAAAATAGAGCACCCCAAAGTTTTGGGCTTTTATTTCATATTCGCAACCCCCACTATGGGATAGCTGTGGTGATATTTACCAAAGGTCTCATTGCTGGTTAGGCCCAGGCAAGAGCCCTGGTGACTAGAGAAGAAAGCCAGGAATAACAAAACGGAACCCTAACATCAAGAGGGAAGAGCCGATTCTAGTTCTGACTGTGCCCTGCACTTTTTGGGCAAGTGACACTGTGCTCCGGGCCTCAGCATCCCCATCTGTAAAAATAAGGGCCTTGACTGCAAGAATCACATGGGTTCCTTGCCGCTTTAGCATTCTTTGGCCAATACCCAGACAATTCCTGGAGACATGTTAGGACCAAACTAAGCCAAGTGGCCAGGCAGGAAAGGCCACTTTGCCTCTTATAAAAATTTCTAGTCACTCCTTTGGATTTATGTTAGAAAAAAAAAAGACATAACAGAAATCATGGAAAGAAATGGAATTGTAAACAAAACTGGGGGACCTTCTGGATATAGGGGAAAGGGAAGCAGAAGCTTAGAACCGACTTGTTTATGTGCTTATTTATTTTTGCAAGTATGGAATAAATTTCACGGTTCTGGAAAACATATCCAAATGGCAATTTAAAGATGGTCTTTGGAGATCGCAACTCTTGGACCAACTGTAGTAAAAATGCAAAACGAAAACTCAAAACCCCTCCAAATTTCCTCCTTGTCTCTCACCACATCCATTCTCCTTCTTGGTTGGTTCCTCCTTGGTACCTGGTCCCTTTATGGTGTCTTCCAGTTTCTAGATGCAGTGAGCCTGGAGCATGGTGATCCCTTCTCCAAAGTTTAATTTTCCACACATTAAATAACTCAGAGTTTCAAAGGCATTGCTCAGGTACAAAGTAAAATCTTTAGACAAAAATCACCTTTCTTCCCACTAGCTCCCCCCCTCCCCCATGCCCCATTAAGGGGACTAAGGCTTCTGCTCTCATGCCCTTTGCTGTAACCCTCACTGTGACCTCTGGCTCCTGGGGTCAGCCCTGTCCTCCTCTCTGCAGCTGCAAGCCCACCTGCTTGCTCAAATCCAGCCCAATCCCCTGGACTAAACCACAGCTGCTCTGACTTAAAACTCCCCTCAGGGGATGCCTTGGCCTCATGGGGTGGAGAAAGGAGGGGAGGAGGGAGGGAGAAGGAAGGGGAAAAGAGGAATGGAAAGAAAATGTGCCCAACTGTGCTTTCTCTTCCAGCCTGAGCTGACACAGCAGAAAGGGGCAGGGGGTGGGGGTGGGTGCCGGTAAGAAAAGTCAAGCAAAAAGCGGCATCTCGTCTCCCCATTCCCGTTTTGGTTGGCACAGGGTGCAGCCAGCCTCCCAAGGCTTGTGTCAAAAGGAGGGAGTGCGGGTGGGAAAGGAATCTGCCTCTTTCAGTTTTCCATGATCTTGTTCAACCCAGACATAAATTTGGCCAATAAACTTATAACTTTGGAACTTAACATTAACATGGTATTTGGACCAGGTTTGGAGTGGAAGCCAAGGTGATGTAGGCCAAACCCCTGAAAGAAGCAAAGGCTGAATTCATTTTTATTGAGCAACTTATTTTTTTTATTCCCCAGAAGCATATTTTCTGTCTTTCTTATTTCTCAATGACGGTACTGCAACCCAGAATCCACTTCTGTATCCCAACTTTACTGTTTCCCAGGCACAGGAGCGATCTCCCAGACAGAGGCAAGGATGCCGCCTTCCTCCAGCCCACAAAGCCGCAAGGCTCCTTGGGCAAACAAAGCCCGGAGCAAAGCCCAGTCTTTCCTGGACTCGACCCAGCTCACCGATATTTATCGATCTCGGCCCAATAAATAACTGCATTCTCCCGCCTCTCTCCAGTCTCTCACACATTACCCTCTGTTTCTATATCTATCTTTGCCCCTGAATTGGCCAAAATAAAAGGCAGGGCCCGGCGCGCTCCCAGCCCCAGGCTCGCGGGCGGACTCCCTCTCCCGTTGCGAAGCAACGCGCCTAGCAAAACACTAGTCTCCGCCCGCCCTCCGCCTTCCTCTCTTCCTCCCAGAAGCTTTGGCTGCCTGCCACCTCGCTCTTCTCCGCTATTACTGATACTAGAAATGCACTCTTTTGGGGGGGCTAAAAAAGGTCTCTCTCTCTCTCTGTATACATACATGCATATGTTTTCTCTCTGTGTGTATAATCTATACCTGTATCTATATCTATACGGAAACCACGGGAGGGAGGGGCAAACCCAAGTTCGCATTGCTGGTTTTCGTAGTGGAGGGTGGTGGTAGGTGTTGGGGAGCAGGAATTTTGTCCAAAGGAGCCGACACTCTCCTCCATCTCTCTGTTCATTTTCTTAAGAACTGCCCTAGCGCCATCTCCAACTTTTGGGGGACTTTCCCAATGGTTTTTGAGCTGAAAATCTATAGCCAAGAGCGCCCACCCCCATCCCATCTGTCCCACAGAAAGGTGTCAGCCCTGGGCACCAGTTGAGCGCGGCCATTGGGCAACTGCAGTGGGTCAGGCACCTGCTTTAAAGCGGGGAGGAGTCGGTGAGGACTGGGGCCGGGGTGGGGTTAGGACCTCGAGGCTGCTTTGTGTGGGCCAGAGGTACCTTGAAGGTTGAGAGGAAGGGGCTGCAGAGAAATCCAAATAACATCTTGCTTGGGACAAAAGCGTGTGTGTGTGTCTGTGTGTGTGTGTGTGTACGCGCGCGCCTATTTGCACTTCCAGAAATTGCGCGCGTGCGCGCGCTCTGCGCTCACACTCTCTACACCAACCACATCACACAAACCACACTTGGGCAAATAAAAGTGGGGCCAGAATGCGGCTGAGAGATACCTTGCATACTTCTCGGTGTGACCGGATTGTTACCCAGAGCGGTCGCTTCCAAGCCAGGAAATTGATTCATAGCTCCTCTCTCCACTCCCCTGTGCTAAGCTTTCCAAATCCATATCCCCCAAGATGAAGGCGGGCGGGACCGCCTTTGAAAAGTGGCTTTTATTTAAAAATAACTCCACAAACCTGCCCCTGGGGCCTCCGGGGCCTGCATGTGGCCCTTGGCCCCTTTTTTGCATGCAGCGATCCCAAGAGAGTCTACCTCTTGCAAAGCTGGAGGGGCGGCTGCCTGTAGCAGGCAGAACCCGCCGGGTTTTCGGAGACCAAGATTGAACCCTGGAAAGCCCTTCTGCCTCTTCTCAATCGCCGATGCACTCTTTTCCTACATGATAGTGTCTGTAGTTTGCAGTTTAAGAAAACTCATGTTGGGGTGTTTGTAACATAAGGGGATAAGAGAGGAAGAAACTACTTAGAAGAAACATTTAGCCAAGTCTTAACTCCTTTTGGAGAGAATCAATAATTAGTCTGAAGTCTCACAACTAATACTGTTGTGTATAGTTCCTTAAGCTATTTTTTAAAAATTTAAGAGGTAGCTCTTTCCAAAAACAAACAAACAAACAAACAAAAAAACCCCACCAAAAACAGTCTAAGGGAGGCAGAGCCATTCTCATTAACCAAATAGCTCTGTCAACATTTTAAACCGTAGACTCCTGGCGCGGAGAATTTGGGAGCAGGGCAACCAGGGGGCGGGGCTACTTGGAGGCGGAGGGGAGGTGGAGGGGGCGTGGCCTTGCTAGTCTCCGCCCCCTTGATTTTACGCTCTGCATTACCAGGGCCCCTCTTTTAAACCACATCCCTTGTGATCAGGTTTGAGAGGTGAGGGCGGAGGGGGATTAGTACTGACGGAGAAGTTGTGATGTCTGAATTTCACATCCCCTCTCGTCTCCGATCCTATATTCACCTTTCTTCCTAGGTAAAATCTGAATTGGGGCGGGGAAAAGGAATTCGATTCAGCGATGAACGTCCAGTACAGGAACACCAAATCCTGCTGCAACACCGAATCCTTGCTTTTTATCCCTCCCCCCCGCCCCCAATACCCTACTAACCTACCTGCTGCCGTGGTTCCTGCCTAAAGTAATCTTTTTCTTCTTGGAAGGAAAAAAGGAATTTTGCATTTACCACCTACCGCAATCAAATTAAGTCGAAAGTAATGGGTATGAAGGTGGGCGAGGCATCGGAGCCCCCACCCGTAAGGCATTAGCTATCACAAGGGTGCGTGCGTGCGTGCGTGCGTGTGTGCGCGCGCTCTCGCGCGCGCTCGCGTGTCGGGGTAGAAGGATAGAAACGTCAGAAGGGACTGGTAGGGGGGCAGGGGCTGTGAGGGACAAAGGTGGAATGAGCACAGAAGAACCGTAATAACGCCTCTTTCCAGAATCCCAGTTAAAGCAATATTTTAACAAAGAGATTTGTTTTTCAAATTCAGAAAAAAAATATGTGTTGGGTGGGTAGGAGGCAGTGGAGGAGGAAGCTGATAATAAAACAGGCACCCTTTCAGACTGGAGATTGAGTACCTGAGGATTTGAACCTTGAGACCGAATAGGAGCTCAGAGTCGGTGTTCGGCGAGGGGAAGGGGTAGAGGAGAGTAGGGTGAGGGACGGGGCGAGGAGAAGGAGCGAAACCGTGAGAGCCCGGGTTAGACAGCCCAGGGTGGCCGGATCACCCAGGACTCCAATTCGGAGGTCCAAAGACCCTCCCCGCTCCCTCCTGGGCTGCGCCGCGGCTCCAAGCCACTTTCTGGGCAAAGCGCGCGGGGCCAGCGGGTTCCCCGTCCCCCGCCCGTGAGCCGTGCAACTGACTGGCACACTGAGCGCGCTCACCGATCTTGACTTGCTCGCGGTAGCTCTTTTCGTTGAGGCAAAGCCCGCGGCCGTGCAGCAGGGCGTGCAGCGGTTTCTCCTCGTCCTGCCGGGGAAGGCAGCGCAGCCCCTGGGCGCAGCGCTCAGTGTAGACGCCGCACGACTGCCCCTCGGCCAGGGCGCAAGTCATGCAGCAGCCGCAGCCCGGCTCCTTGACCAGCTCGCAGCCCAGGGGGCTGGGGGGGCACATGGAGAGGGCTTTCTCGTCGCAGGGCTCGCAGTGCACGAAGGAGCCCAGGCTCTGGGCGGGCCCCGCACAGGCGGCCAGCAGCAGGAGGACCGCGGTGAGCACCATCTTCGAATCTCTCCCTTTACCTTGGGGCGGGGCAGGAGAGCGAGAGTGCGGAGGATAAGGGGCTAGGAGGGCGCCGGGAGAATTGTATTAAAAAAAAAAAATTTTCTGGCAGGTAGAGCAGGTGCCCTCCCCCAGACAATCGTAAAATGTGGGGAGAGATGGAGGGCAGGGGTGCCTGCAAGCAAGTCCCGGTGACCAGGATTAAAGACTTGCAACAGGTTGGGGGGAAAAGAGCAGCGCCAGGTACACGCACCGGGATTGGGGCGGGAGAAACAACCCCCCAAAAGCCGGACCTGCTCAGAACTGCAAGGAGAAAAGACAAAGATTGTTCACCCCAAAGCAACCACCAGAATAACGGGCTCGGAGGCCGTGGAGAAGACGGGGTGGGGGAGAAAAATGGGTTTGTCTTCAAAAATTTTGTTTAAAATCTAAAGTACACCCTGCTCCTTTCTACCCCTCAGCGGCGAGCGCCGCGCTGCTGCAGCGGAACAGGTAGGAGGCGGCGGCTGCAGCCGCGAAGGGTGGGGACAAATGTTGAAATCAAGAAGAAAAAAAAAAATCCAAGACCCTAACACCACTTTTCTCCCACTCTGCCACCACCTCTTCGAAATTCGCAGGTTCTGCGTGAAGCTCGGAGAAGGGTGCAAACGGAGGAGGGGGTAATTAGAAGGAGCAAAAAAGAGGAAAAACCCCACACCGCTTTGCAGCTCTTCCTAGCTCTTTTACCCCCGCAGAAGTTTCCAAAGAGACTACCGGCTCGGGTCGAGCAGGCGCTTTTAAATAGACGGCCCCTGGCTGCCAGCCAGTTTGTAGCTGCAATTTGAGCTCCCCAACACCCAACCCAGGCAAGGATGCCAAGGAGCTTTGCAGTACGAACTCACACGGGGTGGGGGTGGGGAGAGGCCTTCGAGACACACGGGGGCTCCCCTTCGCTCCCTGAACAGCGCCCTCCTCCCCCCGGAATGTAAGAATGGGGCACGGGGGACAGGGCTGGGGCTGTGCGAGGGCGGAGGAGCTGGGGGGCGAGTGGAAGAGAGAGTTATACGGAGCACGGTGGACACAATGAGGAGTAACTCGGTCTTCCCCTCCCTCCCACCCTTCTTAACTGGCCCAGGCCTGAGGGAAAAGCATTTTCTTAGTAGCCAACTCAATATATCCAGTGCCCATGAAATTCTTCCCAAGCTTTGGGAAATGGCTGTCTGTTGGTGTCTAAGTTACCATGTAAGGGGGGTGTGTGTGCGTGTGTGTGTGTGTATGCACACACGCGTTTGTCTTTGTGTGTGTCTATGTTGTGTATACTTTCAGGAAAGGACATTTAGACCACAGTATTGTGGGGAGCAGTGAGTTACAGAGACTGGCACTTGGAGGAAATGCACAGTCTGATAATTTTGCCTGGTGGCCTAAAATGTCCTAGGGTGGGATTTTTAGATGGAAAGAAGGCAGACTAGAGTAATACTTTCCCTCCATGTTCTTCTAAAGAGGCATTTCTATTGGGCAGGGCCACATCTTTGGAGGGAATGGGTGACAGTCCAGAAAAATACCTCGTTGTAAGGTTAATTGGTGCACACAGCACATCCTAGGAATATGAGCCGAGGATCTGCTGTGGAAAGATTCTGACCAGGAACATTATCCCATTTGGAACCTCAGGCATCTATTCAGACACTACGGATCCCTTCTTTCCTTAGTAAAATGAAAGAAAGCTAAAGTCTTAAAAGAAAGAATGTGGAGATTTTAGTTTTTTTTTCTGAAATTGATCTGGATGAGTTGTGGATTTCACAGCCAGGTCAGAGAGAAATGACCAGCCGTTGCTGTCCCATGTGGGAGAAGCTGGGGTGGGAGTGTTACCTCTTACATTTCCTTTCATCCCTTTGGAAGTGCTCTTTCTTTGGGAGAAGGGGCTGCATTTCATGAAGTTTGCCACTAGACTGCACCCTTATCTATGATAAGAATTCTTTTTGCAGGACTGCTTTTAAGAAAATATTTCTCTGGCTGGTTTGGTTCAGGGAGCAATTCTCTCTATGCCGTTGACACCCCCAGATCCTGTCTCTCTTCTCACTTATGTATTTGCCTCAAGGCATATCTTAAAAAAACGAGGCTAAAGTTTAAATCGCTCTCACTCACATCTCCAGAGGAGTTTTAGATATTGGCTGGGAGAAGGAGAAGGAGCTGTGTGTCATGATTAAAAATACAAAAGCAGTGAGGCTCCTTGTCATTTCTTCTCCCCTCTCTCTGGAGACCTGGTAAGATAGGGGAAATTAATATTTAAAAAATTGGTCGAAATAGTTGAGGAGTGAGGGCGGTCATTTTCCCCTTTGTGTCAAGTTCAAACCAGAAGAATGGCCGAACAGCGTGTGGTGTGTCATCTGGCCCCCACTGCTATTTCTGCATCAACTCAGCAGCAAAGCTGACCCCAGACACACTGGTAGCATATTTAAGATGAATGGGGAAATTGTGGTGCTGCTTCCAGAGACACGGGAGTTGCCTAGTTCCAGTCACCCTCTGTTCTGAAAGAGACGGTCTCCAGTGACACGTCTTTTTGTCTAGCAGACTTCCAGTGGCTGGAAAAATGTGTGAGGACAGGTAAAATAAAGAGGGAATGATTCATAGGGAAGACGAAAAAGGTAGGGAGAAGGAAGGAGGAGGTTGTGGCAGGAGCAGGTCCTTGGGGTAGGGGGCAGAGGGTACTGGGCAGGTCCATAAACACTGAGTGACCGTTCTGTGTCTCCACTTAGGAGTGGGCTTATGTCCTGGGACTGGGAAGGGGGGGGGGTGGCGGAGAGCTGATGGGATGTCAGCGGCTGTCCAAGGGACACTTAGGTAGGCTTCCTGGGAGGGTATGAGAAAGAATTCTCAGTAGCCTGGGATTGTCTATAGTCATTTTGTTCAAAGATGGGATACTGGCTGGATGAGTTGGCTTCTAAGAATCCACAATTAATGTATGACAGTGGAATGGGAAGGTCTGTCCTGGGAGTTAGATTATGGGATATGCCCAGGAGCCTTCCTCGATTCCATTCCCCCTCCTCTCTGTTCTGAAGGCCTAGACCTGTTCACAATCACCTTTAGAAGATTGCTTCTAGAAAAAAAGCATCAATGAACGTAATGGGGAGGGACTCATCTATTCCTGCCAGATGCACACGCAGAGGCCAGGTTCCCTTCCTTCCTTCACTGCTACAAGCTTCCCAACTATCTTGCTTCCTAGCTCTGGCATAGTTGAGTTTTGATGCCTTTTAACCACATCTTTCTTGGAGAAATAAGAAGCTAAATTTCATCCACTTGTGTCCTTTTCCTCAGAGATCACACCTCCCCATTCCTTAAAAAAGATTAATTCGGCATCAAAACCAAATTTCGAGGAAGTAACTGAGTAAAAGATTTGTGCTTTTATATGTACAACTTTCTAAAGGGTACATAGCATTCTTGGTTTATAAAGCTTGAGTCCTTTCCTCTGATCATTTTTGAGTCAAGGGTGATGCCTGATATAATGGATGAGGAATGCTAGACTTTAGTAGGACATAAAATATCATAGATTCCTCCGGTTGGAAAGGAAATATGTCAACTAAGGGTCTTCATTCACTCCTATACATTGCTCTCACCAGTCTCAGAGATTTGCCTACTATTCCACAGTGAGTAATTATTCTGTTTTAAAGACCTTAGGAGATTAACACCAGTCCCTTTCCCAGAGGCCAGCAGACATCAGGCATACTAATGCTGCTACCTCATCCTGGTGCAAAACTAAGGTACGGTGACCTTCAAGAAATAAAGTACCCAGTCAGTCAGGTCCCTGCCCAGACGAGGGAAATTCAGCAAGATCAAGAGAAGAGCAGCTTGAGACAGCTTTGTTGTAGTGAGGTGGCTGAAGGCTAGGTGGCAGAATAGATACACCATTTAAAACATGCCTGTTTTTCCAGAAGGGAAAGAAGCAGACGCTAGTGGAAGACTGTAACAATGGGGGTGGGGGCAGGGGAAGCAAAAGCAGGGGTAGAGGGCCATGTC
Organism: Pteropus medius; assembly: GCF_902729225.1. Classification (NCBI taxonomy): domain Eukaryota; kingdom Metazoa; phylum Chordata; class Mammalia; order Chiroptera; family Pteropodidae; genus Pteropus; species Pteropus medius. The sequence continues at coordinate 21,016,039 of NW_024351729.1, forward strand.
CATACCCTGGGGGTCCACCGTGCGCTGGCCTAGCCTTGGCACTGCCCTTTGTCCTGACAGCACCAAGCCAGCTGGAGGTGGGAGGGCCTCCAAGGCTCACCAGCAGCAATATTTATGGTCATTTTACCTTGGAGAAGAGGTCTAGCCAGGTCAGAACTTGATTACTTTGGGTTCATCAAAGAATCCCTAAAGCTCCTCTGATGAATAATTAGGATGTCGTCTTTAGAAGCCAAAGTGCATAAAAAAATGACCTTTTTACATTTTAAAATGTTAATTATGGAATATTTCACACACCCAAAGAGCCGAAGAGAATATAACATACCCTCTGCTCACGACACACATTTAACACATGTTAACATTTTGCCATCCTTGTCTGAGATTTTGTTAAAAAGAAATACAGAGAACTGCTGACTTTCGGCTCTAGCCCACGCCCGGCTCCCCTCCGCGGAGGTAGCCACTCTCCTGAAACAGCTTTGCATCCTTCCTGCGCAATGTTTTTCTAGGTTTTACATGAAGTTTCGTATAAAACAGAATTACAATGATTTTGAAGGTGAAACCACGTGCTTCTTTAGAGTTAATTTTGTAATGGTGCTTGTGATGGTGGCAATTTAATTAGAGTCTAAATTGACCCTCCGGCTGACTTTTGAAGGAGCTGGAGCCAACTCTGACTCAGAGTGATTTATATTTCTATGTGAGCCATACACAAGGTAATAGTTTTAAGAACTGACTTTTAAGAGGCCCCTGGAGCCATTCCAGGGAGATATGGCAGAAGAGGGAGGGCTTCGTAAATACAGCTTCTGGTTGGAGGCCTCCTATCTTCTTGGATCATAGAATTCTGGTGTGTTTTTAGATTGGACAACCCCAGAGCCATGTTTGAATTTTGGGAAAATGAGGTTCACTAAGAAAAGTGATCTATTGTGAGTTAGAAGACAACGTTGGTAGATCTAGATCTAGGATAGGTGGAGACATGGAATCACATGGGGCAGGAGGAAAGGGAAAGAATGTTAACTGCTGAAAGCAGGTTTAATACAATGCAGACAATGCATTTGAGCCATGAAAAAGCCAAAGAAAATCACAGTGCATGGTTAGAATCTAGGTTTCATTAAAGTTCAAGAGCGAGAAGTGATAAGAGCTAGCTTACCACCGCCACCAGCCCGTAGGGCAAATTTGTGTAAATTCGGAAGCGGTGCCCTTCCTCAAGACTTATTACTTCTCTTTGTCAGAAAGTTGTTATAAAATACAGGTTTCGTTAGAACAAGAGGTGTTACTACCCTTTCAGGAAATCATCATGATGAATGTACCTATCTATGATGTCTGCTTCGTGCCACTTAGATGAGGCTAAGTACACAACCTGCCCAGCTGTGTGTACTGGCCCTGGTTGAAAGCGTTTCCAAGTCATCAGGAAACACTTTTTCTGCGAGTGAGGAAAGAAAGGATTGGTCCAGTGACATGGTTTGATCTGTTATCAGGCTTGCGGAGTGGGCTTGCACCCATTCCAAGCAGCTGACTCTGACCATGTTCTCACCTGGGCCAACCTACACCTTTGTGTCATTCTTTAGAGAAACTATGCTTTTCCTTGCCCCCATGGCTTTGCACCAATTAATCATTCTGATAGGAATGCCTTTCTCCTTTGTGCTGACTAATGAACTCTTAGTCATCTTTGAAGACCCAGATGAAATCCCTTACTTTGGAAGGTTTCCCTCACTCTCATGAGTAATTCCCTAAAGGTACCTGGCTGGTTAGCAACATTTATCCCATGTGGTCTTCTGTGTCTTCATCAGTAAAATGGGGGATGATATGCCTACTTCATAGGGTTGTTGTGAGCCTTGAATGAGGCAGTCTCTGTGAACCTCATTAGTGCTTAGTCAATCTTGCCTATTATAGTTCTACCTTCCCATTAGACTGTCTCGAAGGACCCAAGGTTTTACTAATCTCGATATCTTATTTCCACTTTTCTTTCTTTCCTACGTCTTGGCCATGAGCCCCTAATACAGTTCCTAGCACAGAGGCGCTTAATAAATTAATTTTGAATGAAAAACATTCATCTTCCCTTAATTATTCCAACGTCTTCCTGAACACCTAGTTATATTTCTGCATCCCTCTGGTGGTAATGTCCGTCTTGATGTGTTTCAATTTTGTCCCTTTATACACTAGTCTAGTCAACCCTTTATGCCTCAAATGTGAGTAATTTATGGACTCTTTTAAAATAATAATAAATTCCAATATATTCCTGTGGTTGGACTTAAAATATGTTAATTGTAGTGTAACCTCAATATATGTGAACATATTAAGGCATACACTCCATAAACTTATCTCAGTGTCAAATCCAACAAATATGTAAATAAACTCAGTCAAAACTACAAGCCCAACAAAATGTGAAATGACAATATTTAGTGTGTTGATGTTCGGTTGATGTTTTGCTGAAAAGAAATTACTATTCGTGTTGTGATTATGGTTGACTATTATGGTGCAAGTTTTTTGAGCTGGCATGTACATGTTTGATGTCCTGTTCGGCGATTTAATTCTCCCACAATATATATATTATTATTATTATTTTTTGACTACAGTGGAGTCATAGTTTATATAGTGGTTAAACTCAGTTTGAAATACAAAAATTGAGTATAATCAAAATGACCCATGAACACCTTTTAAGACACTTGCAAAACAAAACAGTACTGCAAAACTTTCTTTTTTATAGCTGTATCATGTCACCCAGGTTTCACTCAGCTCCTCCACGTTGTCTCAGGATCAAGTCCACATCTGCTCTTTAGCCCATCAGCAAATGACGATGAGAGTGGTGTTGCTTAGCTCCTATGCCTTTGAAAATGGAAAATATCTTCTAGAGCTGAATAGAAGGCTGAGATAAGGAACCTGCACACAACTGAGTGACAAACTTGTGACAAAACACAAATAAAACAACATGAACAATCTCTACTGTTATGGCTGGGGTGTGTGTGTGTGTGTGTGTGTGTGTGCGCGCGTGCGTGTTTGGGAGATATATTGGAGGCAGCATACAGAGATGGCATGAGGCCAGGGGATTTGGCTACCAATCTGTCGATAAACGAGGAGGTAGGAGTCAGGTACTACACACATCATGAGCATCATGACTCACTAGTCCTGCTGTTTGTGTAGATTTAACAAGAAAAGGCACCAATTTGACCACCAAGCAGGGAATGGAAACAGTTTAACTATAAGCCAATCAAGGAGAAAACATCTGTTTGGAACAAGGATTGAAAAGCTGAGTGGAAAGAAACATGGGTTTACTTAATTAAGGTAGATGGGTGTGGAAGGCAGGTGTCCCTGAGTCCCAAGCTTTGAATACCACTGTCTTTTTCCATTAAGGCAGTTACTTAACCTTGAGCAAGTTACCTAACTTCCTCGGGTTCAATTTATTCTTCTGTAAAATGGGCTGTGGTTGTTGTGAGTGTTAGATGAGACAATTTATGTAAATCACTTAGCGCAGCACCTGGTACACCTAGTGTATTACTTTGCTAGGATTGCCATGACAAAGTACCACAAACAGAGAGTCTCAAACAACAGAAACTCATTGTCTCACAGTTCAGGAGGCTAGAGGCCCACGATCAAGGTGTTGGCAGGCTCTGGGAAGGATTTGTTCCAGGCTTCTATCCCAACTTCTGGTATTTGGTTTGTGACAGCATAATTCCAATCTTCACATGATGTTCTACCTGAATGTGTGTCTGTCTCTGCACTTTTCCATAAGCATACCAGCCATACTGGATCCAGGGTATCCTCTACTCCAGTGCCACCTCATCTTAACTAATTCCATCTGCAATGACCCTATTTCCAAGTGCCATACTTTGGGGGTTAGGACTTTAACATGAATTTTGGGGGAACACAATTCAACCCATGAACACTCAAGTTCTAGTTATTATTATTCAAGTTACCTTCTTTAATCACTTCTCAATGGGGTATTTTTAGAGCCACAGTTTTCAGATCTCTATTCTCATCGTGTTTCCAGCCATGTTTATGTCTAGAAAGAACGTGCCACGAGAGCAGGAGATTTCATATTGCTTTCACCCTTGTCTTGCCTGGTGCCGAGAACAGCGATGGGCACATAGCAGACATTCAGTGAATGTGGATAAATGAACAAAGTCTGTTTCTTTCCTCCTTTCTCCTTTCCATTTTTTTCTTTTTGATTTCTCAGTAGCCAGCCCCTCTCCCTATTTTCTTTCCTAGATTGCCAAATTATTGAAGTGAAACCAAACAAATTTGAATCTCCTTTGTTGATAATTATTAAATCCTCCCTAATCACTTGCTCCCTGCAGCCAGTTAGAAAGCCATCCGGATGGCAAAGGGCGGAGGGGATGCTGGTGGTAGTGGGGATGAAGGTGACTGTGTTTCAGACAGCTAGAGCCCTCTCTGGGCATTTTCCTAAAGCTCGATATTGGCCAGGGCTACTAGGACTTTGAAGTGAATGGGACTCAGTTCTACTCTGAGAGTCTGGGAAGAAACCAGAGAGGTCAATATTGCTTGAGAGGTTGAAAGTCAAAATCTAAATGAGGACCCTTCGTCCTGGAAAGGTATAAGGCTTTATTTGGTCCTCAGAAAGGTGTGATGCATACCTTTTTCATCTGGTGCAAAGACTTCCTGGTCCACAAACCACCAGTGCAGGCCCAAAAGATGTGACTACCTGTATCAGATGGCTCCTGGTCTGAAATCATGTCAGGAGTTGTATAGATCTTGGACTTGGGCAGGAACTGGAATATGAAATGTAAGGAGACAATGCTTTGTATTCTTGGGACCCAGAGATGAATTGTCATTGGCTAAGAAGAAATGACTGAAAACAGAAAAACACACTCATAATTTGCTCACTGACTGGCATCATCTATGTGCCTATGTATCTGTCTATCTGCTTAACTCTTCTCACAGCTGGAGAACAGATGCCACACATGCACATAGCCCCTGGCAAGACCCAGGAAGGATGCAGGTTGGGTGGGGCCTGGGGAGAAACATTGGGTTCAAGAGGGGCAGTAGCAATTCACTTTCAGCCTATCGTTACCATTCGGGACTATGAAAATAGCATTGGCTCACCCTTGTCTGACCTTTTCTTTCTTGTTTTTAAAAAAAGATTTAATTGGATATTTAATTTTATTAAAAAACCTTTTTTATTTTTATTGTGGAGATTAAGCTCAAACGTACATGAAAGTAGGTAGAATAGTATAATAACCCCCCCATAAGCCCATCCTTTATCCTTAATAACCATGGCCATCCTGCCCCGCACGTACATAGCTCGACTCGCTGCTGCTATTTCCAATGACTGAATTTTAAAATATGAGGAAAATATAACTCTTCAGCTTCAGGTATGCTACTGTGTTTGTGGAGCTGCTTCTCACGCCCTGAAAATTCACCCGAACATTCCCAAATAATAAATTTGGAGATAGATGATTTCCTTTTACGTTACGGAGGAAGAATTTGGTGACCAATAAAAGAATATTTGAGGAAAGTGGCAGGTAAAGGACTTTGAATTTCCAGTCTGGACATTTGAGAGGATGGGGTAGGAGGTACATGATCCAGGCAGAGGAAGCAGTGAAGTAGGTGGATATCCGGCAAAGCTACTCTGAGCACAGAGAATGCAGCGGGTCTAGAAAGAACAAGGCTGGTGGTAGAGATCTGGGGATCATCCACAAGAATGAGGCAGTATAAGCATGAACTCCCAGAGAGGGGGCACTATGCAGAGGATCATCTTGGTTTGAGCTTTTGAGATGAACTCAATTTATTGCCAGGACCCATACTCAGTGTCCCAGGAAAGCAGAGAGGCGGTGCTGGGGAGGAGGAAGGGGAGGAGGACATCCGTTCGGTTTGATCTTGGTGAACAAGGTCAAGAGCTGGTCATCATGTCAAGGTGGGAAGAGATTGGGATGTGTGGAGAGAAATGAGCATTTGAAACAGCTGGAATGGACTGGGTGGGAGGGAGGACTCATGGAAAAGTGGGAAGAGAAGGTGACTGCCTGCTTACCCAGAAAGCAAGTCCCTCTACCCATGCCCAAAAGTATCTATTTCAGGAGAGAGAGAGAGCAAGAGAGAGAGAGAGAAACAACCTCTGCTAGTTTGAGTTTGTAACTTCAAGGAATATCTAGACCCTCTTTTAAAAACTCACCTGATTAGGTCAGGCTCGCCCAGGAAAATTTATGTTTTGATTGACTCAAAGTTGACTTAAAACTAAATACATTTGCAGCATCCCTTTGCCTTTGCCCTATAAAGTAACATAATCACAGGTGATATTCTATCGCCTTCGCCATAGTCTAGTGGTTAGAAGCAAATTGAATGTCCCATCAATAGTCAAGAGGAGGAGATTATACAAGAGTATAGGTCATTGGGGGTCAGCTTAGAATTCTGCCAACCGTGATGCTTGACAGATCAATGCCATTGTTGTCTTCAGGTTCCCCACTAGTAAAACAATAGGACGCTGAGTCCTTGGATCAGTGCTAAATCTCAATCGTTAAGAGAGAAAGGATTTAAGAGAAGAAAAAACATTAAGTTGTTTTCACCCTTCTCAAATGCTGTAGTGTTTCAAAAAAGTCAGAGGAGGCTACCAGCAAATAAACTCAAGGCAGCAGACACTTAACGAGAGTAGTTAGCAAGAGGCACTGTCCTCCACTTTGTATTATCAGGGACACAAAGATGAGTGTGTTTCCTGATTGCAGAGATCTTTACAGTTTTTGTGGAAGATCGGATGCACATAGTTAGTACAAAGTGGCTGAAAGGTAATGTCTTAAGAGATGTAAGGAACCAGCCTGAGGGCCATAAGACCACACTCAGGGCATTCTTATAATACACACACCTGGATAGATGTGCTGTGGTTTCTGGTCATTTAAGCATCCTTGTCTTTTTGAGTGCCCTAAGGAGTATGACCAATTCCAGGGAAGAACACGCAAACTATTATTACCAGGTTGGGCCTCGGCATTGGCTGACATCTGGTCAACCCCACAGTAATAAAGCCACACAGACCTGCAGTGCAGAAGGGACTGACAGCCTCAGTGAAGAATTAGGTTTTCCAGTTCTGACTTCCAGGGGTTACTCAAAGTCTCAGAGATGCAAGAGGAGGGGAAGACATCAAGAAAACGGACGAGGACTGTTTAGGTTGGGAGTAGAATCCGGTCCCATCCTGAGTCTGGCAGAGCCCACCCCATCTTACCTTCAAGTCTTTGAAATGTGTTACCTGGATGGTGAGCTAAGCCATGCTTGGCAGGAAGGAGAGGGAGGCTGTGTGGTCTGGCAAAGAGCAGAGCAGAGGGACAGAGGGACCAGGTTTGAATCTGTAGCTGACTCATAGCACGACCTATGCCAAGCATTTCACCATTCAGTCCAGCTGGAAAATGAGGAAAAGACCCAAGTCAAGATCGCACCGAGAAATCCAGATGCCTTTCACGAGAATAAACAAGGCCGCCTTCCTTTCACTCTGGTCTCTGTTCTCTGTTTCTGTGTGAGTGTGTGAGTGTGTGTGTATGTGTGTGTGTGTGTGTGTGTGTGTGTGTGTGTGTGTGAGTGTGTACTGCGGTGAGCTTTGATCATTTCCCTCTGTTCCCCTTCCTCTTACTCTGCAGATCAGCTTTGGGACTTGATTTTGATCTCAATTTCTGTCGCCATCTTCAGGTGTGATTGGGCAGAGTCCACAGTGCCCCTCTCTACTTCCTGTCCCTTCCTTTTGCTTCCTTTCTAGCTCAAGTGAGGTCTGGTTTTCTGCCGCATCTCTTGAGTGGTGTGTGTGGGCAAGCCTCTGCCCCTCATCTTGACAATGGAAATGCTGGGGGTGGGGGGATGGGAGAAGCTCTTGACCTGGCAAAGGCCTTGCAGGGCTCTGGTTCTGTCTGTTGCTGGAGCAACGGCAGTGATTTTCTTTCTTTCTTTTTTTTTAATAACCACTTCTGGTACAGGAACAAAGAACAACAAAAAAATCACTCCTTAAAGCGAGCACTTTTCTACGGCTTGGATTCCCCTTTTCTCTGCCACCCCCTGCCCCGCTCTCCAGGTCCTCAGACAGGCCAAACGGTTTTCACCTTTCTACTGGTTCGTCCTTCCTATCTACCTAGGAAAAGCAAATCTGTTTTTCTGCCTGGCCTCCCTCTTTCTTCCCATTCTTCCTCATTGAGGATGATTTTGAGAGTTGATTGCCTTTTATTGTCTGCATTTTAGTTGACTCCATTTGCAGAGGGAGGACTTTGTTCGGCGGCTGACTGTGTCTGAGAAAACACTGGTTAGGAATTATGCAGACCTGAGTTGGACCATATTGCTTCCACCAATTAGCCGAGTGACTCTGGTGAGTTACCTTTCTGAGCTTCAGTTTTCCTTGCCTGTAAAATAGAAATAATGTAGCCTACTAGGCAGCACTGATGGGATCACCCAACAGGATAATGTATGTAAAATTCTTAGCACACTGCCCACTAGGTAGATGGGCTTTTGAGCTGAAGTTCTCATTCTTAGACTCATTGTGGATAGTAGAGAGTGTTTCCTCTGTTGATAGCCTTGGTTTCCCCTCTCAATGTAGTTCTCTTTCCCTTCTGTATCAAGCATAATGATGATTGTCCTACCTCTGCTCATGGTTAGCAAGGCTTGAACCTTCCCTGTCCCATCACAGTGACTGGCTCAAGGTAGGACACCTGACACCATCAGGGCTCACCTATGGGTAAAACTGAGGCAATTAGACTTTCTCTTTCATAAATGTGAATGAAAGGCACAGAAGGAGGAACCAGTTGGTAGTGACCTTGGGTACTGAGAAGTCTTAGGAAGCTTGGATATTGGAACAATAACATGAACACATATTTAGTAGGAAGCGTGGATGATGGCACCAATAGGCTAGAGATGAGTGAATGGCCCTGAATCACACAATCCTTTGGTTTTATTGTTGCAGGAGCCCATAATTCCATGACATTGCTGATACCCTTTCAACAACCCCTCCATCCTCTTGAACTAGTTGGAGAAGATTTCTGTTCTTTGCAACCCAAAGAGCTTTTACGGATCGTAAAGTGTTCAGTGGTCCTGGTTTGTCACTGAAATCCTCCTTCACACCTTGAACCATGTTGGGGATTGTGTGTCTTCATGGAATGTTGATTCTGCGAGATACCATATGATAAGGGGTCATTACCCTATCAATTTTGACACATAGAAATCTTTCACTCTTAGGAAACGCCTGAGGTATCAAACATTGGTCCTTATGCTGAAGTTTGAACTCTCTTTCCATCATTCTTTTTATTCCCTCTGTGAGTCTCATAGCTCTTTTTTTCCCTTCAAATTGTTTGGTTTCTAGGAGACCAGAAATCTTTTGTTTCCGCGTCCCAAAAACTGAGTTTCTTAGGGGAATGGTACTCAAGAAATGAAATCTCTTTTGAAAGTTTTAAACTGTAAAACTTTCCAAAGATGCTTGATGTTTCAAACCTTGACCTTATCTTTCTGACAATTCACTATATATTTACAGATATTTATCACTTTGATGCTCACAGCAGTACCTGGCTGGCTAAATGTACCCATTCTATCAACCTGGAAATAAAAGCTCAGAGGAAGACTGGTTGGTAGTATGTGTCTCTGAGACAAATCAGCTTTGGAAACCTGGGGAGAATCCCTCCTTCCTCCACTCTCCCAGGCTCACTGCCAAGCTGCCAGTTAGAGACCTGAGCCTTGGGCAAAGCTCATTTCAGGCTGAGTCAAAAACACAGGGGAGTCTTGTTCACACGTGCCCAGCAAGGAAAGCCCTCCAACAAAGATGTTTCAAGGAACCTCATCAAGGACTTAGGACACCTTTGCTCTTCTCCAATAGGAGAGAGAGCCCACCAACTTAGAGAGTGCCCAGCTCTCCAGGCAGTGAGTAGGGAAAGAGCTTAGAGATGTCCTTAGATTCTGTCTCCATGGCCACAGTTAATCTCTATGGAGTTCAGGGTTGGGGGCCATTCATAATAGGCATAAAATGCACTTTTAGCCTTGTAACCACAGATCTGTTAAGACAGCTCCACCGCCGTCCTGAACATCTCTGTGACGTTACCTTAGAAACCAGCTAAGCCACTTCTTTGCTTTTCTCTAGTACCTGCGGGTTAAACTCTTTCCATGAGCTAATACTGTCAGCCTTTTCTCAACCCAAACCAACACTGTTGTGGAGGGAAATTTTAGAATGAGTGAACTAAAGACTTTTTGAGATATGCCTATACCCCCGAACTTTGAGGCCCTGACCACGTTCCTGAGTGAGATCAGGAGTAAGGAAAATGGTGAAGCACCTGAAAAGAGCCTGCTGCTTCCTAGGTTCTCAGTCTTAGTGTTTTTCAGATGACTATATGAAAATAGGAAAAATTCACAGTCTACCAGGTTCATGTTTACAGTAGAGTGTCTATACGGGGCTAGGTGAGAGTACTTCTGTGGGAGAAGTTAGAGGTAGATGTCTTATAGGATGGCCAGTTAAACTGGAATTTCAGATAAACAATGAATAAATCTAGTATGTATATATCCCATATGATACTTGAGACATATTAAAATTTATATGTTGTTGATCTGAAATTGAAATTCAACTGGGTGTCCTGTATTTTCATTTGTGAACTCTTGACAACTCTACCTGGAATGGGCACAATCTCTGGCATCTCCGGGTTTGTGTGGAGGTGGCATGTGCATACGTTCGCATGTAGGAGGCATTGGTACCAGAACAAATAGGATGGGCATATGTGTGAAAATGTATCTGTATTTTTGGAGGAAACAATATCTGGGTCAGAGATCATTCCAGTGTTTTTATTTTTTGTTTTTTGAATGATTCCAAAATTATTAATTTTTTTTTATTTCTAAACATTTCCTTGGAGAATTCCAAAGGCCCTCCGGAAACTTTGAACGATTGACCTTCTAAGTGTCCCCAGTAGGTCATTTGGAAGAAGGAGTTAGCTAGGATTTTTAGAGTAGTATGTAAACCTTTCCCCGCTTCTTTTTATCATTATTTAGAGTTGTTCTCATCACACTCCTCTTTCTTCTGTTTGAAGAGCCACTGAGGAGATAAAATATGAAGACAGAAGCTGTAGGAGCTTAGGCGTGGCTGGGGAAAAAATAAATCGACTCTTAGAGGTTCCTGCATCCAGTAATGGCTCTGTGGGTGGGGTGAGGATAGGCCCTGGGCTAGGACTCAGGGAAACCTGGCTGTAGATGAGTCAGCCCTCTGCGGGTCTAGGAATGGGAGACTCCACACAGCTGGCTCCAGGCTGTGCGAAGGAAGTAGCAAGTGAGGCCTTTAGTCCCAGGCTAAATCCTGGAGGGGAAAGGGTGGGACAGGCAGCATTACTGGTCGCAATAAACTCCAAAGCACTGCTTTGAGCTCTTTGGGTGCCCTGGAATGGAGGTGTGAGCTCAACCACCAGTCTGGGATGTCTGGATCTTTTTGTTCAGGGCAGATTTGCCACAGCTTGATGCTAGTTGTCAAAGGGCTTGACCAGGATTAAGCAGCGTTAAGTGCCAGGAAGGGGTAAGGAGATGGACTGGCCCTAGGTTTCCAGCCCCGGCAAGCTCTCCCTGTTTGCCTGGGTAGGACGCGCACTCTGGAACCAAGTGTTCCTACGGCATCCAGGACCCAGGGCAACCTTGTTCTCAGCTCTAATACCTGGGAGCACATACCCTGTCTCAGTGAGGGGCCACCTGGGTCAGGGAGAGGCTGTGCAGCTCCACCAGTGTCTCATTCTCCAGACACAGAAAATACACCTGGCTGCAGATTCTGGAAAACTTGGGTTCGATCAAGCTGGAGACTTGACCTGTTAGTGTAAGTGAGAGGATAGGATTTCTGCAGGCTTCCATGTGCCTCCAAGTTCCTGGGCAATGCAGGCACCAGTCAGCTTTAGCAGACCTTGCTAAAGCATTTGCCTTCTCTTTGCCAACATTTCGACTCCCATTTAGCTGAGGGAACAGACAAACGGATATGTCCATTTGACCTCAGTTTCCTCATCTGTAAAGTGGGTGGCACCTTATTGATTCCCAACCTCAAATTAGGACATCCCTTTCTTAAACCTATGATGATGTAGATTAGATGTCAAGTTAAGAATCTCTTTGTGAAGTCTCTTGGGGTTGTCCCTAACATCCATTTCCTTAAATTTGGAGATCTTGAGATATAATTCTCGGGAATGTCAAGAGTTTACTGTACATCAAAATGTCGATAGCGTGTTTTCTCTGGTTGTTGGGATAATGGACAATCTTATGTGTCCTCTTCGTACTTTGTGCATGAGTTTGCATTACTTGTACAAGAAGAAATAAGCATGACTTTTAAAGGTTGTCTTCAGAGGGAGAAGTCCGGGCCATTTCCTAACCTTTGCCTAGAGGATACTGACGGGTGAGCAGTGATTTTGTGTAGGGAGGCAGGATCAATTCTGTGACCTCCGGAAGGGCCTTCCAGCGTGTTAATCTGTGCTCAATGCCCACAGCCAACTCATAGCTATCTGCAGGAGCATGTTGCCAGGAACCAGAGAAGGAGGAAGACGACGAGAGAGAATGGGGAAGGGAGAACGGAGGAAGAAAGAGAAAGGAGAGTAAAAGAGAAAACTGCGCTGTCATGAAAAGCTTGAAACTTCCTTTCAGCCTTTCCCTTATAATTAGCTGGTGCAGCTGGAGGGGAAGAAGTCTTGGTGAGTTGCAACTTGTTGGCCTTCAGTCCTCAGGATGTTTCGGGTTTGCTCAGGGTTCGAGGAGAGCTTAGTTCTCAGATGGCTCCTCCTCCCTATCTGTCTTTTTATTTTAATTCCTTGCCTGGAGCGGGTGGTGTGAAGGCTTGGAAACTTTCTAGAGTCTTGGCCAAAAAGCCTCCTACCCCCGCCCCCCACCCCCCTAGGGCTGGCCTGGAGATGGCAGGAAGAACTTGTTGAAGCAGTTCTCTCTCCGCCAATGATTTGGGAGGCGACTCTGCAAAGGTCCTGGGAGGAGCAGAGCAGAAGGAAGGAGGGGGTGCAGGGTCCAGCAAGGGCGAGTGCAGTCTAGTTGGCTCCCCCAGGCAGGGAGCCTCTCGCGAATGGCCATGTGAGCATCTGCCTCCTGTTTGCTTTTCGGAGTCCAAGGCTGTCTGTCAATGGCGCACCGTGGGTCCCCAAGGCAGCATGGCCTGGTGGAGAACAGCTGGGCAACAGCTGGGCCTCCAAAATCAGATGACTGGATTTGAACCCTGATTCTCTGCTTACCACTTGAGTAACCTGCAGCCAGGTACTTCATTTCACTGTGTCTCAGTTTCCTCATCTGTCAAGTGGGTGTAATGGTAATACACCTTCTTAAGAAGGTTGCTCAGCATAACCCCTGGCACATGATAAGCACAGATAGAAGCTTCTATTATGACTGTTCTTGCAGAAGACCACATGGCTTTGATTATGGACGAGCGTATCTGCCTTTTCACCCTATCCAGAGCCGAGTTTCAGCAGGAAGGATGGGGATTCCCTGCAGGTAAAAACTTCTAGCTGTAAGTGGGTAGCGTGTTACAGGATTCCCAGGATTCGCCTGCCTGCCCTGGGTGCCACACTAGGGACACACGGGAACCTGCCTGTGTCCCCTACCAGACCACATACTCATTAAGAGCTGAGATTGAATCACATTTGTCTAGTATCTACACTCTTCATACATAGTAATCACTTACTAAATGCTTTCTAAATGAACGTGGTCACCGTACTAATAGCTAACATTTATTAATTGCTTGCTGTTATGTAATCCTCATCACAATCCCGTTTAACGGATGATGAAACCAAGGCTCATAGATGAGAAACTGACTTTCTGGGTGACATTAATCAGCAAGTGGCAGAGCTTGGGACAGAAGAACATTTTCTGCCTGTAAACCCTGTGCCTGTTTTTTCCTAGGGCCTGTCTGTGGCGACCCCCTCTCTAGAGCCTCCTTCTTTCCCTCTTCTTTTGTCTCCCCAGTATTGCAGGAGACGGTTTCTCCTAGTCCCTTTTCTGGGAGAGAAAGAAGTTTGCAGAATGCCCGTCTTCAAGCAGGGCCACTAAGGTCATCGGGAACTGGCCAATGCAACCAGCCAAGCAAAAGGCACTTGAAATCTCCAGGCCAGGCCAGTCATCTTCAGAACTTCTCTATCACTCTTTGCTTTCTGTCTATCCCTACCCCTGCTTGGGTCCTGAATCCATGCCTCTAGCTCAGATAGCACCAGAGCCCACAGAATTAGGACTGTCACTGTCTTGGGAGAAGGTGATGGGTTTCCCTCGATGTAGTTCAGTAACGTGCACCTGTCCCTCCCTCCTCCCTTTATCCTTTCTCTCCCCATCAAGCTGCCCTCCAGGCTTCAAGTGCCAATTAGTTCCCGTGGAAGGATTGCGTTAGTTTCCTATTGCTGCTGTAACAAATTAACCACACATTCAGTGGATGAAAACAACACAAATTTATTCTCTTAGAGTTCTGCAGTTCAGAACTCAGAATGAGCCCAAAGGAGGCTCACATCATGTGATGGCAGGGATGGTTCCTTCTGGAGGCTCCAGGGGAGAATCTGGTTCTTGTCTCTTCCAGCATCAAGGTGCTGGCATGCCTTGGCTTCTTGGCTCATGGCTGCATCACTCCAGTTTCTGCTTTCTTTATTCCATGGCTTTCTGCTCTCTCTATAGCCACTGCCTGCCTTTTAGAAGTACTGTTGTGACTACATCATTGGGCCCACTTGGCTAATTAATCCAGGACAGTCTCTTCCTCTCAGATCCTTGTCTTACGTCTATAAAATCCATTTTACCATATAAAGTAACCTAATCAGAGGTTCCAGGGATAAGGTCGTAGATGTCCTTGGGGGGCATATTTCAGGCTACCACAGGCATCGTTTGCGCTTCTAGTGCAACTCTCCACCCACCTGCCTGTGCATTATACAAGTTAATCAAAGCTACCATTTACCAAACACAAACTCTGTGCTTGGAGCTGGACCAAGTGCTCTGTGCACAGAGCCTTGCTGACTCCTCGCAACCCTTTCTGATGCTGGCACTATTATTTTTATTCTCAACTTACAGAAAAGAAACTAAAGCCTGAGATTTAAGTGACTTGCTTGAGGTCACACAGTAAGTTAAGGACCTGAGATTGAACCCAGGTGTGTTTGCTTCCAAGATCATTCTCTTCAACACCTCACTCTTTCTGCTGTGATAAGCTAGCCCCTAAGAAGGTCCCCATGATCCTTGATTTCTCCCACATTGTACAAGGATTGGTCAGAGCGACCAATAGAATACCATGAAAGGGAGAGCATGTGTCTTCTGAGGCCAAGGCATCAAAGACATTGTAGCTTTGTTCTTTCTCTGACATTGTAGCTTTGCTCTCTCTCTGATGCTCTGGGGAACTAGACGCCATGTCATGAGTACTCTCAAGCAGCCCTATGAAGAGGTTCAAGTGGTGAGTAACTGAGGCCTCTTGCCAACAACCAGCACCAGTTTTCCAGCTGTGTGAATGAGCCATCTTGCAAGTGGATCCCCAGCCCCAGCCAGGCCCTCAGATGACTGCAGCCCTGGCTGACATCTTGACTGCAACTTCATGAGACACTGAGTCCAACCACTCAGCTAGGACATACTCAGAAACTGTGATATAATAAACATTTATTTTGTTTTTAGCCACTTCTTGAAGTAATTTATTATGCAGCTATATAGATGACTGATAACAAGGCCCAAGTTCTAGAAAGCTGGTCAGGTTTTGCTGTCAGCTCTAGCTATGTCAGATGAAATATTAGTCAGGCCTTGACCCTTTGAAGCCGTGTTCCATTCCAACAGGTTAGCTGCCCAGCCCTGGAGTTGTAGACCCAACAATTTCGGAATGTTCCCCATTCCTGAGCCACTTCCCATAAAGAACAGAAATACCTTGCATCTATTATTCCCTTGCTCATCAGTGGCTCCTAATGCTTCTCTCGAGCCCGAAGGCTTTAGTCTGCTATTCACTCTCCCTCTCCCCTGCTTCACAGCCCTCCAGTCTCATCTCTCATTGCTCCTCAGGCTGACCCTTCAAGCCTGGTCAGACCAAGGTGTTCACAGCTGATATATTTCTTCTGGGTCTGCTTGCTTGCACTGTACTCTCCTCAGCAGTTGCAAATGAATGAACAGATAGATACACACTGAGGACCTGCTAGGTACCAGGAGCCAATGATGAAGGCTTGTATGTATGATGTCTCCCTTTGCACAGTAAGCATTTTTTTACAGAGAAGAAACCTGAGGTTAAATGACCATCCCAAAGCCTCAGAGGAAGTAAGAGACAAGAGTTAGTACTGCTAGGGTAAGGCTCATCAGCCCTGCGGCTGTAAGTTCAGTGATTTTCCACTACCCCATATTCTATCTGACTCACATTTCTATGGAATTTTACAGTTTATAAAGCCCCTGCTTATTATAACTTTTATTGAACTTCATGACAACCCAGCGTGAGAGATGAAGCAAGAATTGCTCACCCCTTTTCACAGACAATAAACCTGACACAAGGGAGAGAATTCGTCCTCATAGAGAGAAGTGTCAGAGATGTAAGTCCAACTTAGTCTCCATCTCCAGACCCACCATTCTTCCCTCCACCTTCTCTTTATACAGCTCCCTAAATCTACTGTAGACTTTTGCATATAACTGATGACCAGTGCATATTTGTTGGCCAATTAAGTTTTTAATGTATCTTTTCTTAAATGATACAAAAGGAGCTCTGGTATCTGAAGAGTTATCTATGATGACTGAGACTAATTTATAAAAGAACTTCGAGGTATAGCAGGAAGGTAAGAGGCTTCAGAAAGAGCTTTCTGATGGAAAAGGCTAGTGGTATAGTCACTGACTGTTGAGCAAAGGAGACATGGGATTGACTGTGCTGGGGAATCTCTGAGAATGACCCACCCTTGCCTGGGCCCAAGGAAGTGCCGTTTATTCTTAGGGGCAGGGGGGTGGAAAAATGAGCCACAGAGGGCCCAGAAAGCCCAGCATCTATGACTCTGTGATATAGGTCATTATGCAAGTCGCTGAAGCAGAGCAGAGGAAGAGGAAGAGTGTGTCACTTCATTGGATACTTCCTGTCCCTAATGCTTAGGACTTCAGCTGATGAAGAAGCTGTTCTTTAAAGAGGTTCTTTGAGGACAAAGTCATACAGGATCAGGCACCTTGGGCTTTTGAGGCCTCACAGGTTGTCCTAACCATGCACCTGTCCTTAGGTATACTAAAATACTCCAGTAGGCATTCAATAAATATTTGCTGAATGTTTGAATGAATGTTACATAAATGGATAGCTGTGGCTTTCTCCTGTCTCTGCAGGCTTCTAATAATATGTCACCCCGTCTTGGAAACCCTTCCCAGTTCTGACTGCCTTTTGTTATTATGGTTTCCTTCTGTCCTCTAACCCTGCGCCAACCAAATCCAATGGACCATTGTCCTACCTTCTGTGGACATAGTCCATGACTAGTCACCAGCCTGTGATCATCTTGACCTAGTTTCTTAAAGCAACTTTACATTCAGATTTAGAACCTATTTGGAATAGTAGATGTGAAGAGACTCAAGTACAGCACAGAAAGCAGTGTGGGTGCACGGTGGGCTTTTTGCAGCTAAGCCTTTTTTACAGAGTCTACCCTGGGGTGTGTGTGTGTGTGCACGAATTGTGGGGGTGATGGGGCCATTACCCAGATCACAGTGTAGAGTGGCACCAAAGCCTCCATCTGGGAGCCAGGGGTAAGTTCAAGATCTGCCACACGTGAGCTGGTAAGTGTGACCTTGACCAGTTCTTCCAGCTCTGGGTCCTGGGTTCCTCACTGTGAATGGGAGGATTGGCGTCCTTCATTCTGTCATCCACTCAACAACCGTTTTCTGAGCACCTAGTGCGCACTTCGATGATACAGCAGTGAACGAAATACGGTTTCTGCAGTCACGGAGCGTGTGTAGAGGCGGAGGCAGACGATAACCAAGTAAAGCAATGAGTAGGGAGGTAACATGTCACGTTAGATGAGATGAGAGAGATGAAGGTAAGTACAGCAGGGTAAGTGTGGGGGGGGATGAAAGGAGCCTGCTTAGATAATGTGGTTGTGGAAGAAGTCTCCCAAGTGGCGACATTTGAGCAGGGACCTGAATGAAAGGAGCGGGCAGCCCGGCTTGTATCTGGAAGGGTAGAGTCTCAGAAAAGCAAGAGTAAATACAAAAGCCTTTAGAGGAAACCCATTTGGTATATTTAGGGAACAGCAAGGAGGCCAGGTGGGGACAGAGGGCAGAGAAGTGGCCAGGAGAGCTGGGCCTTGGGAAGGACCTTGGATTGTATCCTGAGTAATTGAGGAAGCCATCAAGGCATGGAGAGCAAGGGACTGGCATGGTAACCGACTTGTGCGTTAAAAAGATAAGTTGATCCCAAGTTATATGGAATTGGGCTTCTAGCTCCAGGCTGAGTGGATCTGGTTTGGTAGAGCAGGGGGCGCGATAGTCCCAAAGCCAGGTCCTGCCCTAGAGGCAGACTTTGTGAGCAGCACCAGGACAGACGGAGCGTGGAACCTGCTTGCTCATGTCTCAGCCTGCCTCTGCACCCGAGCTTCAGCTCCAGACCTCACTGGTGTGCAGGAGCACAGAGCTCGCTGACTGCTTGAACTGTACTCCCAAACCATAGGCCATAGCCACTGCTAGATTGGGGTGTGGGAGACTAACTTAGGAGTTTAAACATTTGTCATCTCAAACACTCACAAATGATACATTCTTTCCTCATTGGAAAAATCTTTCCTCTTTTCCTGCCTCTTCCCTCTAGCGTTCCCCATTCCCATCTTTATTCACTCTTCTGTTTAGTTCTCTTTTCTTCCTTATCTATCCATCCTCCAAGGATCGCATAGCATTCCCTAGAAACCAGAAGCTTATCAAGCAGAACCTTATAACACGGACTCCCTGACCCATAGAAAATCTCAGACATTGGCCTTTGGTCTCAGGATTAGAAAGCTGTAGAGTCTGTATCAGAATGTGACTAGAATTCTGCTAAGACATCTCCATTTCATTGTCTTCCTGGAGGTCCCAGCAAATAGCATGCTGCAATGAGACCGACGGTGCAGGTCTGCCCAAGGCTCTCTGGGAACAGAGAAGGGAGCCCCAGTCCTGCTGCAGAGTTGGGAGGGGCTGTCAGGGAAGTCTTCCTGGAGGAAGGGGTATCCGAAATAGGTTTAGGAAGGTGAGTGGGATTTTTCCCGGCAGAGGAGAGATGTGGAAATGGGGGTGGGGGAGTGTGAGCAAGAGTGCTGGGAAAATATGTGGCGTGTTTTTGGGGAACAACCAGTCAATTATCTAAATTAAATACCAAAAGGTTTTTTTCCCACCTCAGTGGGAAAAAAGTTGGATACATTGACCCAATTGAAGTGCCTGGCCAAGATTGTTTGACCCAATCTTGTAGTTTTTGTTTTGTTTTTACATAACTATCACAAACAGAATAAATACAGATCATTTTCAGGTAATAAGTGAGATTAAATATTTATATTATGTTCAGGTCAAAGGGCAAATAAGATGTGGGGGAAGATGGGAGGAGAAGATTGGGGTCAGGGCTGGGAATTTCCTGTTTAGACAGAATGGTGTCTGGTCAGTCGGTGACGTTTGATCCTGAGAGGGGAAAAAAAAAGATTGCGAAGCCTGGTCGAAAGGCTCTAAAACACTCCACTCAACTGGAAAACCTCCTCTCAAGTCTTCTACTCCCTCTTCCTAGAGATGGTTTGTTAAGAGCAGTAAGTGAAGAAGGGATTTAAAGAGAAGAAATCCTGATTCATAATAATAATACCTAGTATTCATGCCACACCTTTCTCCTAAGATGCTCAGACTGCTGTAGGGAAATTACATCACTCATTCCTCACAACCCCATCCCCCACTTCCTTGCCCCCAAACCTGCACAAGCTGTAGGCAGCCCTGGGCACAGCTTCTGTGGCCGGCTCAGAGGCATCGGCCCGGATGTTTAGGCCCTGACGGTCAGGTCAGGTCTCATGGCTCTGCTGTCTCTGCTCCTTTGACCCAGGCCTGCGAAAGAACACTAGACATCTGTCCACTTATCGTCTCACACAAGCCATACTAGAAAGATATCCACCATTTCTAAAAATCTCCAAAAAAGAAACCATTATGACCTTCTTTGAAAGTGTATCACAGCCCCAGTAGAGTAAGGAAGTTCTTCTTGATACCTAACTCAAATCTCTTCAGCTGTAGGTGAGCTCCATTCTTTTCGGACTTGTTTGCAGTTGGCACCAAGAACAGCTACTGTGTCCCCATTGCTTCAAGGAGCTACTTGTGTGCAGATTGAAGGTCAGCGTTATTTCCGTAACCGAATGTAACCACCACACTGTCAACCGTGTAAATGGTGTGAAACACACAGGTAGAAAAGATGTTTCTAATAGCAAGGAAAAAAAAAAGATTGAAATTAACCCTTCTGCTTTACTCCTCACCAGCTACATCGATCTTGAGCACATTTCTTTATTTCTCTATTACGGTTTTTTCAGCTTTGAAGCAAAATAATGCCAGCCCCACCTATTTCACAGGGCTGATGTGACAATTGGGAGGCATTGCATTAGTGAAAATGCTTTTTAATCTGGTCAGGATGACGGACACGAAAGGATTGCTGCTATTTTTAAAAAATCTTGGAGACATAGGGTCTGTCGGCTCCAACATCTGAATGCTTATCATGCAAGTCTCATCTCGATTTTAAATAGGAAGCAGAGGAATGGGAAGTGGAAGGAAAGATTAATTGGGCAGGGCAATTTAGGAATGTCACGAAAAGACTCTTGAGTCTTAAAAATTAGGAGGAAGATGATTGATATCACAGCTTGAGAATAGAATTTCTTGTCCAAGACAATAGTTTCGAAAGAAAATCATCCTGGTTTCTTACTTACATGCAAAGCCACCTTTTGATCTCCTCCATGGGGTCTCTGCCCCAACATCTCTCTCCCCCATCACCACTCTGCTTCCCTCCCCCACTACCCTCGGAAAATTCTTAAGCTATTCTTACTACCTCTGCAATCACTTCTCTGGTGCTTTGGGTCAGATGTCCTGGAAAGAATCACCAATCATTGGTCTTTGATAGTTGAGGATAAAGAGAATGGAACTAAATTCCAACAGGTTTCCAGAGCTCAGGGCTCTCGTTTATGCTCTTCTCCTGAGATTTCAGCACCCATCATTCTTGACAGTTGCTTGCATGGGGAGGCCTCTTCCAAAACTATAAATCCCAGGTGCTCCAACAGGAAGGGCAACTTGCCTGCAGCATCTCAACACGTCCAGATGTCTATCTTGATATACACGCCTGTAACACTAAAGGCACAGCTACCCATAAATTAGACGTTATCCATCCAACCTGAAGTTGGTCATTCCAACAGCTCACCCCATCGTGGCCCCCACCCCTCTCACCACCACAGCAAAAATGAAATACCACAGCTTCATACTGTCTCACACAGGAATGATATACTAAAAGATGACATCAAACCTTCCAGGCTCCCTCGGTTGTTCTGAAATATTGATTCATGTAGATCTGGAAACAACTTAAGATGTTACCTAGCTTATTCTGTAACTTCCAGTTAACACTCCATTCAAATAATCTCAGGAAGGGGTTTGCATATGATTTTTCTTAGAATTCACCACAGGAGACTTTGCAGAGTCCTTGGGTCACGTGTTCCAGTACTTCGCCTTCTGACATTTCAGCAAAGCTTCATAATTATAAGGACTCTTGTAGGTTGGCTGACCAGCATCCATTTGCTCTGCTTTCTGATAACACCATCCTATATTCATATGGCAGCGTTACCCCTGGTGCAGCCTTGGTCTCAATAAAATTCCATCCTGGTCTAACCAAGAGGCGGGGCCATGCCCCAAGTGGTGCGAGTGGATTTTCTCTTCGGGGACTTAGTTGAAGTGAGTGAGCAGGTTGAGCCATGCTGGCGTGTTCTAGAGTGGGCTTCTTTCCTGCTCCACAAACACCCTGACCTATTCTGGACCCAGCCTTTCTGAATCTGGCTCCCAGCTTTTCTCTGACCCACTGAGCCACCTATGTCAGTCCCCCAAATAATCCCCATCTCCCGCTGGGTTTTTGTTTGTGTGCTTTGGCTTTATTTTTCTTCTTCAAGAATAGTTTTCCTAGACAAGAATATTCCCACCTATGGTCCCAACATGCCATCCATATATTGGGATTTAAAAATGTGATTTTAAGCCTGATCCTTCTCCCCAATTCCAGTTTCATAAATCCAAGTGGACTAGGCTTCTCCACCAGGGCGTGCATAGCCATGTCTCATATCCAACTCCCATACATTTCTTCAACAGATCATTTTTTATTTTTTAATTTTTTAAAATATTATTTATTTTTCAATTATAGTTGGCATACAATATTATATAAATTTCAGGTGAACAACATAGTGATTAGACATTTATATAACTTATGAAGTGATCACCCTGATAAATCTAGTACCCATAGAAGTTACCACCATACATAATTATTACAATATTATTATTGACTCTATTCCTTATGCTATACTTTACATCACAATGACTTTTCGTAATTACCAATTTGTATTTCTTCATCTCTTTCCCCTTTTTCATTGATTCCCGCCCCCAACCCCTTCCCATCTGGTAACCCTCAAAATGTTTTTCATCTCCATTTTTATGTTTTCTATCTCTTTGTTAAAGTTCTCACTGAGTTTATCTCCTCTCCCCCTAAGTCCCTTGAGGATTCTTATGACCAGTATTTTGAACTCTGCATCTGGTAGTTTGCTTGTCTCTATTTTGTTTAGTTCTTTTTCTGGAGCTTTGTTTTACTCTGTCATTTGGGACATGTTTCTTTGTTTCTCCATCTTGGCTGCTTCACTGAGTTCATTTCTATGTATTAGGCAGGGCTCCTAAATCTCCCGGTCTTAGTAGAGTGGCTTTATGTAATAGATGTCCTGAGGGGCCCAGTGGCATAGTCTTCCCTGGTCACCTGAGCCAGGGACTCCTGGTGTGCCCTCCTGTTGTAGTTGGGCCTTGGTTGCTGTTTGCATGTATGTGGGAAGGATTGACCCTTGAGCTCACAGTTGTGAGGATTGGCTGGTGAGGCGCTGACCTTATGGAGAAGGATTCACTTTAGCAGGGTCCTCGTGCCTGCCCAGTCTGCCCTTTGGGTGTGTCCTCCTCAGATGCAGCCCTGGGTGCTGCTCCAGCTCCAGCACTGGTTGAAGCAGTCCACCAGGTAAGCTGGTCCAAGGGCTTCTTGGGAGGGGCCCAGTTGCAGGCCAAATTCAGCTGTAGCCTGTGTACTTCCAGGGCCACCTGGTAAGAGTTATTAAGCAATCCACAGCTGGCTGCCACCTGTGCTGGGCTTATAGGTGTTTTGAGAGGCCAAGCCAGGAACCAAGGCCAGCTGCCACTAGTGCTGGGCTTAGGGCTGCTCAGTGAGATGTACGGAGTATACCAAGGCCCGATGCTACTTCTTTGGGTTTTGTGAGCCTTTGAGAGATTTTAGGAATGTCCGCAGTATGAGCCAAGACAGGCCATTTGTAAGGAAAAAAACATTTGAGGCAGCTTGGGTAGGCCTCAGATTGGGGGAGGCGGAGTCTCAGGGAATCACCTGAGCAGGGCGACCTGTGTTAACCAGGTTGATATGGTGGCCACTTGCATCTGACTCTGGGAGGAGGGAGAGCTCAATGGACACTGCTAGCACAACTGGGAGAAAGCCACCCCTCCAGGCCTCACCCTGAAGCCAGACAACTCAGTGTCCCTGGCACTCTTTGAGCAGCTGCCCCAGTGCTGAAGCTCAGAGCGAGTGAATCCATCATAGAGTAAGTTCGTGTGGGCCCTTTAAGAGGAATGTCTCCCACATTCCTCTGTGACTCCCATAGCCTTCTGTCTCACTCAGCCCCTGTCTCTGCTGGTTTTCACAGCCAGAGGTTGTGGGGACTTCTGTCTCCATCTCTGGAACCCTGGACAGGGGTTCTGTAGCCAAAAAAACTCGCCCAATTCTCAACCACCACACGCAGTTGTGGGGCCAGCCTGTTTCGCATCTCCGCCCCTCCTGTCTCCAGGTGACCTCTTATGTGTGTCCCCAGTTGTGGGACTTCTGTTCAGCCAGACTACAGGTGACTCCCAGTGATGGCTGTCCTGTAGTTTTGTTGTAATTTTGATGTGGTCATGAGAAGACGTGAGCACAGCGTCTGCCATCTATGCCATCTCGACTGGACCTCCAACAGATCATTTTTCAGTACGTACTAGGTACCAGTCACCACACCGAGTACCAGAGACTTACTAGCAGCCCCTTTCCTTGGTGAGCCACGGTCCAGTGTGTGGTGTGGAGAAGTAAACACTCCATGGGATACAGTGTGCTAAGTGCTGTGCCAGGAAAACCGAGGAGGATTCCTAAGCTCAGTGAAAGGCTTCAGGAAAGGCTTCCTCAAGAAGAAAATATCCAAGCAGAACCTAAAGGTGAATTGGAGTTAGCCAGGTAAATGTGGGAGTGGGGTTAGTTCTGGCCATCTCTGGCTCTCATAGCCTTGTTTACTTGTTCATCGTCTGAAATGCCCTCACTTCCTGCTAGAATGTAAGTGACACCGTGAGAGTGGTGGCTCGTCTGTCTGTTCAGCGCCGTATCCCAGGAAGGGAGCCTGGCACATTGCAGGTGCTTAAAGAGTTCTGCGTAAACATGTTCCACATAAGGGTCACCTCCTGGGGTGGGTGCCCTGGTCCTTCCCGACAAGCCCTACTCTCCCTGCCTCGTGACACCTTGGATGCCAGCAGTTCCCAGAACACGCTGTGCTGTTTCAGACCCTGGGCCTTTGCATACGAGGCCCGCAGAACTCTTTCCTCCTTTGCCTGACTGGCCTCTGCCATTTTCACAGCCTGAGCATCGGGTTCTCCATCAGCTCCTCCCATACACATTGCCCGACCTTGCTCTTCCTCCCTTCTCCCAGGCTGTCCAGCTCCCCTATTCCTGCCCAGAGGACTGCCAGATTTAGCAAATAAAAATACGAAAAATACAGGACATCTAACTAAGTTTGAATTTTAAACAGCTTTTTTTTTTTTTTTAGTATAAGCATGCCCCATGCAATATTTGGACATATTTATTTATCTGAAATTCAGATTTCATTGTGTTTCCTGTTTTGTATCTGACAACCTGACTTTCCTCACTGAGCTTTGGCTTCTGGTTTTCCCGTTTCTCCCCATTCACATCACTGCAAAACATTTCTTCTCCCGCTTCCCATCGGGTGCATGACTCACTTGCTCAGATGTGTCCCTTACGCCCCTGACTGCTACCTGTGCGGTCAGCCTCTTGTCCACTCAGCAGAACCAGACTGGAGGCCACATCCCCTGTGGGTATACTTGCTGCCTCCCCGTGGGCCCCCTGCCAGGAGCGATGGGGGCACAGCTGTTTGTGGAGTGCAGAGAAGAAAGGGACTCTCTCACTTTATCACTGGGAATGACTTTCCCTTCCTGCTTCTTCCCTTTCATCATCTCCTCCAAACTCAGGAACTTCAGGAAAGAGCAGTAGCTCTATTGTTGGGACGGGGCTGGTCTAGTGACAAAGAAACAGGCACCACGGCTACGACTAGCACGGCTGGGTGTGTCCTAGGTTCTGGACACTTTACTGAGTGCTTCTTAAAACTGTCTCATTTAATCTTCATAAGAATCTTATGAGGTAGGCTAATAGTATCTCCATTATACATATTATTATTATTCCCGTTACTCAGATGAGGAATGTATGCTTAGCAAGGTTAATTTTTGGATCTGAGTAATGCAGCTGTGAATCAGGGGTGGGATGGGAGCCAGGCACGCTCAGCTCGAGCCCGTGCTCTGTCTGCCCTGGCACTGTGCTAAGATGGGGTGAAGGAACATAGCGGGTGCTTCTCGGTGCCATCCCCTCCTATCCATGCAGTGGGTGAGCATTTCTGGGCTGTGACTCTGGATATATAAATTCTTACTTTTGCTTGTCTTTTCCTTGCTGTCTTAGCTCTTATACAATTCATTCTCCTTCCCTCAGTTACGACATTCTCAATGGTTTCCCAGGACCTGCAAAGAAGTTTTGGAAGCCTCCCTGGGAGAAGACCCTGCCTCCCCAAATCCCATAGGAGCCCAGAGCCACGCTGGTGGACATGCTTTCTGAAGATGTAGCTTGAGTGGGAGCTCTGGGCACCCTCTCCCTCAGCCTGGCAGCTGTTGGGCAGGCGGGCCCCTCCCCTCAGGTGGCTTGGATCCTGGCCTCGTTCGATGTACCTAGAGCCTCGGGCAGCCATCCAGCTCTCAAGTGCAAATACACCCACTTTTCACATTTTCAGCCTTTGCTAATTGTCAAAGCCATTCAGACGTGGAGCTCAGGTTTGACTCTCACATAAATGCTGAGTACCTCCTCTTTCCCTGCCTGCCACTTTACCAGCATGAGTAACCCCAGGATCACAGTGGTAGTCTTGGAGTAGATTTCAGTGAGAGATCGTGTGATCTAA
The DNA here is from genome assembly GCF_902729225.1 of Pteropus medius. Taxonomy (NCBI): domain Eukaryota; kingdom Metazoa; phylum Chordata; class Mammalia; order Chiroptera; family Pteropodidae; genus Pteropus; species Pteropus medius. Next base: position 21,042,351 of record NW_024351729.1, read on the forward strand.
TTTCTCGTTTTCCAGATGAGAAAATGGAGGCCTAAGAAAGGTTAGAGATTTAATCAAGCTCACAAAGTTAGCAGTGGTTTGTCTTATTTGGCAATACGGCTTGAAGAAATGACTCAAGCATCCCAGAGAGCATGGGGCAGTGGATTTGGGTTATTCTGATGAGAGGCTATAGCCCCAACAGATAGGAGAAAGGGCAGGGTTGAATCTCATGAACATTATGGCTTGGCTATCAACCAGGCTCTATATTCTGAGGTAATTCAGGGCATCTGTCCCTCATGTGGTCATCATTTTCAGAGAGGTTTGCTTAATGCTCTTTGGAAGATCCGTTCATAGAATGTGCTCTTTGGGAGACCCAGGAAAATGTGGCCACGTGGAGGCTAGAGGGTTGCCAGATGGTGAGACTGTGGGAGGGATTTGCATGTGGGCTGCAGAGGGTGATGGGAAGACCCCTGAAGCCCCACCAAGGCCCCAGATTCTAAAAACCTCTGTAAGCTGGGACTCAGACCCGGGCCCGAAGGTGTTTTATTTGCTTGCTTGTTTTTCAGCGAGGGCATGCTGCCTCTGCCCAGGCCATGGGGGTCATCGAAAGTCATTGTGGCCATTCCTTCACCTCTTCATCGCTCCAATTTGACCCTCCACTGCTTCACCTCTCAAGTCTGTCATAATGCGAAATGTCTCCAGGGAAGCAAATTCGAAGCTGGAGCCCCATGATTTGGTTTCCTCCCAAACGTCTTCCTTGGGGGCAGTCTTAGTTCTTCTCTTCTTTCTCGGAAGAAAATGAAAATCACATTAATTAATTACTTAATTAAACATTTACTGAGCACTTACCCTGTAACACCATGCTAAATTAAAGGGGTGCCGAGAAGGACAAGTCAGATACTCATGTATTCTTTAAGCTCCAACTGTCCACAGGCTGCCAGGCCACGACGCCAGTTTCTGATTCAGCGGGTCACTTGGCCCCACCTCTCACCCAAACACTGGATTCAGTTACAATTGTGGCCCCTAACAGGGTTTGACTACATGTGGAGGGTACCGTCCCTCAATTCTCTTTCTTCCAGGGGGCTCCCTGGGGAGAACAGCTATGTCTCAGCATTGGTGGGCAGTGGGGTGACTTCAGGGTCCAAGTGATTTTCCCTGTCCTTTCTAACAATCCCCAGCCTGCTTCTTGATGAGAAATCTCCCTCCTTTTGTTCAGGGATTTGCTACTTATTAAAATGTAAATCCTAAGAGTGGCCTCATTTGTGCTCTGATCAGTTGTAACTGATTTTGTAATTTGATGATGTGATAAGATCCTTTTCTTATTTTCGTGCAATTATAAAAGTGACACATGATTACTAGAAAATTTGCAATGTATAGAAAATGCATAAATAAGGAAACAAAAATTATCCATGTTCTTATAACCCAGAGATAACTGTGGGTGAGTTTTTTTTTCTGGTTTCTAACAGGCATGTTGCTTCGTTTACTGAGAGGCAGAGTGGTGTGAGGAGCTAAAAACAAAGTCTCTGAGCCAGGTGCTAAGCCAGTTACTAGCTCTGTGACCTTATACAAATTACAAACTTCTCTCTGCTTCAGTTGCTTCATCTGTAAAACGGGGTTAATCATGATGCCTAAGCTATAGGCTGTCGTGAAGGTTTATTGAGCGAATACAGGTAAAGTCTTAAAGCACTGCCTGGGTTAAGAAATGACAGGTGTTAGTATTACTGTTGTTGTTGTTATTGTTTTATAATTCACAGATAACAAATCCGCCTGAGCTGCCTCAGTAGTTCTTATCCTGTGCTGTCTGGAGCCCAATCACTGTAGTCCCCAAGCCCATCCAATTCCAATTCCCAAAGCATTGGTGAGTAATGTAGATTTTTCTAGAATTTTTTTTTTTTTGAAGTTGGTGGAGGGGTTTCCATCACATCATGCAACAAATCCCACCTCCCCTCACTTGAAACATCTGTGTGCTTTTGCCAAAGTTTCAATCCTGGTGGAAATTGTCTCATTCTTCCTTCTCTCTTTATTAAGAAACTCTTCCTCAACCTCTTTACCGCCCCCATGAAAAATCTCTTCAGTTTATGAAGCTAGCTAGCACCTGCACTCACTAGAACTGAAGAGCCAAGCTCTGATCGAGCACATCCCTCGGCATCATTCTATCTAGCCATGTGTGGGCCAGTTTACACACGTGTACGTGCTCATGTCAGTGCACCTGGATAGACCCCTCAAAACTGGAATAGTACATGAATGCTTCATTTACTATTTAGTGTCTTGCTTTTTTAATTTGCCAATATATGTGAGCATTTACCATTAAATTATGACATGGCCACATAGCAGAATACTACACGGTCACTAAAAACATTTTAAGAGATTTTTTTTCTGAATGAAGTTTTCTTTGTTCGTTTGTTTTGATTTTTAGTAGGGAAGCAGCTTGAGGCTTCAGGCATTGGAGGCAAGAGGCGAACATAGAGGCTGCCGGTAAATTGGCTTTTGCGCTCTAGAATCTGGCTCACACACAGCCACTTCGCCATCATTATTCCCTTCTTGAATGCTCTCAAGACCAAGGATTGGAACACGCCTTCCTAGCTTCCTGGCAACATCTCTTCATTTTCTTCTACCCGTCTTTCCTCTTCTAGTCCCCCTCAGGGTTCTCCCTGGACCATCTCTCATCTGTCTGTACAGTCCCCCAGGGCTCCTCCTTGACTGCAGAGACTTCAGACGCCAGTCACACACCCAAGACTCCCCAAGCGTCTCCTCTCCCAACCTCTCCACTTGGCTGTCTCCCAGGCCCCAGTCAAGCTCCACACGTCCAAAGAGGAATTCAATGTTTCTGACCCAAACCTGCTCCCCAATCTGGGTCTCTATTTCTAAATGCCATCTTCTTCCACCCACTTCTTAAGCTGGATACCATCGTATGTTTTCTTTCCCTTCTCTGTCCAATCAGTGTAGTAAGTTTTCATAAAATTTTATGTATTCAATCAAAGCTACCACCTTTACTTTGAAATTGTGTCATCTGCTGTCTTTGATATCAAAAAATTTTTTTAAAGAAATATAGGAGATGGTAGATGGCAGATGTTTTTGGTTGTTTGCATGATTTTGTATCAGTGAAGGAGACACCACTGATTACTACCAAAACCCCGACCTCTTTCCCCTTTCCAACAGGATCCAGTTTTGTTCACATGTCCACCCCATCCCCCACTTCAGAGGGCAATCTGATTAGTCTAAGCCAGCACTTTCCAACATGTGTCCGTGGGACTCTTCCATGGTATCTGGGAGGTCAAAACTATTTCATACTAAGGCACTATTTGTCTTTTTCACTTTCATTCTTTTATGAGTATACACTGGGTTTTTCCAGAGGCTGTCATGTGATATTGCAAGATCAAATGCAGAGGCAGATATGAGAACCCAGCTGTCTTCTATTAAGCTAGAGATTTGCAAAGATATGGAACAATGCCACAATTCTCACTAAATTTTAAAAATAGTTATTTTTAATAACAAATACTTTATTTGTTTTATAAGGTTTTATTTGTTATTTATAAGCTTCTTATTGTTATTTTAAAATAAATTGGTAAGTAAATATTTTTAAAATTTCCCAGTATTAATTTATAGTACAATACATATCCATAGATATAATCCACCTAAATAAAAGCTCTCTGGGGTCCTCAATAATATTTTAGAATTTTAAAAAGATCTCAAGTTGGAAAAGTTTGAGAACCGCTGGTCTACTCTGGTGACAGCTATCAGTTATGTAAGTGACCCAAATTAGCCCAATCAGATTAGATCATGGAAAGATTTATATTCCATGTCTGGGAAAGAGGTTTCTCTTCTTTCTCTTGTTGAATGTGGAAGCTTTTGGTTTCCGTAGCCTCTTGCAACCATGAGGAAAAATACAGAAGGCATGGATAGTAGCTCGGAGAAAAGGAAAGACGTCAGGACCTCAGGGATGTCATTAGGCTGCCCATGTGACCTTGTCTGAAATCACCCTCTACTCTTCCAGTGACGTGAGAAGATAAATCGCCTTATTGATGGATCCAGTTTGGGTGGGGTTCTCCATTACTTGCCTCTGAAAGCCTCCTTAACTGATACAATACTTGGAAAACGAGGAGTTGGCATTCCCACGTTGATGCCAAACTTTAGAGGACATTTAACTATTTTGTATAATCTCTAAACAACCACATTAGATAATCCTTGGAGGTTTTTCTAAGCTTGAGAAACCACCAAGAATGAGAAAAGGGGCTGAGAGGAGGAGGAGTAGGGAGTCGAGGTTGTGGCACGTCGAAGTTTCACCACGTGTAGACTTTCTGCTGCAGAGAGTGAGAGACAGACTAGAAATGGGGATCTCATGTGATTCGTAGTCCTGATGTGCCCTTTGAGAGCCAAGTTCCTTGAGTGACATCTTTTCCCTTGCCCCCAGCCCTCTACTACTCTAGCTCTCATCTTTGTAAACGGAACTGTCAACATCTGTTCGGGTGAACTGACTCATGGTGACAGCCGGAAAAGTTTGCTTCACTGCTCGACGAGTGACGGATTGAACCTCAGAGCCCTGAGACAGAGGAAGGCTTCTATTCCCAACATTTATGCCGTCAAATGGAGAACAAAGGGGATGGGTACAATGAGAAGAGCTGTACCACTTGGGTGACTATCCTCAGTACCTTCTCCTTCCATGGGCAATTGTGCTAGTCTCTATTTTGTCACTTTGTTCAGGACTTTCAAAGGATCTTGTGGATAAATGTGGGTGCAGTGGGTGGGATGCGAACACAGTAGATAAATCATTTTCCATACCTTTTGAAAGAGCATTCTCGCCTGTTTAGTGTTCTTGCCTGCTTAAAAGAAGTTTAGTTTCAAGGGGCAATAATTGATGCCTTTCTCAATAGGAGAAAGGTCTTCTCTTCCTCCAAGTTTCTCTCCATGGAGGGTGTTTCCTGAGAATGCTTGAGTGACTATGTGCAAATTTACAGGTGTCCTGGGTTAAAAACTGCACAGTGAGATTATATAGGAACTAAAAATCATTTGTCTTATTTTTTTCCTTTTTAGTGGGCAGCAAAATGGAGAGGAAACAGGAAAAGAGCTTGGGGACTTAAAAGGACAAATTGAACTTTTTTCTAATAAATTACAAGTAGAACACTAACGGTCTTTCTTGCTAGAAAGAGATCAAAGTGGAATAAAAGCTTTTTGCATTTTTTTTTTTTAAACAAGTGCTATGAAAACACAAAGCATACTAGTCTTGGGATAAGCCCTGGGGAGACTTTATGTCCAAGTTAAGATAATCAAAAAGAGTTTAATTTACTCAATTCTGGAATAAAACCAAGGCTGTATTCCATGATATTTGAAACTAGTTAAAGGTTATTGAAAGAGATACCTAATTGTTGTTAGATGTTTGCATCTATTTATTTTTTATATTGTACTCTAAATCATGTACCTTCTTTTTCAATGAAGAAAAAAGATCGTTGTCATAACTAATCTTTTTATCGTAGTTTTTAATTTTTAAAAGAGCGTAAAGAATGGAAAAAGCATTTTCTAATCTTCGTGATTTACTTCTTCACTCTCCCGGGTCCTCAAAGCCAGAAAGTGTCTGTTAGTGAATTAGAATAAAACCACAGGATAATTACTTTCTGGGCTACCAATGGAACATGAGTTGCTTTCCGTTGTGGGAATGCTGAAAAGTTGCCACAAAATTAAACCAATTAGGATAATAAGGGGAAGGAGAAGATTAAATTTATTTCCATCTGATTTAACTTATTAATTTCTCAAGGGAGAAGGATTTCCCTGTCACTGTCCTCTATGTTTTAACCCACGGGCCCCTTCTGTTCTTAAGATGTACTTGGGATGTAATTCATACCCAAAAGCCTGGGCCTTTTTGGTTGACTCAAACACCTTGGATCTCAGGAAGTAGGTTTGAGGAATGAGAGTCAGTGAACAACACAGTCAGTCTACAGATTTGTTTGGAGCCCCTACTATGTGCCAGACATGTTCTATAGTCTAGGGATTCAGTGTGAACAAGTCAAGACTCCTCACCTCCAAAAGGTTGTGCCCTGTTGAAGGAATACTGATAATAAACACATAAATAAATCAATAAAATAATTGATAAGTGCTACAGAGATGATAGGACAAGGCAATGTGATAGAAAGTCACTTTCCAGCAGGTAGGACAGCACGGGCAAAGGCTCCGGGGCAGGGACACACTTGGTGTGTTTGAGAGAAGATCCATATGACTGAGGACTAGGACGGGAAGAACACAGCGCTGTGCCCATCTCTTCTTCCTTTGCTATTCCATCGTGGCCTTGCAGCCAAAACCATCCAAACTTTTCTCTGCCCGGCGAATGGGGAAGCTCACTATAAAGAAAAACGCCCAGGAGGGATTTTACTTAATCTCATCGGTGCTGGCCACATAGTAAGGAAACGGGTGTCTCTTCCTTCTCACCACCCGAGGGAACGCAGTTTTCTCATTAGGTCTAGGCCTTGGCTTAGCCATTATTACATCGTTGCGGGTGGTCAGCTCTGGTAGGTTCTCCCACTTCCTACTGCCGACAATGCAATCTGCTTCCGCTAGTGTAGGCTGAAAGGGAGAGCCCTGTGAAAAGGTACAGATAGATCATGGACCAACTGGGAAGGCTGAAGAAAAAAGATTCTAGGCTAAGCTTCCAGGAATGACCTCCCCCCGCCAAACCACACCGCAGAGTTGGGCCCCCATACAATCTGCTGCCTTTGCAGTGATCAGAAAGCTGCCTGTGAATCAGGAGGCCACGGCCACAGCTGGCTGCTCAAGGCCTGCCAGCCTTGGCTCCGGTCTGCTCCAATTAAGTGGACATCCCATACTGGTCCTCTCTTCCTTCATATCTTGATTCCAAATAATAATAAAAAAAAAAATTGTTTTTTCCAAATCAAAATCTTGAATGAGTATATCTGGTTAACAGATCCCAAGTCACATCCCAGACCTTAACTGCTTGGGTGTCGAGAAATGTAGTTTTGGGGGTTCTAGCCTCTGCAGTAGAGGAAAGTCTGCTCGAAGCTGGAATGGGTACTGAGCGAGGCAACTGCCTGAACCTGCCACCACAACTAAGCTGGGTCCACACCATCTGCGTTCTAAACACCAGGCTCATTCCTACAACTCCAGCAACTTTGTCTCCTGTACACAGGGCCTGGACAGCTGGGAAACCACAGGCAGTTTTCCTTTACAGACCCTGCATTCAGGGGCGTGTCTCCCTAGGCAAAGTCTGGTCTAGGTGGGGCCGGTTCAACCTGACAAAGATTCGGAGGTGCTTGGAGGAAAAGCTCATCAACAAAGCTGACAAGGAGGCTCGAAGCCCTGAGAGGGGGCAGGCTGTGGTTGCTTTTGCTCACTTTCACGGCTGCAGCATCAACAAAGAGTTTGACACTCAATAAATATTTATTGAATAAATAGATGAATGAAAAAAGAATAGGATGAACAACCCTTTGGCATTAAATACTGGGCGGATTCCTTTGAGTCTCTCTATGTTTAACAAATGCTAATAATGCTTGATATGTGCCAGGCACTGTTCTAAGTGCTTCACAAATACTAACTCACTTAAACCTCGTAACTACTCTAGGAGTATGTACTACTATTAACCCATAACACTACCTTCTCTGAGGTACAGAGAAGTCGTGTTACTCGTACAACATCACACAGATGAAAGGTGGGCGGGCTAGGAGTCCGCTGGACTGGGTTGCCCCAAATATCTTCTGTTGTTATAATACTTATCTTTTACTGATTTGGCCCATGCAGACAGCTCTACACATGCCTACATGTGATAATATGAAGGTAAATGTGTCTAGTACGGTCTATAACATTATTGTTCACACACTGACATTAAAGCGTCCATTTAAGAATTAATGTATTGCGGCATTAGTGGGTTTTGGTATGATTTTGGTTCCAAGGTAGGCCAGGTGCCCCACTGAGCTACGAGGAAGCTATGCCTGCTTGAATGAATCCCAATGCAGCCGTGGGATCTAGAGTGACACCCACAGTCCTCTTGGTTCAATCCGGAGTTGGAGAACTCTGTTGCCCGGATGGTAGTGCCATCCCAGAGCTCCGTGTTTTCCTCTGGAAATGCTGGGGTGTCCACGGCATTAGCACAGAGCATTCTCTCTCCCACCATCCAGTGGAACCAGCTGCCAACCTTCTCCTCGTCTGGTTTATTTTAGGATAATGGGTGCCTTGAAAAGGCAGAGATGGAATGCTGTCAAAACTTTTCTGGCCCAGGAGAGCATGATATTTGCAAATGTTCTGGAGATCCGGGTCTTTTTACAGGGGTAGTGTGGATTATTTGCAAAAACAACAAAGACTCCACTGGCATTCTCACAGATAACACTGAGTGTGGGGAAAGCATCCTCTTTGCCAGCACAAACAACAGGGAGGAAGGGTGTGCTGTTTCTTCAGAGTTCATTCGATCCATCCCCCTGCTTCCTATCAGGTCAGCTGTTCCCCAGCTCAGACAGACCTCTTGAGGCGCCTTCCTTCCACAAAGGCACCTGGTAATGGTGGCCTTGCTGCTACAGGACTGCCTGACCCAATGTCCTTCAGATATGGTGGAAAAGCCAATCGTGCACCCATCACTGTCCCTTGCAAAGGACTTCCCTCACCGTGAGGTAACTGAGGCTCCCTGTGCCCGGGTTTAAAAGAGCCTCTGGGACCCTACTACACACCCAGTGAGTTCTGAGCCCATTAGCTCTTTTGAATAAAAACAACCACAACATTTATTTAGTACCTACAAAGTGCCAGACATTGTGTTAAGTAACTGGGAGACACAAATGACTAAGATATGGTCTCCTGCAGGGGAATTCGGCAGTATCTATTAGAGTAAGAAACGCATCTTCATTTTGGTGCACAATTTTACTTATAGGAAACTTCTCTAGAAATACACACATGACAATTATATGCAAGTATGTTCATTTGCAGCACTGTCTCTAATGCCGCAATACATTAATTCTGAAATGGACACTTTAATCTCTTTGAATCTGGGTGCTTCTTATAGTCAGTGGAATCATAGATTTGATGAAATAAGGAAATGGAAAACTGCAAAGTTCTACAAGTTTGTCAGTAGGAGAATGACTAAATGAATTAAACTCATTCATTTTATGGAATACTTTAAAAAGGGAGAAAGAGAATTATTTCAAATCCCAAAAGCAAGTGACAGAACAATAGAGGTTAAGAGCATGTGCTCTGACGTCAGCCTGCCTGGGTTCAAATCCTGCCTCCACCACTTAGTAACTGTCTCCCTGGTTTCCTTTTTTTGTGAAATAGGGAATAAAAATAACACCTACCTTATAGGCTTGTTTTGAGAATTAATTGAGAACGTGCACAAATGAGCCCATTAGCTCTTGACCTTCCTTTCTCTGAGTGACAAAACTCCATACCCTGCTCCGTCTCCTTGGAGCATATTTTTTTCCCTTGAATTTTTTTCTGCTTTTGGTGTTTACATGAACTGGTCGAACCTGTCACGTGGTGAGTCCATGTTTATATTTGCAGAAGCGCTGCCCAGGGAAGTTCTGTTTGTATAGAGGTCACCCCATCTCTCGGGCTTGGCTGCAGCCCCAGCTGGGGTTTCAGCAGCAGTAGCTGTGCCCGTAGCAGGGTCACCCTCCCGCTTCTCACTGCTCTCCCTTCCCCAGGTGTCAGGCTCCTGGTTCCAATGGCTCCATGCTTCCCAGAAGAGGAGAAAGAGATGGACTCTGGGGGAGAGGGGCCTTCTTCTTCCTCCCTCATCTTTAACCCAACTCAGAGTTTTATCAGGACTTGTCTGTCTCTTTTCTTGGAACTTAATTATCCTCCAACCCAGACTTGCATTGGTAGACTTGGGTTAGAGATGTGCTGCTCTGTGGCCAACCTCCCTTCTACTGGGCTGATGATGCAGCTGATATTCTAGGGTGGTTGAGACTGTGGACTTTGGAGCCAGAGAGAAGCGGGCTGGAATCATGCCTTTGCCAGTTACTAGCTGTGTGGCCTTGGACAACACCTCTTACAGGCTCAGTTTCATCATCTTAAATGAGTATAATAGTACTTAGCCCTTAAGATTGTTAGGAGGATTAATATAGGTCATGCATATAAAATATTTTTAATTATGATAATGATGGTAATAATAACTATCGTTAACAGTTAGAATTGGCAATTTCCCCCCATCCCTGTTTCCCTCATCTAATAGAGAAGTGTTTCTCAACATTTTTCCCCCTAGGGATTCTTATGGATATTCAAATTTAAGTGCATCATACTTTTTTTTTTTTTTTTTTTTTTCACTGCATCTTTCCTAAGGAGCCTTTTTAGGTATCGATTTCCTTATCATTTCCCCTCCTCCTCCATATACTTTGTATCTGTTCCTGCACTGTGACGCTTTAGAGCTACAAATCATTGTAATAGCCAAGTTATTTTTTTATCCCCCCAAGAAGCAATTTTTACAACATACCCCTGTAGAGATTGCATGTATTAGAGAGAGACTCTGCTCTCTGAAAATCGTGCAGGGTATTATTAAAGTCTTCCGATTTGATGGAGAAGCAAGTAAATCCCAGTGTAGCCACTTTGTGGCCATGGCTGTCCATAGGAGAGAGTCTCAAAGAAACCAAATGCTTGTCATACAATAATGGGCACCAATCGACCATAAAGGTGAGGCCAGAGCTTTACTCATTATGGTTTAAATTGTACCCATTTTTCTCCTTTTCCCCATTTAATGTTTGTCTCTGGGACAGATCTCCCTGGTAGGGGGGTCAGAGGATCCATATTCACTTGTGCTCATGGGACTGGAGCCCATTCTTCTACTGGTGTCTTTAAGACTTGATGATGACCAACACGCCGATATTGACCATATGGCCACATCTATAGTTCTGCACGAGACAATAAAACATAGGACTGATTTAGAAAGCTGAGACCTCTTTATGTGGAGAGGAGGGGTCCTGAAGGAGAGTAGCGTTTAGGGTACAGAGACTTGACGAAGTGGGTGCCTGAGGCTACGTAAATGATCCGAGTGGATTAGCTTAGGGACGAAGCAAGGCCACCTTTGTAGCTACGTACACCAGGACCAACAGCTCCAGGGGAGCCGTTGCATAGACTGTTACGTGAATGGTACTCCAAATAGTTGTGCAATACAGTGGCCCTGCACAGATGACCTCTTCCTTGTGAAAGTCTACACTTCAGATGCCTTCCCTCGGGAGCTGATTGAAAGAGTTCATGTTCGCAGTTCACCAGAAGTTCATCCAGCCCAAATGACCATCCCCTTTATAATGTTCCTTAATTCTTTAACAAAGAAAGTTGCATATAACTGGCCCTTTGTGTGTTAGTCTTGTGGTGGCAAAGGCAAAGGAGAGGGATGCGTTGGCCTGTATTGATTCATCGTGAGTTCCAGTAGAGAAGGGGTAATGACTTCTTGGAAGGAATATAGTTCCAAATACTTGGAGTGACCAGAGAGTGGCCCCAGGTGAAGCCTGTGGCAGATTCTCTTGAAAGTACATATGAACGAAATAACATTGGATCCAGCAAATACCTACATAGGGCAAGCACTTTTGAGAAGGAATGCATTATTGGGGTAACTCCTGAGGTACAGTCCTTTGCCAAGGGCTCGTTATACCAAGCGGGGTGCTAAGTACTTATATTTACAGTCTTGGCCCACAATATAGATGATGATGATGCTGGTGATGATATGCGTGATGATATGTATTATTTAGCTTCTAGATTAATTTTTCCAGGCTGGGTTGGTCCTTTCTAGGTCTGACATTTTATGTAATCTGCCTGAGACAATGTTCAATCAGTGCTGCTTCAGCATAGATGTGCTCATTATCTTCTTTCCTGAAAGAAGATGTTGCTTGTAAAGAAGAGGGGCTTGATGTCCAAGAGAGGAAAAAGCAGAGAAAAGGAAGGCTGGGAACAGCAGACACAAATGCTTGCATTTTATGGCTCTGCCTTAGAGCAGAAGATTTCTTAGCTTTCCCTCCAATACCACTATCAGCTTTCGATCTTTCCCATTTCAAATGTTTTGAAGTCTTTGCTCCTCTCCTATTTCTCAGCCATTTACCCCTTTCCTGAAATTTTCCCTAGACATTTATGCTTGATGGCCTGCCTCCCAAAGCTTCTCCATCTGCTGCATGGTGTCACAACAAGAAACAGTAAGTATACAATAAGAATCAAGGCAGGCTTGATGAGAAATGATCCCCACTCCAAAGCAGGATGCATCTTGGTGCTGTAGATGGGAGAGGGGAGATGTCAGTGAGGCCAGGAGGGCTCACAGCCTGGCCGGGTGAATGTGAACATGGAGTCATGCAAAGATACAAAGAACCCTAGAGCTAGATTCAAAACACCAGCTACAGTCTTGGCTCTGCCCTAACACGCCTGACATGACTTGGGGGCAGGGCATTTAGGCTGAGTAAACCTGGATGCCTTCACCAGCAAAAGGAAGAATTTTCAAGATGATCTTTGAGGTTTTTTTTCCCAACTATTGTTACGTTAGGATTTTTAAAAAATTAATTGAAAGAATTGTCAACTCCTTCTCCTCAGAGTCTGTATTTCACTTACCAACCATTTAGTGCTCACAATAGCATCTTTCTAAACGGGGGTTTTAGCTGCTTTGTGAGTTACAGAGGACACTGGCTTTTTTCTTTAACTTTGGCTTGGGCTTTTATTGTAACGATTCCATCCTGCTTCACCGCCCCCTCCAGCCCCCGCTCCCCCCAGTCCCCGCCACCTGCTCACCCTTAGTTTCGAGGGCACTTCCCCGTGAGTGGCTGGGTGAGGGGCCTGAGAACTCACTCACCGAATAAGTTCTCCAAAGAAGGTAGGGGGAGGGCACCGATCTTTAATGGTTGGTATCAGTCAGTTCTAGAAACTTCCAATAATAACAGCATACCCATGAAAAAATTCTCCATTCTCCTCCCATCCCAGGTCTTTAGGCAACTAACCTTAAAAAAAAAAAAAGAACCTCTTTTCTTCCAAACTGTGACCACTCAGTTTTGCTTTTTTTTGGCCCATTCACATCTTTATTCTTCCCTGAGCTCTGTGGACTATGGCAAAACTGACCCAAAACAACTATTGGGTTGCTCCATGAGGATCCCACAGACCTGGAGTCTTTTGTTTCTTTGGACTCAGCTGGAGGTAGCTTATGGCTCTCTGGAAGCTGGAGAGTGAGGAAGGGTGGGCGTCTCTCTTGGTCTTAGTATGCCCTCCCTGCTCTATGGCCCGGAGAAAGGAGTTGATTGGCAGGATGCGTTAACTCTTCAAGCTAAGCTTGGTAGCCTCTCTGCTCCGTCCTGCTGTTACTCTCGCCCGGGCCTCACTTCTCCAGTGGTTACCCCCTCAACAGAGCAATATCTGTTCCACGTGAGAACTACCTCTTCCTTGTTTAGCTAACACACTTCTGCTTCAGACTTTCTATCAAGCCCTTCTCTGGATTCGTGTCTAGAGAATAAGAATGTAGAAGCTGAGTACTGGCAGAAATAGAATATACTAACCCTTGCTAAAAGTTACATTTGCCAACAAATCCCCAATTCCATAGGAAAAGCAATTTATAAAAAATTAAATTTATCGGGGATAACATTGGTTAAAAATGTTATATAAGTTTCAGGTATACAGCTCTATAACACATCATCTATATATTGCATTGTGTGCTCGCCACCCAGAGTCCAGTCTCCTTCCGTCACCGTATATTTGGCCGCTTTTACCCTCCTCATCCTCCCCCTGAACCCCTCCCCCTCCGGTAACCACCATATACTGTTGTCTGTATGGATGAGTTTGTTTGTTTTGTTTGTTCATTTTTTTTGAAACGTGATATTTTTAGGACTCCCTCAATGCCACCTATGTGGAACATGCCTAGTCTGGAGAAAATGAGGAAGAGAGGGTGTGTTTATTTAGGAGCTGGGAGGGTGTGGTTCTAGGAAATGAGAATGTATGTGAATATCTTTTACAGAGGAAAGCAGGAATTGAAGAAAGGTTTCATTGAGAATGATCACGTACGAAACCCCTTGGGTGAGCGGAGCCACCTTTTGTGCATCTCTTGGCATCTGGGAAGGACTGGACACAATTCTCTTTGCACAGAAAGATCTGGGGACCTTTAATCCACTTTGGAGTATAAATATCTAACAGTCAGCAAAATTTCTTGTACAGCTTCAGTTTTCATAGCTTTCCTCTTATTTTATTTGGACTGTATTGTATTTGGAAGTAGCTTTGCATGAGTTTAAACACTACGGTAACTCAGGATCGCCTTTAGCCTTCCCTTCCCTGCTGTGAATCACCTTAAATCCCTTCAACAATCAATGCACAAACCGGGCTCCATTCTGCAAGAAGGTTGGATGGCAAGAATGTTGCAGCATGGGAAAAAATGCTTGTGGTATAACGTTAGGGAACAGTAGACACCACAGGACCTGAGAAAATGTGAATTGGATGCTATTTTAAAAGATACATAGGGGACTAAATATACCAAAATGCTATCCATGATGAAATTGTCGGTCAATTCTTTTCTCCTTCCATTTCCTCAAACTTTCAAAATGCACCTGTTTGCAGAGTGAGTACGCGTTGGAAGTGGGGTTGGGTCGTATCAGTCATGTAGCTGTCATCCTCCCCCACCAGGGTCTGTCTTCTGGATTTAAGAAAGCTGGGTGAGAACCAGGCATTTTTCTGAATAGATCTGTGGGAGATTTTTTGGTTCAGTACCTATCTCCTTTACTTCAGATTTTTCCCTAAGCAACCTATACACACACACACACACACACACACACACACACACACACACACGCATCTCCCTTCTACCCCAAACTACATGCACAGAAGGCATTGAAATGTCTCTGGCAGAGGTGTCTGTACACACAACGTTTAAGACCGGCCAGCTGGTCTCAACCCTCTCTTTAGCCACTTGAGATGGTGGGAACTCAGCGGTTGCTGAGGTGGACGTGGGAGAATTGTAGAAGCCACTGGTGAATTACTCCTTTGTTCTCCTCCTAATCTCCTAATCCTGAGGAACAGAGAAGGGAGTTTTCCTGGGACTTGGGGCTCAGCCTTCCAAATCTCTCTGTCTTTGACTCCACCCTGAGGGTTGGGATGGGGGAGGGCAGGTGGGAAGACACCAAGGAGAGGGTGCGGTCAAGGTTGGGAAACATTTAGCAGCGGCCCACCCATCACCTTTCTCAAGGGGCTGGAGTTATGTTGACCTCATGTTAGGACCCCTTCCTTTTCTGGTCTGGGCTGTAGCACTGTCCCAGAAGTCTCTCTGTGACTCCCTTCCCATTTCACCTGGGCTCCACCCCACACTAGTGCAGTGGCAGGTCTTTCACATATATGTTTAAATGTGAAATTCTCTTCACTTACAAGCCAATCACCATTCTATTAATCAATTTGTCCCTTGATCGATACACGCTACAAGCACATGATTTCCTGTACTTACCTGGTTAGAGAGCCATCAAAGGATGCCAAATTCATGGTCTAGTTCCTATAAAAACCATTTAGCTTTGCTCAGGTCTGTGGCCATTGGCTGCTTCTCCCTTAAGCTTGGCAGGGACTTTCGTTAATGTGTGCGGCCAGCTGCAATGATAACAATAGCTAATGTTTATTGAGCGCTTGATGTGTGTCAGACTCCGTGTTAAGGGCATTACATGTGTTGACTCGTTCAGTCCTCATCTGCACTCCGTGAGGGAGTCCTGTTATTATCTGCATGTTGCAGGGAGGAAGCTGAAGCACAGAGATGAGGAACTTGCCCAAGAACTCCAAGCTGGAAAGCAGCAGAGCTCCTTAGAACGGGATCAATCTGGCTCCAGACTCCACTTTTACCCCTGTGTATTGGGCCTACTGCTGCCCTGACGAGGGAGCATGGACCACTTAGGGGGACCCATCGCCGAAGCCCGCAAAGCAGTTACCACGCATGGCGGGGAGGCACGGGGCTTGCTGGCCACATTGGCGTAGGAAGGAACTACCTTACAGAGACCACATTTTTCATTTATGTGTCCCGATTTATCACCCCGGTGCCAGACACATAGTCAGCATGTCACATTTAACTGAGTGAATGAATCGTTGAGTTATCAGAGACGGTGCTTTACATTCCCGTAGGGACAGGAGCAGGTACGTCTAACTCTTTTTTTATAGTCTGCATGAAAAAGCCCTTTGTGGGTGAAGCGGAGCGTGGAAGTCATGTTCTGTTCACTGTTTTATTCTTCTTCTTTATATTCATCTCTTCCTGCCTACCTCTTGTACACACACATGTTCATCATCCTTCCTTATGATTATTCTCTTGAATATCGTCTTGGTGCTGATGTCTTGCTCTCCTTCCCCCTGACCTGGAGAAGTTGGCTTTTTCCAAGTTCTTTTCTGGAACCGTGAACGGATCCCTCTCCAGTCGCAGCTGGGGAGAACTCCGAGACACGGGACCCGGGCCGGAGGGTCATCTTGCTTGTGTGGTTTTTGACAAATTACCTGCCCTCTCTGAACCCAAAGAGGAAGCTGCTGCACTCTGAAATTATGGAGGGAGGTAGAAAAATTCTCCAAATCTGGGTTTTGAAAAATTTCTCTTGTGTCCCATGGTGGTAAGAGAGGCTGTACTCATGGGTCGAGGGCTGGGCTGAGCCAGAATGTGAGGGGGCTGTATTAGTGGATGGACTTGGTGAACAGCAGCGTGGGCACCTTGTAAGCTGGTCAAATGGCTTTAAAAATTGTTTCTTAGTGTGTCTCAGTTTCTTTTTGTCTTGTGCCAACTTGAGCCATGCTGGCCGAACTCTGTCAGAGGACCGAAGCTGCAGGTGAAGCAGCTCATTCCCAATTTTAGCTGGCATGAAAGCAAATGCGTTGCCCTCCAAGGGATGCCAGCTCTGCCAACTGCAGACTTCAGACGCGGGCAATAGCCATTTAATGTTTCTAATGGCTCTGACATGGGCCGGCAGGGCGTTCTGGATATTGACATGCAAATAAGTGGAGGCAGGGTGTGTGTGGGTGGGCAGAGGGATGGTGTGCTTGCAAGTTTAGGGTGTTTTATGCCCAAGGGGTCTGTCAATTTCTCCCTAATTCAGTGACTGAAGAGTAGGAGGGTGGTGTCAGGGAGATGAGAGTTCAGAGAAAGAAAAAGGAGAAAGAGAGAGAGTAGGCAGTGGGAAGCTAGCTGCCGGGACACAATGCCAGCTCAGGTTTCAGAGGGCTGCTTGAGAAAGAACTAGGCCAGATCTCAGATGAAGCCTCTGGCTGCCCAGGCTGCCAGCCACGCAGGCCACGCAGGCTTTCTCCCACACCTGGCCAGCACTCCTTGTCAGGAGCCTAAACTCCTTCCCATTTGGTAGCTGCCCTCAGCTGCTCCAGTCGGTCCTTGCACACAGAAGTAGTCCTGCTCTGAGAACTCTGAGGCTCGTCTCCTCTCTCCCCATGCTCGCCTCCACCTCCACAGTCTCTGGCTTCCTCTTCATCTCTTATCTAACTCCTTCACTCGGATTGGTCAGCACGCTCGCTGCCCTCAAAGTGCATAGAGTCACTGGATGAGTAGATGTCAAGCCTTCTCAAAACACACCCGGGGACTCTCCGGACACACATAAAACAGTCCTACAATTTCATCATCCCCCGCAAATAGTGCTTTAAAAATCAACCATCTATTGAGCACTGTGTTAGTCAGGGTAGGTTAACAGTTTCAGCAGTCTGCACTCAGATCTCAATGGCTTAGGAAATAAGCATCGATTTCTTGCTCACATCTCCAGGGGTGGAGGGTGGAGTTGTCAGGGGTGGGGGTGAGGTCTCTCTCTGCTCCATAAAGTCACTCATCCATCTGGTGGCTCTTTTCATTTATAGCTCCAAGTCCTCTGTGGAGCCTCATAGCCACATGGTGTTGGGGGGTGAGGGGAGGGAGAGGCCATGCAGATTCCCCATAAGAATCTTTTTACACTTAGGGTCTATAGATGGTCAGGGTCTATAGGTGGTCATCACTTCCACCAACATGTGTCAGGCTAGAGATGGAGCACCCTGGAGGCAGAGGCCAGTGGTTTGGTGAACAGATAGATGGTCTCTGCCACCAACGCCTTGTGTTTGAGAGCATGATCCTCGGCATCAGAAAGACTTCGGCCAAAAGCTGAGCCCCGCCACTAAGTGGGCGCTCAGAATTTCGGAGAAGTAATTGACCATTGGAGTTAAGTGAGGAGAAAGGTGTTCAAACTGTAGTCATTCTGACTGCAGCGTTGTGGGATTTGAGGCTGGTTGCTTACTCTCTATGGGTCTCCTTTTTTATTTTATTTTTTTTAAAGCTATAAAGTGAGGCTAATGAGGCTCCGTAAGGTGGTTATACAGATAAAATGATAATGTGCTTAGGCCCTTAGCACAAGGCCCAACCCATAGGGGCTTGGTGAATGTCATCTGTTACTGTTACTACTGGTTAATGTCATTATGATTGTTACTTTATACTAAAGCCTGTAACAGGAGCTGAGGACAAAAGTTAAGCTACATAGAAATTATCCCCTACATCAAGGGTCTTACAGTCTTTTAAGGGAGACAGGATGTCAACCAGTGACTTCGGTCTATGGCATTCTTTCGTAAAGGGGGTCGATGTGGCATGGAGAGGGACAAGGATCTCTTCTCAGCGATTCAAAGAACTTGGCAGCTTGAAGAGCGTGGAGAATTTTGAGTGGTGGAGAAGTAGAAAGTGGGTAATTGGGGCTGGGGCTTAGGAGGTGGGTAAGGCAATGGGAATGAAGTCATAGGGTGAGGCAGTGCCGGGCAGCCCGCGTCGGGTGATAAGAGAGAGCGCAGCACATACCCCTGGACAGGTGCTGGGTCACAGAGGAAGATAAAAGATAGGTTAATTGGAGTCAGATCAGGAAAACAAAAAGAAACAAAACGGCTTCGGGCCTCCTTGGCTGTCTTTGGCCTTACCTCGTGTTTGCCCTGAGACCGGCCTCGGCATGTTGTCATCTTCAAAACCCATAAATTATGCTCTTAAAGTAGGGGAGATGCCCAAAGAGGGTACGATCCTTCCCACATAAAACTTCCTAACCTTCCTCTTTAATCATCTTCACTCCCCCTCCAGTGGCTACCACATGCTTTTTCTCTACCTTTCTACAAACTGTCTTCTTTAGTTTTTATATCTCTGCCTCAAAGAGGCTCCAAGCCTTTTCCACCCACTCAAGACTCCTGGGCCTTCCCCAGGTCCACACTTCTCTTACCTAGAACAACCCAGGACTCATTTGCCTTCTCATTATGCATATGCATGCTTCACCTCCTTACCCTTACAAGGGTCTGCTCTTTACCCTCAAGAGGCAAGAATATAAGGTTTTCCTCCCTGTGGAACAGATCGAGCCCCAACTCCATGGGAGACACAGCGTGTGGTGGTCATTAGGGCCGTTCACACACATCGGGGAGAATTACCCTTCCCTATGCCCTTGAATTCAGACATGTCTGCTTTGGCCAATGAAATGTGAGTGGAAGTGATGGCTCTCCTTCCTGTTAGAGGCTTCGGGAGTTACTGTGGGACTGATAATCACCATGTTCTTTCTCTTGTCCTCTGTCACTGACAGTGACAATGTTTGAGGTGATGGTGGCCTGGGTTATCTCAGACTGCATCTTGGAGGGAGGGGAGATGGGGCACTGCAACAAATTTGCGATGAGCGTGTGATGTAAAACAAACCTGTGTTATTTTAAGCCTGTGATATTTGCAGTTATTTGTTATAGAGCATAACCTGCCTGTCTGTCCTGGTGGTTGGTTTGGATCCATCATAGACACAAGTCATCTACCCTCCGAGATCGCTGTGACCATGTAATGCCTTCTGATGAGAAGAGGGAAGACTATGGGAGTGACAGTAGGAAGCATCCCCGGCACTCTACCAGAGGAGGCTCCCTAATGTGTGTTCCAGATAACTTTGGGGGTTGCTGTCACAGGAAGTGAGGTCGTGGGGCAGCCAAGAATGTGCTGTCCTCCAAAGACCTCAACACGGAGCCTTTTCTCCTCTATTTATTTCCTGCATTCCTGCACTGTCTGCACAATCTCTCTTTAGCTGTTTAACTGTGTCAAGTGATTCTACTATGGTGAAAAGCCAACGGTACGTAGGTAGATGGTTTGCTAGGTTAAACCTTATATGGGGGGGCTAGAGAGAGGATGGGAATGGAGAACAGCGACTAAAGGGAACAGAAAGAAAGGAACCTTTAAACAGAGAAACGTCTTGTAGGGAAGAGTGATCCCGTGAGGATGGTGCGCAGTGAAGGCAGTAGTGTGGGAGCATGATTAGCTTAACCTTCAGTGCCCCAGAGCTCTCCGAGAGATCAGTTACATCCAGTTTGAACTGGCCTCAGTGCTTGTTCATTCATTCATTCGTTCATTCATTCATTCATTCAAACTAATACCTGTTGAGAGTTGCAAGCACCGTGCAGTCAAAGACAATCAAGACACGGTTCCAGGTTTCCAGCAGCTCTTTGAGAGATAGGTAAATTCTTGATTAAAACACAGTGGATTAGGACTATTGGTGTCCACAAGCAAGTGAGCATAAAACGGTTAAACAGTAAAGGTCTCCAATTGCTATGGGTCCTGAGAAATGAACAACTGATCCATTTCTCTCCGAGTCTCCAAGTAGGAACTTCTCTTTCCCACCAAAAGCAATTTGAAATGATCCTCCAAGCTTGGCACAGAGGACACTGGGAGTCTGAGATCTTAATGTTGGATCAGAGAGAAAGCTGCTTTACTGTACGAGCAGGCCTAAGCTATTTGTACAGTTTATTATTAAGGCAGAGCTTGCCTTTTATTTTTATTTTCTTTTAAAACAACTTGAGCAAATTGAGCTTCAGTAAGCTAGGACTGAAGACGTGGAGAAGGCTGTGGGATGCATGGGCAAGAACAGAGGAGCTGCGAGCACGTCTTGGAGGACAGGCCACGCCCGAACAGCCTGTTCCCTAAAGTTGAGGCTTTTTACCAGAAGGGGAGACTGGCAGATGATATGAGAACACCCTCCTCTGTCTCATGGTTGCGCTGGATAATATAAAGCTAACTTTTTAGGAAAGTAGATGGAGAGCTCATTGCAGAGTTTGAGTTCTGCCTTTTTCATTATCCTTTTAACATCTTCAAAAAACTAAGCGTTCAAGTGTTACTGGTTCAGGGTATTGTTTCCAGACCGTGAGAATCTGGCTTGACAATCAGGCAAGATTCTGGCTCCTGGAACCACAATACAACGAGAAGCTCTCTCGTTCAGTTTCCGTCAGGGCCCAGCCAGTCTCGGTCTGAGAGGGAGGTAGTTGATGCAGGAGCCGGTGTGCAAAGCCAGTAGTGGGCCTGAGAAAGAACTGGTTTTCTCCTTCAGTAGTGCTGGCGACTCCATCTCCTCCTATGGAAGGTTCCTAAGGAGGTAAGGCTTGAGTTGTATTTTCTGGATGAATGCAGGTGTGTCAGGCAGTAAACACCGTTTTTGAAAAGGCACAGGAGGATGAAACTGCCTAGTGAAGTCAAGCTGCTGTGAGTAGATAAGAATGACTAAAACATCGTGTGCTCGGGCTGAAGGCTTATTTTACCATTTCAAGATAACATGCAGCCCAATAAAATGGTCACAATTTGGCAATCTGTCTGCTTTTCCCCAGGGAGGTCAGCTTGATTTTCATCACAGTCATGGGATATGTGTTCTTGATATTCTAACTATAGCTCTTGGGAGGGTGAAACTGCCTTACACTCAGCCACTCACTGATTCCTTCCAACCCAGATTCTCCTCTGTCTTAGTATCTCTTTAGCGAGACTTTCTTCCTTGGGCCTTTGCTCTTCTGAACGACCTGAATGCTGATTACAAGTGATGGCATCATCTGATTTTGGCACCCCACCCCCTTTTTATTTCCTTCTTCGGTGGAACCTAAATGAAATGGTGCATCTTACAATAAATGCGTTTTAGAGTAAACTATTTTTGGTTGGTCCACGTACTTCTCCACATCCACTGAAGCAGCACCACCCTCAGGCTTAACTTTGAGTTTTTCTAATTTCCCTCAGTTTCTATCCTCGCGCCGATCACAATTATCAGCTTACGTGGATGTCAATTAGCTACTTGTCAAAAATCATGAAATTAGTATGCTTAAGGCTCATTTTACTTTTGGTAACCTTTTGTTTTATAGTGAATTATGGATTAAGATTTAATATGCAATAATTTTTAAGAGGATAGTTTGAAGCAGTGCAAAATTAGAAACAGGCTAAATAACCAACAATAATGGTAAGTTTAATAAATCATGATGCACCCATATTACAGGATGCCAGCCACCATGAAAAAGTATGTTGGCAAATATCTACATAAATTACATGAGAAAAATGTTCACATATTATTAATATATCAAAAAAAAAACCCCACAAAACCACAGGTTAGGTACAAGTTACATACATAATTCTGCTAATGTTAAAATTTACATACAGATCCACACTCAAAATATGAGTTTGGTTTTCTTTGTACTTTTTCTCTATTTTCTAAATTTATACAGTGAACTTATATTGCTTTTATAATAAAAAATATGTTAAATTCACTACACACATTTGAGAGGTGGAAAATTCTTTGCCGTGACTTTTTAGGGTCAGGTAAGACTTCTTCAACTTTTACTGGAATTTTGCAGCCCTAAAACCAGAAACTTAAGAGTCTTTGCAGACTGTTTCCCAAAGACGGGGCCACTAGCTGTGGCAGAAGAAGAGCCAACACAATGCTTTGTCAAAAGTATATTGAAAGCAGAAGTCACTACCCTGCCCTCCTCATATGAACTGTGGTGCCAACACTTTCTACTTACTGGGTCTTAAATAAAAATAATAGAGAGGCTCACCCTGTGGTTCAGCCCATGGGAGACATTTCATCTGTGTTTACAGAAGATTCCTCATGCTGAAAATATGGAGGCTGAGGAGTACGTGGTACCTATTTATGAAGCTATCCAGGCTTGGAATAAGCTAAATGTGGATATGATATTCATCTCCTTCCCCGTCAGGAGAGACATCCCTAGAAGCATGAAATGGGTAATTTTAGAAAAGAATTACAATGAACACAAACTTTACAAAGCCACTAATAACTTCTGTAAGAGTATTACTTTCTACAAGTGGTACAGGTGGGTCACAAGAAAGCTTAAGTGAAGTTAATGGAGTTGGGGGGGGGGTATGTCCCTAAGTCGGTGGCTCTCAACATTTCTGCACTTGTGGCATAATATTGGAAGCACACTTAATATGGTTAAAGAACCCAAGATAGCCCTTAATGAGTCAGCAATTATTACAGTGCAGTCAACGACAGCATATAATAATGTCTTTTAGTATCTATAAAAGCATCTAGTTTCCTTATAAATCACTAGGTTTCTTTCAATGCTGTGGTCCTTCCGAGAAGAACTCTTTATTAGCCTGACTCGCTCTCTTATATTCCCTCTGGTGGGTTCTCACATCTTCCACTGAAAATGTGCTCCTTCTTGGGAACTCGTCTCTGCTCTGTTATGGACTGAGTGTTTGTGTCTACCTAAAATGTATGTGTTGAAGCCCTAGCCTCCAGTGTAGTTCTATTTGGAGTGGAGACTTCAGGAGGTGATTAGGTTTAGATGAGGTCAGAGAGCTCACAGCCCTGAGCTACATGCAACTTTGGTCTGACCCGAGGTGACACTTCTTATGTTTTTGCAGAACAAATATTTGTAAAACAGATGAGTGAGGTATTCCTGGTGTTTCAGAGGTCTCATTGTCAGGAAGATATTTTCCTTGGTTGTATCTTTGGAAATCTCGGTTTGTGACAATTCATCCATTCTCCTTTTCTAGCTCCCACTGCCCAACCTCATGTATAAAATGAGA
The DNA here is from genome assembly GCF_902729225.1 of Pteropus medius. Lineage (NCBI taxonomy): Eukaryota > Metazoa > Chordata > Mammalia > Chiroptera > Pteropodidae > Pteropus > Pteropus medius. Next base: position 21,066,031 of record NW_024351729.1, read on the forward strand.
AAACAGGCCAGGGTGAGGAATGCCACATTCTGGTGAGAGAAGACTTGGGGGGAGACCACCAATTAGAGGAGTATTCCAGCTTAGACCAGTATCTCAGTCTTGACTGCGTGCCAAAGCCTAACTGGATGCTAAAACAGTGGATCAAATGAAGTGTGGTGGTAGGTGTGTGTGTGTGTGTGTGTGTGTGAGAGAGAGAGAGAGAGAGAGAGAGCAGGCGGGGGGAGTCTCAAAGGTATGCATTTGCAATCTTGGTAAAGTTGTATTTTTATGCCCTCACAGATTAAGCTCTCCAGGCTATGGCCCTCACAGAATTGTGACAATTCTAATGAAATAGAATGTGTCTATTTTGCGCGCTTGTGGGTGGGTGAGGGTGAAGTGTGGGTATAGGTTGAAAAAATTCCCCAGATGATTTTGATTCACTCCTCGAGTGAGAACTAGTCGTTTAGGGAATTGTCACCTCGCTTTTGCTTTCTCATGAAAGGGTCATTTTGACATCATTTTTCTGGATCTCCTTCATCCACGCCCTGGACTCATTGCTTTCTGGGGTCATTATCAGAAGGAACAAAGCCCAGCTCATTAATATGCTCATGAATCAAAACCAATTGCCTGGTTTTGCAGAGCAGTTTCTGGCTGCAAGAGAGGACACATGGGTTTCTGTTAATTAAGTGCTGACTCCCAGGGGACAGACAAATTCCAAATCCCAAAACTTCTTTAAGCCTTTTTCATAGCTAAGGCTGGGCCAAGGTTTGCGTTTGCTGGGTGGGGGCTCTCAGAGTCCTTGATGCTGAAGATGCAGTCTGTGGAGGGACAGGGCAAGGCCCAGACAGGCTGGGGGGGTCTGTTGGAAAGGAGCAACAGGCAACAGTTCTAGCGTGAGAAGGGAGAGGCCTGGGCCTATGACTGATGAGGATGTGTATAGATACACAAATGAAGACCGGGGGTCTTGAACCAAGTATGGGAGGAGTCCCCTGCACCCTATTCTTCCTCACGAGACAAGCTGGGGGACTCTCTTCAGGAGCAAGAGTGGTAAACTCTGAAGGCTGGAACCAAGTCAAGGTCACTTGGTATATTAGTTTTCTATTTGCTGCTATAACAAGTTATCTTAAACTTGATGGCTTAAAATAAAGTGAATTTATTATCTTATAGTCTGTAGTCATAAGTCTGACACAGGAATCACTGTCCTACAGAAACCAGTACTATTTCTTTCTGGTGGCTATAGGGGGAGAGAACTTGTTTCTGGCCTTTTCTAGCTTCTAGAAGCCTCCTATGTTCCTTGGCTCAGGGTTTTCTTCCCCTACCTTCAAAATTAGCAACATCGAATCTTTTGGGAACTATCTCCCATAGCCGTATCATTCTGACTCTCCTCTTCTCCCCCGTCTTCTACTTTTAAGGATCTTGGGCTTACACTGGGCTCATGTGGGTCATCCAGGATGCTCTTTTATCTCAAGAACAACTGGTTAGCAACCTTACTTCCATATGCAACCTTCATTCTTCTTTACCATGTAACTTAATGTATTTCTAGGTTCTGGGGGTTAAGGCATTAGCATCTTTGGGGAGCCATTATTCTGCCCACCATACTTGGTTTCGTTCTTGGTCCCCCTTCACCATTTGGTGCAGGCTCAAGGAATGTATATTTTGGCAGTAACTCAGCTCTATGAATTTAGGTCCCAAAGACTCTTCCTTCTACTTTCGGCCCTCCCTCTGCTCACCTCTCAGCCAGGAACACTTCTAGAAGTGTGTAAGGAGTACTTTTAGAGGAGAATTTTAAAAGCTGAACTACTACTACTACTACTAAACATGCAATTATCATAGGACACAGCAACTGGCTCCTGGGCATTTAGGCCAGGGAAATGAAGGCTTATCTTCACACAAAATGAATGTTTATAACAACTTTACTTGAAATAGCCAAAATCTGGAAACCACTCAGGTGTCTTCCAACAAGTGAATGGCTAAATAAATTATAATACATCCAAACCATGGAATACCACTTAGCAGCAAAAAAGAGTGTGCTATTGATACCTGCAACTCCTTGGATTGATCTTTAGAGCATTATGCAAAATGAAAAATGGCAATTGCAGATTATATACTGTATGATCCCTTTATATAACATTCTTTTTTTAAAAAAATATTTTATTTTTAGTTTCAAGTAGACAGTACATTAGTTAGACATTTATATAGTTTATGAAATGATCCCCCTGATTGCTCTTTCTCTCCTCTGGCTCTCCATCTAGCCATTACCATACTGCTGACTGCATTCCCTAGGCCGCGTTCCCCGTCCCCGTGACCATCTATCAACTACTAATTTGTACTTCTTTAACTCTTCATCCCTTTCTCCCAGCCCCCAAACCCCTTCCCCTCTACCTAATACTAGATTGTCCTCCATATTTGTGAGTCTGTTTTTGATTAGTTTGTTCTTTTTGTTTCTTAGATTCTACGTGTAAGTAAAATCATATGGTATTTATCTTTCTATATCTGACGTATTTCACTCAGCATAATAACCTCTAGGTCTATCCGTGTCATTGCGAATGGTAGGATTTTATTTTTTTAATAGCTGAGTAATATTCCATTGTAGGTCTATGGCCATGCCACTCTGAACAAGCCCAAAGCTAAGCAGGGTCGGGCCTGGTTAGTACTTGGATGGGAGACACCACTTAGGAAAACCAGGTGCTGTGGGCATAAATAATAATAATAAAATATTCCATTGTACATATGAACCATAACTTCTTTATCCAATCATCTGTTGATGGGCATTTAGGTTGTTTCTATATCTTGGCTATTGTAAATTGTGCTGCCATGAACATAGGGGTGCATAGATCTTTACGAATTATTGTTTTGGGTTTCTTTGGATAAATACCCAGAAGTACAATTGCTGGGTCAAAAAGTATATCCACTTTTAATTTTTGAGGAACCTCCAGACTGTTTTCCATAGTGGCTGTACCAATTTGAATCCCACCGACAGTGTATGAGAGTTCCTTTTTTCCACATCCTTGCCAACACTTGTTGATGATAACCATTCTGACAAGTGTGAGGTGGTATCTCATCGTGATTTTAATTTGCATTTCTCTAATGATTAGTGACTTTGAGCATCTTTTAATATGTCTATTAGCTATCTGTATTTCCTCTTTGGAGAAATACTTATTCAGATCATCCGCCCATTTTTTTAATTGGATCATTTGTTTTTTTGTTGTTGAGTTGTATGAGTTCTTTATACATTTTAGATATTAACCGCTTATCAGATGTATCATAAGTGAATATCTCCTCCCATTCAGTTGGTTGTCTTTTTGTTTTGTTGATGGTTTCCTTTGCTGTGCAAAAACTTTGTAGTTTGATGTAGTCCCATTTGTTTATTTTTTCTTTTATTTCCCTTGCCTGAGGAGATATATCTGAAAATGAATTACTAGTAGCAACATCAGAGAGTTTACTGCCTATGTTTTCTTTTAGAAGTTTTATAGTTTCAAGTCTTACATTTAAGTCTTCAATCCATTTTGATTCTATTCTTGTATACAGTATAAGAAAGTGGTCCAGTTTCATTTTTTTGCATGTATCTGTTCAATTTTCCCAACACCATTTATGGAAGAGAATGTCTTTACCCCACTGCATATTCTTACCTACTTTGTCATATATTAAATGGACATATCGGCATGGATTCATTTCTGGGCTATTCTGTTCTATTGATCAATGTATCTGTTTTTATGCCAGTACCATGCTGTTTCAATTACTGTAGCCTTGTGGTATAGTCTGATATCAAGTATTATAATACCTCCCACTTTGTTCTTCTTTCTCAAGATTGCTGTGACTATTCGGGGTCTTTTATGGTTCCATATAAATTTTAGGACTATTTGTTCTAGCTCTCTGAAAAATGCCATTGGTATTTTGATAGGGATTCCATTGAATCTATAGATTGCTTTGGGTAGTATGACCATTTTAATGATGTTGATTCCTACCCATGAGCCTGGTATATGTATAACATTCCTGAAAAACAAAATTATAGAAGTGGAGAGCAGATTGGTGGTTGCCAGGGGTTAAGGAGGGGGTTGGGGGGAGGTGGGTGTGGCTATAAATGCGTAAGAGGAGGGACCCTTGTGGTGATGGGAATGTTCAGCACCCTGACAGTTTACATGTCGATATCCTAGCTGTGATTTTGTACTCTGGTTTTGCAAGATGTTACCCTGGGGGAATTGAATGAATACAGGGGATCTTTCTGTATTATTTCTTACAATTGCATGCAAATCTACAGTTATCTCAAAATAGAAAGTTTAAAAAAACAAAGGCTTTTGACTTGTAGAGCCAGCAATAGACTCGGAGCGGCTGCTACCTTCCAGGGCAGTACTGGGGAGTTTGAAAAAGCTTCATGTGTGCCACGAAGGGCAGTTAGTGGGTTGGGGCCATGTTTCTAACTCGCGTCACTTTGGAAACATTCCTTTCCCTCAATTTTGAATATGGGCAACTAATTCATTTCCTCCAACACCAAGAAGTTATTTTTACACGCAGCATCAAGTGTATGGGGCCACTGAGGGCTCTGGCCAACAGGCGGGCACATCCCTTGGTAAGGCGCCACTTGTCTGTCTCACACCCTATGTCCCCCTCATACCCTCTCTTCTCCCATAGGCTTCTCGAATTTGCTGGGCAAGGGTGCCTGGATGCTGAGGCCTGGGGGAGGAGTTAGATGCAGAATGGGAGAGGGTGGGTGGGTGGGGTACTCTTTCTTGAGAACTATGGGTCTCCCCCTTTTTCTTCCTCCCCCATTGACCAGACACAGCCACATGCAGGCTGTGGGTGGGGCAGCCAGGGAGAGAGCTGGGTCAGCAGCACGAGGCTGCTCCTGGCTGGCTCCCGGGTTGGCTTTGCTTAAGGCGAAAGCTGTCAACTCTGCCCTTTTGAAAATGAGCAACAAAGGGGAAAAGAAAAGAAAAGAGAAAGAGAAGTGCGGGGGGGACACAGGGTGGGAGTGGGGGAGGCGAGGGCTGAGAGAACAGGTGGGGACTATTTAAACAGAAGGCCTGACTCAGCCGTTTCTTTTCACTGAATTTCCAAAGGACTGTTTGTTTTAGTCCCCCAGGCGGGTGACAGGAGCAAGGCTGGGGGCCTATCTCTGGGGAGAGAAGGAGCCAGAGCTTAGGGGCTGGGGGTAGGGAGCAGGCAGCGTTGGGGCTCACAGCATCCTGTCCTACTGGAGGGACTGGGTTAGGGGTTCTATTTTGCCTACTTTCTCGTTTCTGAGCTCCAGGGTGACTTTTCGTCACAGAGTTTTCACCTAGGAAACTGGGCGCCACGGAGCCTGGGGAAGTGGGGATGAGAAGCTTGGGGAGAAGTCGTGACTGCTCTTCACGCCTAAGACAAAAAAGAGAAAATAAATGCGATATGTTGGAGATTCTAGGTTTTGATTTAGAAAATGTGCAGATGAAAAGAATGATAAAAGGCGAGGAAAACAGGGACTTCTCAGGCTCTCCCCATCTATTGTAAGACGCCAGAAAGTTACTTCTCTCTTCCCTGAAGAATGCCTACACTTTGAGTCCTTAGTTGCACAATCGTAAATAAAACAGAGCTTGGGACTCAAAAGCTCTGATAAATGACACCTTCCACAGGAAGGTCTCCAGGTTACCTTAAAGGGAATTAGTTACATTTGGATTTTTATCTCCTCAAGCTCTCTTTCTCTCAATGAATTCACACTGGAACTGCATATATAACTCTGGAGATCAGTGACCTGGTCTGTAGCAGAGAAGCACAGTTTGTACATTCGGGGAGGTGTTCTTTTGTTTAAGCAACCATTTTGAAAGCTAATTGCTTTCAAAAGATTCAGCTTTATTAGGCCGCCATTAGTGCCTATAAATCAGTGAAGCATGTAGAGGATTTGATAGATTTCTCTCTGGGAGTAAGGCTCAACCTGAATTCAAGCTTAAATACATTTGGTAGAACAGAAAGCTTCACTTAAACCAACAAATAATTAACCTTAAAGGAGAAGTGTAAACAGGTCTCTAATTCATGAATTCGCTAACTCGCCCCACCCCCACACAGCCTACAGGACTGTCGCCCAGCTTGATCTCATCAGGCACTGTCCCTATTCTCTTTCCAGCACTCACTCTGTGTTAGGCTTCCAGGCTTTCCTCTGTCCCTTCTATTCCTCCCTGGGGCTGCCTAGAAATAGCCAAACAAGGCTTTGCCTTAGCCTGTCCACTCTTGAGGTCAGGGGATCTTGCATTCTCCTTGCACAGAAGCCCAGGCAGTGTCAGGCATACGTGTTTATTAATAAATGCCTTTGACTTTGATGACAGCCAACAAGAGAAACAGGTAGGTCTGGGGCAGACCCACAATATTTTACCTGGTTGTTTTGCTTGACATCAAATCAGATTCAAAAAACAAAACGAGACAAAACAAAAACTTGGGAAATTCCATATTTGACCAGATTCTTAATCCATCCAGGAGAATATTCTCATACGCTGAAGGTGCATTGGATCTAATGCCTATTATCATCGCTCTGCCTCAGCAGGGAGTTGGACGAGAGGAGTAGGATCTATGCCTTACAAGTTCTCTGGTGACTTTGGACAAGCCATTTCTTCTTGGATTTTGAAAAATTAAGAGGTTAGATTAAATGAGAGGTTCTTTTTCTTCACCAATGAAGATTCCATGGTTTCTTTAATTGTCACATGAACTCTATGTCATGTAATATTTGCAATTAAGATCTTTAAGAAGAGTGTTCTATATTCCAAATCTTTAAAATCCAAACCTTAACTGCCTATTAATATATAATTGATATTTACCATATGGAGTTCATTTAATTTCAGGATAAAACCCCTGTAAATATAACGTGCTAGTGCTGGTCCTGTACTAAGCTCTATATCCTTGTTCTTATTATGTTACCTTTTCACCCATTGTACCCATTTTACTTAGGTTTAGAGGAGTTAAGTAACTTGCTTAAAGTCACACAACTGGTAGGCAGTAGTAGAATTGGCATTTGAACCCAGATCTGTTTTAATCCAAGACCTTTATTCTTTCCTACCATGTAATGCAGCCTACCTTCATAAGCACAAAATATTCCTACCACTTCGTTTAGCTTGTTGACTTTTTTCTCAGATTCAGTTTCTATATTGCCTTTTGACATCTAGAATTTAGTTCATGAACCCTCATTACAAGCCTGGTTGAGATTGCAAGACAAACAGAAACTTCGAGGACCAGCTTGAATTGTTCATGCTCCATCCCGGTGGGGAACCAGGACAGAGGATCTGTGGAGTAGGGAGAGTCCTACAGGGCAGCAGGACAGGGCTCTGAGGAGCTCCTGCCAGAGGGACAGCTCAGTGGTGGTCTGGTGGAGCATAGGCCACGACGTGCATCAAAGACAGGATGGGGCTAACATGGGGCATGGCGCAGAGCGGAGAACCTGTGACTGGGAGAGCTGAGAAGAGAGAGATTTAGAGCCTGGGTTCTATATCTCAGTCCAGAAATGCCTGTCAGGGGCGCGTCCTGGAAGTAGGTGCTGTTAAGGAGCCAAGCTGGGTTGGACGAAATGTCACTTCCCTGGGCTCTTCTTTCAAGAGACATAGTCACTTCCTTCTCTTTGCACTTCTGTTCATTACACCTCACATTAAACTGTGATGTTAGTACTTGCCCATGTCTCTGTCTTTTCAATCAGACAGTGGACTCCTGGAAGCGGTGACCTGCCTTTTATTACTCCGTGGTTCTGCCCAGATCCCACTCTTCTGCCTGACAGTTTGTTTATGCTTAGTAAATGCTTTTTTTTTTTTTTTTTTTGGTCCTTTCAATCTATGCTAACCCCTCCAATTATCCTCAGGAGGATAATTAATGGCTTTGAGACAACTCTGGCCCATTTGCTAAAGTTCTTGCAGTTCAAATGGTCAATATTTACTTATCCGATGGAGTTTAATTAGTGACATGATGACGATGTCACCAGTCGTCTTCTGCCTGGGCTATCATGACCTAGTTCCAGCTGACCTCCAATGGTAGAATAGCAGGTAAATCATAATATTAGTACCTCTTTATTTTCCCCCCAACGACTATTTCTTGTGGTGATGGTGGTTCTGACTCATCTGCCTCTTTATCTGTTAGATGCTCTTTTTCAGTCATTGTGCAGCGATCAACATTAAAATGGAGTCACGTTTTAATAATGTGAATAATGTGAATTCAATAATGTGAATTCAAATATATGTAATTAAAAGAGAGCAAGAAAAAAACAACAAGTTAAATGGCGTACGTGATGATGTGAGCCTGCGATGGTGCTCTCAATCTGCCAACACTTCCTAATCTCTGCCCCCAACAACCTCCCCCAGTTCGAGCAGCTCACCAGGCAGAGGGGGGCTCTATGTTAACATTATGATCACTAACCACAGTTCAATGACTTCACTTGCTGCACAATCAAAGACACTCTGATTTCTCTCTACACTGGATTTAACACAGACTACGCTGGACCTATTGAGAGGTAGTGTGCACTCAGCAATGGAGGGAACTGAAAGCTTATCTTAGTTGCATGAGATAGTTGCCTGAGACTCTGACTTTGGAACCAAATCCCTATGTAATATGCTTCACTGGAGCCACTTGTACCTTCAATGCCCATTGCAATGATGAAATAAACTAAGGTTGAGCCCTGGAGGAGCTCACAGTCACTGCCCTGTACCTATTCCACTCTCTAGTGCTGCTTACTATATCTTTAGAGGTGACCAGATGACCCTACTCTGTCCTTTCTCTATTAGTGACCTGCCATGTGAGAGTGAGGAGGGAGTTGACCTGATCCAGTAAATAATTCCCAACAGATGCAATTGTAAGCTTTTGATAGCCCCTATTCCTTTTATATATTACAAAGAAAGAGATATTGCCAATTCCTGGCATTGAAAACAGGGTTAAGCCACCCTCTCATTATATAGTGGCTGGCACACCAAAGCCAACTACAATAGTGGATTTAAGCAATTGCCTTAGATTATTCCTCATTTTCCAACCATCCATCCATCTACCCACCTATCCACTCACTCAGCCACCCATTCATCCACCTGCTTATTTATTTATTTTAAATAAAAAGTCATATATCCAAAGCAAAATTTTATATAACATAAAAGAGCTTGTAGTGACAAGCAAACTTTCTCTTTTCCTGCTCATCCTTATTCCTCCAGTCCCTCTTCCCAATTTTTAAGGTATACTTCCATAGACATTCTTTTCATAAAAAGCATTATAGTTAAACAAAGCTTTATTAATTTTAATATTTCCTGCATCCTCAGATGAGAAGCTCTTTCTTGGGGGTCTGGCTCTGCCTGCCACACTTGCTTGGGGTGATGAAATTCAAACAAGATCTAGAGATGATAAAACTAGGAGTTGAGAAGCAGCAGGTACTCCTGGAGGGAACTCAAACATTTCTACATCATCCCTTCCAGGGTGGTACCTGACTGGGAAAAAATTGGATCATAGCAAGTCCTCGAACATCATTTCTCTGCTGACTGATGTGGTTTTGGAAACTCTATCCCATCCTCCTAACTTCTCCCAGCTAGGTTTTGAAACTCTTGAAGAATGTCTCATGTATGCTGCACAAATCAGTTTCCCCGACCATCTCCTCTAGAAGTCACCATCTTTCAGCTGTCTGTCCTGGCTTTCTACCAGGGTGCCTCTGACTTTGCAAATGCCACAAGAGTCAGTTACATTTTGGATGGCTACCAAAAAGAGGCTGCCACCACTGGTGCCTGCCTACTCTGCAGCGGGAGGAGATAAGTGTCTTCCAAGAGCTCTGAGCAAAGTGCTTGGAGAGGGCACTCTGAGGTGGGAGAGAGCCTTTTGGATCTGGGTATTGGAGGCTGCTCACAAAGGGGCACCTTTGATCTGGAGTCTATGTCAGTGGATGAGGGCAGACACTATTCTGGGAAGGAGAAACTAACAAATGAGACACACAAATCTGTCATCTAAGACTATTGAACTGCACTCTGTGCATAGCTGGAGCTGCCTTTGGTTTGCCACCAATTCGAATCCTGACTACACAGGGCTCAGGTGAAGCTCTGCCTCTTCCCAATCCAGCCCATCATGGACTTTAGTAGCATTTAGTAGCAAAATCGACAAGCATTAATTGAATGCCAACTGTTTGCCTAACATTGCTTTTGATCTGGTGCATATCAAGAAGCTCTCTCCCCGGCCCCTTGTTTCACTGGAGTTGGGTGATGTTGGGGTGAGACAGGACCCTCCCAAGTCTCCTCTTCTTCTCTGTTTGTCCTAGGTTGTAAAGATTTTTTTCATTACTTAGCACCCATTGAGTGGTTGGCAGTCATGGCCAACACATGGCCTCAAGCTGGTTTTCTGGAATCCCAACTTAGGTTCGGTGTTTGGAGGTGATGAGACAGAGAATGAAGGGGAGAAGAAGACGGGTCACTGGGTCTGGCGGCATCAAAATCTTTTCCATCTCAAGGTCCTGACAGGTGTTTGGTGGATGCAAAGAACCGTCCAAGCTCTTTGGGTGTAAAAAAAAAAGAAAAGGAAAGAAAAGAGATGAGAATACTCTTGGACTGTATGGCAGAGAAATCAGAACAGTTAAACAGCTTTCCCAAAGAGGCAGGCAACGTGAAGATGGGACTAGACGGAGACCCCGACACCCTGGAAACCAGACTGCACACTCTGCTTCCTCGTGTTTGAGATTTCTCGATGCTGCTCACTTGGAATTCTCCGAGAAAATCTGAGTGTCTCCACACACTGGGGAGGAGGCCTGCTCACAGGGTTTTAGGCTCTGTGACTTATAACTAGGTTAGCAACAAAGGAAACCACATCACAGCTCTATAAAGAGGCACCACAGCCGTGCCGGTGGGACTGCCTGCCTTGGGAGAGATGATTGGAGTTCCTTGATATTTGAGAACAGGAGTCAGTCCTTATTTTCTGAGAAGAAGTAGGGTAAAGATAAAAAGGAATCAGTCCATGAGTTGAATATTTGGAAGGGTAGTTAGAATGCTCACCCCATGAGCTTTTGCAAATGACGAGAAGAGTTGTAGCACCTTTAGAGATTTGGGGGAGTTGTGGGTTGCATTGGAAGTCCATGCAAACTGAGTGGGAGGGGGAGGGAAGTGGTGTCTAAAAATATTCTGCGGAGGAAGGGCCCATGAGGTTATCTCCCCAGGGTATTCCATCCACCCTGGCTAGACTCTGGCTCCAGTTCTTTGTCCAGTTCTGAGTACAGTCATGTGAACAGAACTGGAGCTCAGTGACAGTGTTGACTGATAAGCAGTTTAAGAAGGACATGGGGAACCTGGAAAGGGTTCAGAGGAGAGACCCAGAGGTGATGAAATGGCTGGAGACTAGAGCTTAGCGGCAAGGTCAAGTGAATGGGACTGGCTCCATCTGGACAGGAGTGGGATGGGAATGAGGGCCGGGGAAGAGCCACTCCTAGCCCCCCAGGGCCAGGCCTTGGCCCTTCTCCGGCAGTGCAAGGATGGAATCAGAGTCGCAATACCACTTTGCTCTTGGGGGTGGCATTCAAAACCCCACAGCAAAACAGAGCTGCATTTTCAGGTTATCTGTAAACTAGAATGACTAAGACTTACAGCCATTGTAGCTGACAGATCGCCAAGGCCCTCCCGGCCTGGGAGAATGACTTGTGAGTGGTGTGTTTCAGACAGCTGGCATGGAGTGGGGGTGGGGGTGGAGATAGTTTTGAACAGGTGGGGAGCCTGCCTGGTACTTATCAATCACCCTCGGCATGAGGTCACCAGCTTTTACACTGGGCCTTGGAAGGGAGGATGGGAGTGAGGCCAATGCGGGTGGGTAGACTCTTTCTCTGGGAGAAGGGAACAAATTTGCACTTATGGAGGCCCTACTGTGTGCCAAAAAGTTAACATGCATTTCCCATGTAATTTTTCAGTAATCCTATGGAGGAAGGAGAGGGATTATTTCCCATTTTACAGATAAGGAGATGAAGGCAGGAAGAGGTTAAGCAATTACCCAAATTCGCATAGTCGGTCATATAATTGGGATGTGAACCAGGGTAGGTCTAACTCCAGAGCTGATCTGCGGTTGGTGAGGAGGATCTGGAGAATGCCGTCAGGTGTTCATTTGGCTCCAGGGCTCTTCACTGGTACCCAGAAGAGCATCCCCAGGGTGAGCTCACTTCTGACTCAGGGTCCATGTCTGTATTAAGAAAAGGTCAGTTGAGAGGTTCTCTAACACCCTCTCCCCATCTTTTAGCTTTGGATCTGCTGTGAGTGAAGGGTCCAATTTGGAGCATCCCTGAGGTCCCTGTAGGGTGACAGAGGAAAGCTGTGTGGGGAGGAGGAAGGACGTAGTTTATGTGTCTGGAAGCGGCAAAAGAGATACAATCCCCAAGCTTGGATTTACAGTAGGTGTCTGGTTGCCTCAGCCTGGAATCTGATCCGAACCATTTTCCATGGGCGAATTAGCCAAACAATCCAACCCACAAAGGGAGCAGCTCCGATATGTCAGTTACCAAGCTCAGAGGGGTGGACGCGGGAGGAGGGTGCACGGAGCTAGGAGGGAAGGGAGGAGACTGCTGGCAAGAATTCGACCTTCTCTTGTCTTGCTGCCCTGAGTCCAGCCTTTCTGCTTGGGAACCTGGGAGGGAGGCTGGTCTGATTTCCCTGTGGTCTCAACGGTGGGAATTTTTTTTGGTGGCAGATTATATTTTCCCGGGGTGGTTCGAATTACACCTGCCCCATTTCATTTAATTAGGTCTGATGCTGCTGTCTATTGTGTCCAGTGGACCTTCCTGCATGAATAAATAGTAACATGTTTGTTTTCTTTCAGGTGGGGTATTTTTCTTTTTAATGATAGAGTTGGCAAAAGAGGAGAGAGAATAAGGAGTGATGACGATGAAGTCATCAGGAAAGAGGGTGCTAGAGGGCAAATTCTCACCCTGCTGAGCCTGCGGTAGTGACTCTTTCCCCTCCGCGTCTTCTTGGACCCAGTATTTTTACACAATGTATTCAGAGCCTCCTTTGTTTTCACTTCTTTTCCCCAGCCAGGCTTTCTTTCTTTTTGTGATATACCTGGGAATCAGGCATTTCCTCCCTCAGCACTACCTGTCTCTCTTGTCCCTTCTCATTTTACTGTAGTTTTCCATCCAGTGTCTCTCTCTCACTCTCTTTCTCTCTCTTGCACGCACACGTGTGCTTCTGCCTACTACAAGAAACTTGTTGTATAAGTCATGATACAGTATTGCCATGGAATGTTATGAAGCCAGGAAAAAGAAGACAAGGAACTCTATAAATGTTGACTCGGAATGGTTATCAAGAGACATTGTTTTAACAAAAAGTGTTGTAAATAACATGCTCCCTTTGGACAATAGAAGGACGCTTGTAGGTGCACATGATATTTCTGAAAATATACAAAGGACTGTGGTTGCTTCTGTGGGATTGGAGTGTGGATTTGAAGAGAGATCTACTCTATTGCATACCTTTTTGTGCTATTTGAAATTTTTCATTATCATGTGCATGTATTACTTTTTGCAATAAAGAATTGATTTATAAAAGGAAAACATGAAATAAGAAAACATAATACAAGATGGCACATGCTTGATTACCAAGTGAAGCAGTGATTAAGGTCTGGCTTAGAGGATCCAGGTTTAAATCTGCATCCCACCAAATATCAAATGTATGACTGTATGCTCTTTATTCAATCTTTCTAAATCTCAGTTCCTTCATCTTTAAAATGGGGATAATAATAGCACTTAGTTTATAAGGTTTTAAATCTTGTAGTTTTCAGGAAGGCTGTTGGTTAAATATATAAATAAATGAATTTGTTTCTATTTTTTACACAGTTTTTCACGTAAATACACAAATCATAAAAAAAAAAAAATTATTCAGACCATGATCTTGACTTTCCATTTAGAAAAATGGTATTGCTAGATAATGAAAGTTCTCAATTCCAAGAAGCGTGAGAACACTGTTTACCTGGAGTGTTCCTACAGCTTTGGAGAGGAGGCACAGAACTAAGCTTTGAGGTCAAAGGGATGGAAGAAAGAAAAGAGAATGTTGGTGAAACCGAGCAAACCAATTTGGCAGGAATGGAAGTTTCCTCTAGGGGGTGATTCATGGGACAAAGAAGTTGGAACCAGATGGCTGAGGTCCTTGAAGGCCAAGACAAGATCTCACACTGTGTCCTAGAGGCAGTGGGAGGCTTCGGAGGTGTGAATAAGGGAGTGGTTGGTTTATCTATTACAGGGTAACAGATCATCCCAAAACACAATGGATAAAACAACTAGTTGTTATACTCACAGAATTGATGTGTCAGGGATTTGACCTGGGTATAGCAGGAATGGTTTGACTCTGCTTCTTAATGTCTAGGGACTTCAGCTGGAAGCTGAAAATTGCTAGTGGCTTGATGGCTGGGGTTGGAATCATCTGAAGACTTGTTTACTCATATGTCTGCAGTGGATGCTGGCTGTCGGCTAAGTCCTTGGCTGTGTCTGTCTGCCAGAACACATACTCACAGCCTCTCCATGTAGGCTGGGTTTCTTCATAACATGGAGAATGAGTTCCAAGGATTAGTGTCCCAAGAGAGCCAGGAAGGCTTTTCGAACACAGTTTCACAGGTCATGTATCGTCTCCCCAATGGATTTTGTTCATTAAGGTGGTTGTGAAGTTTTGCTCAAGTACAAGAGATGGGGAAGGAGAGTCTACTTCTTGATGGAGGAGCAGCATATGGGAACAGAAATCTTGTTGGGGCCATTTTTGCAAACTACAATTTGTTTTAGAGAGTGACACGGGGAAAGCCATTTATTCAAAACGAATATTTATTGAGTATCTGTTATGTCTTAGGTACCATGCTAGAGGCTGGAGGATGGAGTGAGGAGCAAAACCAGATCTGATGCCAACCTCCTGGAGCTGACAGTCTGGTGCAGACACGGAACATTTAAAATTTCAACTACGGTGAGTTCTGGAGGGTAACATGGGACTATGAGCTCAAATGGCAGGGCGCGGACTTTACAGAGCCAGAAAGGTTCCCCTGAAGAAGCAATGTGGGGGCTGAGAACTGAAGCAGAAGAAGTAGAGGGGGAAGGATTCCACGGCCGGAGGGAAGGGCTTATGTGATGACCGTTTGCATAGTCCCAGTGAGAGGACAGTGGCAGTGAGAATAAATAGCCATTTATTCTATGGAGAGAGCAATTATGCAGCAAGAATTAGCCGACTGAACCTGCACAACTTAGAAGAGATGAAAGGTCAAATGTTTCTACAAAGTTTCAGGTCAGGTTGAGAAGGAAGATGATGGCACCATGAATAGAGGTCAAGAAGTCAGGACAGGAGACAATTTGGAGAGTAAGCAATTGTGTTCATGTTGAGAGATGTTGAATGTGAGGCAGTAGTGATATAAAATAACAGAAATATGTGTAAATAGCTGGTTTGTCTGAATGGGTAAAAGATGGAACTATGGATTTTGGAGCAACTGATAGAAAACTGAAGGTTGAAACCATGGAAATGAGTTAGATTTCTAATGGAGAGAAGCTGTAGATAAAGAAAGGCCTGAAGTCTGGGGGATGTCAATGTTTAAGGGGGAAAATGAGGCATAAAAGCAAAGAAGGAGGCCTGGAGAATGGTCTGAGGCACAAGGACTGGGTTGGGAGTCATCTGGAAAGTCAAAGGAGGAAAACATCCCAGAGGAAGGAGGTGGTCTGTGATGCCACATATGTCAACTAGGGCAAGAAGAGCTGACACTGAACAAAAACCCATCTATATGGGGCCAGATGGCTTGGTATAGAGTTTTCCCAGGGGGCTGGAGATGGACGAAATGAGAAGGGTAAGTCAGGAGAGGGAGGGTGGTGAGGAAGTGGAGGCGGACGTTGGAAGAGGGTTGAAAATTTTGTCAGTAAAAAAAGAACCAAGATATGAGAAGAAAAAGAGACAGTAAGGTCAAGAGGAAGCCAGAGAAGATGGGGGAGACCCACCATCATGATAGAACATGAGGTAGGAGCTGGAAAATGCTGGAGGAGCTAGGATGTGTGAGACGGTGATGTCTTTAAGACTTTGGCTCTCCCTTTGCCTAAAGAGTCCTTACTTATTTTTTTTGGATGATGACTCTATAGGGTCATGGTTAGAGAAGACAGTGTCAGCTAGTAAGAGTGAACCCAGTAGGGATTGATGTATGCTTTAAATCCATGCCTGGCCAAGCAACTAATATAAGGTTATACCTGGAAACAATTGGTTTGTTATAAAATTTTTCCTCAAAATTTCCTGATTATGAAGAAAAAAATTTTGAATGTTAAAAATTTCTCCAAATGCCTATTATACATTCTATCAGAGTATTTGCAGTATTTTCAAATAGTTTTTTTATGTACCCCTCTTTACTGGCTAGACTCTGCTCTCCAAGACAGGAGTTGTGTTTTATGTTTCTTAGATTGGCAGAACCTGGCACTGTACCTGGTATGTCAGGGTCTCTCAGAGGTTGAGAGGTCCTCTTTCATTTCTGGTGACTCTGATATCAATTAAAAAACAAATGGCAAGACAAGGCTATTAAAATCATGATTTACTTCAAATGGCAAATAGAATGAGCTAACACCTTCCCCACACTTGCACAAAAATGAAACATGCTCATACTATTTACAAGATAATTACAGATCTATCAAAAAAAAATATTCTTTGAAGAATCTTCTTTCAATTCCGCCAGTCAATCTCTGTGTGTATAATCTCATGGAAGACGATACCAACATCAATATTTAAGTCTCTAGGGTTATGAGACAAAGGCCAAATCACCTTCTGCCATGACAGCTTTCCAATCCTGGCTGGCCCCACCTGGGCAGGATGGCATACAAAATGCACTCAGTACATGCACTGTTTACTTGGACCACATTCTCCATGGATATCTCTTTGGCTCCCTCCTTCACCTCTTTCGGATCTTTGCTCAAATGGTAGCTCTTTTGAGTGGCCTTCCCTGACCACCCTATTTTAAATCACGGCACTCCCCATGCCCCTACAACACTCTAACCCCCATTTCTGTTTTGCTTTTCTCCATATACTTATCATTATCCAATATTTCACATATTTTGCTCATTTATTTGTTTGTTGTCCATTTCTAGAATGTGAGCTTTGTGAGGGCATGGAGTTTTGATCATAGAATGAAGGTGCTTGGCTTCTAGTCTGATACTTACATTCATTTGCTAGGGTTGCCATAGCAAAAGACCCAAACTGGATGGCATACACAGCAGACATTTATGTCTCACAGTCCTAGAGGCTAGAAGTCTGAGATCAAGGTGTCGGACGTGTTGGTTGCTTCTGAGGGCTGTGAGGGAGAATCTGTTCTATGCCTCTTTTCTAGCTGCTGGGAGCCTCAGGAGGTTCATGGCTTATAGATGACATTCTCCCCGTGTCTTCATATCACCTTTCTTCTGTGTGTGTCTCTGTCCAAATTTCTCCTTTTTATAAGGACGTCAATCATGTTGGATTAGGGCCACCCTAGTACCCTTATTTTAACTTGATTATCTGCAAAGGCCTTATTCCCAAATAAAGTCATGTTCACAGCTGGGGGTGAGGACTTCAACACTGTTTGAACACAATTCAACCCATGATAGTACTTAGTAAATATTGATTGAGTAAATAAATGAGGTCCCTCCCTTTACTTAGCAAGAAAATGGACGATTTGAGAGTGGAACCAATCTTGATATACCTTGGTGGACATGTGACAGGCATCTACTGAAGATGGGGTGGCCGAAGAGGAAAGCAACAGAGAGGAAGGCTCTCTGAAGCTGATGTGGCGAGACTACTGAGTGGTCAAAGGCAGGGACTCTCTGCAGCCAGATTGGGGTGGGAGTGCCCTATGCGCTCAGCAAAGCAAAGACCAGAGTAGGACTCAGAGAGACCTGTAGGGGCCAGGACAGTGGCCAGAGGGGATGCCTGGGGAGAGATACCCAGAAGGAGAACAAGAAGGAAGATTTTGGAAGGGTCTGAGAATCCCACCAAGCTTGGCAGTTGAGAAGGCCCGATCTTCTCGTGAGCTAGAAAGATGAGGAATTTGGCTTAGTGTTCTACCTGGGTCATAGGTAAGCCTGGGCACTGGGAGCTGAGTGCCTTGTGCATGGTCTTGCATGGTGCGATGATAGAATTCTGGGCCATATCACCTGCCTGTTTCTATGCTTAGATATAATATTTTCTTTTTTTCTTGGCTTCTTTTTTCTCTTGACAAAAGTTACTTTTGCACATTCCAACTTTTTTTGGCTTATCTAAGGGGAAAGGGAATTGCTGATGGTGAGGCCATCTGGGGACGGGAGGTCAAAGGCTCACGTGGCTAGGCAGCAGCCAGCCTAGCTTGAGAGGAGAAAGATAGATAAGTCAAACCCTAGAGAGGGGCAGACCTGGTGGGCTGACCACCAAGCCTTTCCTATTTGAGAATTCAATTCACAGGATACAGAAGCAGAAGAAAATAGCTCATCCTTGACCTCCTGCTGATATAATGTCACTGGACCTAAAAAGCAGCTATACACATACAACCACACAGGCACAGACTCAATGTGCAGGCAAAGGAATATTAATTTAGTTCAAGGAGCAATTGTCGATCACCAACCAGCAGAGTCTGGACCCTGGGGATACAGAGATAAGCCAGCAACCTAGTTGCAGAGACAGATATGTTAAACAAACAAAGAAAAAGGTTTAGTGCAATAGAAACAGTGTCAAATGAAATACAGAGGCCATCTGTATTATTTTTCTAGGCTACTATTAACTAAGAACCAAAAATTGTGTGGCTTAAACAATAGACATTTATTGTCTCACTATTCTGGAGGACAGAAATCCCAAATCAAGGCGCATACTCAAAGTCCATGCTCTCTCTAATGGCTCCAGAGAGACTCTTTTTGCCTCTTCTAGTTTTCGGCATTTGCCAGCACTCTTTGGTATTCTCCGCTTGTAGGTGTCACTCCAGTCACATGGCCGTCTTCTCCCTTTGTCTTCACATTATCTTCCCTCTGTCCATGTCTGTCTTTTGTGTCCAAATTTTCTCTTTTTATGAAGGACATCCGTTATGCCAGATTAAGGCCCATCCTAATCGCTTTATTTTGATTTGATCACCTCTGCAAAGACCTTCCTTCAAATAAGGTCACATTCTGAATACTGGAGATTAGCTTCAAGGTATTTCTTGGGGAGACACAATTCCCACAACATGGCCCAGTGAGGGAGTAACTACCTCCAGTATGTGTGTATGGTGGGTGGAGGGTTAAGGAAGGTTTCCCAGGATGACGAAGATGAAAGGAAAGGCACCTGGGCAGGCAGACTAGAAGACAAGAAGGCATAAGATAAAGACCTGGGATCCTGGAAAAGAAGGAACTGACACCTCTTGGGAAATTACTATATCAGATGTTACATTGATACCGTCATTTCATTGAATCCTCACCGCATTGCCATCACTACCCCATTTGACAGATGAAAACTGATGTGTGGTGACAGGAAGTGACTGGCCAAAGGTCAGACCATAGTGTGACACCATAGTGGAGACAAGAACCCACACACACTGGATGTGCACCCTACGTCCAGTGACTTACCTAAAAAATGGCACAAAGACAAAGATAGCTCTCAGGCTGTGACTCACAGGTGAAAGAATGTTTTAGGGTGGGACTTTCTCTAAGGAGTACCCGATATCATGGCATGTAGATGGGAACCCACTCCACTGTGGAAATGCTCCTGGATCCAGCATCACAGGAAAGCCTTCGGCTGACCGCTGAATCTCCAGGGAAATCCGATGACTTCCTGGAGACTTATGGATCGAGGCAACAACCATGGCGATGGGGCTGAGTGATCACACCCCATCATGGAACGTGACTCAGTCTATATCCCTGGGTAGGGCAAGCCCTGCTCCTGATGAAAAAACTATCTATCTGTGTGTCCATAGACTTAAGGAAAACAGGTAGCAACCAGGAGGTCCTGATCGTCCTGCTTCTGTGCCTTTGCCCAGGTGCTCACCCTCACCTACTGCTTGTTCAATACTTGGTGAATTGCACTTAAAAGTTTTCGCTCCCGCAAGATGTAGTGGAATAATTTCTACCTTTGGAGGTGGAATACTATGTTTGAGCTTGGGTCCTTCCACTTACTGTGTAATCTTGGCTATGTCAGGTCTGACTCTCAATTTCCCCATCTAGATATTGGCATAATAGAACCTAACTCACAGGATTGTAGTGGTTACTGAGTAAGACTGCAGACACATTTTGTTAATATTAAAGTGCTATGTACATGTATGCAAGCTATGAGGACCTGTCCTGAGCTAAATCAGATAATCTCCCCCGTAATTCTCTCTCTCTCAAACAAGACCCTCTAAAACAGGGGTCTACAAGCTCTGGCCCATGGGCCAAATCTGTCCCGTTGTCTGTTTTTGTACAGCCCATGAACTGAGAATGACTTACATTTTTAAATGGTTGGGAGAAAAAATTTAAAAAAGAGTAATATTTCATGATGTACAATTTCATGAAATTCAAATTTCTGTGTCCACAAATAAAGCCTTATCAGAACATGGCTTGGAATATGGCCATGCCTATTTGTCTGTGGCTGCTTTCACAGAGGTGAGCAGCTGTGACAGAGACTGCATGGTCGGCAAAGCCCAAATTATTTATCATCTGATCTTTTACGTAAAAAGTTTGCTGACCCCTGCTTTAGAATAACAAAATTGAGCAAATAAAAACCCTGAGCTAAGCCTCAATCCTGAAGCATTCAAATCGGCTACAGTCCCTAAACCTTTGGGTCCCTGTGCCATTCATACAGATCTGATGTCCAAGAGTCTGTGAGCGTCGGCCTGAATTTCTCATGGCTTGGGCCAGGTTGACACGGGAGCCCCGCTCCCCTCCTGCTCCGAGAGATCGAGGAGAATGGCCTGGCCCTCAGGAGAGCTGCAGCTGTCTGAGACCAGAAGCTGTCTGAGACCAGAGCCACACAGATCCCATCCTGCCTGCTGCACATTAGGCACTAAACTGGCCTCACATCAGCGAGTAGAGTGCTTTGCCTGGACAGGTCTCCATTTAGATCTAATCACCTTTTTATATCTATGTCACTCTCTGAATCCTCTCCCAACCCAGAGCTTTTCCCAATGATTGAAAAGAGCTAAACTAACAAATGGCATTATCTCCTCTGAATGGCCTCAGTTTATCACCTGAACAAGGCCAGAAGCTTCCACCCTGCGCTTTTCTTTGTTGTAGCAACAGGTGCTCAGGAAGGGGGCGGGCGAGGGGGAGGATGGGTTTAAACACCAGAATGGGGCCAGAGGAGGAAAGCTGTGGAATGCTCTTTGGGGGAGACTTTTAGAAATGGACTCAGCTCAGCGTCACTACCCCAGAACAGGCTGGGACAGAGTCCTTGCAGGACTCCTGGGTGGCAGGTGACATTATAATCTTTCAAGGTTCTGAAAAATGTTCTATGACAGACCTGAGAGCTTTATAAAAAATGAGAGTCCTAAAGAATTTTCTTAAAATATTCTCAGGGAAAAAGATGCCAAGGGAAGATTTCTTTTTCTCCATACTTTTTAGTTCT
Organism: Pteropus medius; assembly: GCF_902729225.1. Lineage (NCBI taxonomy): Eukaryota > Metazoa > Chordata > Mammalia > Chiroptera > Pteropodidae > Pteropus > Pteropus medius. The sequence goes on from NW_024351729.1 coordinate 21,087,447, forward strand.
GTATGTAAATATCCCTATGGCTTGAGCCAGTTTAGAGACCACGTTGTCTGCCTAGTCTAATTTGACAAGGGCTCAGGAGGGCTCCATACTTCCTGAATGCTGTTTTTTTTTAGAGGTATTAAAATATTTAAACATACTGCAAAATTTAATATTGAGAAATCTGGAATTAAAGTTCAAAAGAAGCAGTACAGTGTCGAGAAGGGGTTGGCAAACTTTTTCTGGAAAAAGCGAGCTAGCAAATAGCATAGGGTTGAAAGCCATGATGTTTCAGCTGCCACTATTGGACTCTGCTGTCGTAGTGCAAAAGTAGTCACAGATAATATGTAAACGAATGATCATGGCTGTGTTCCAATAAAACTTTATTTACAAAAACAGGTGGTGGGCCAGATTTGGCCATGGGTCGTAGTTTGCTGGTCCCTGGTGTGGAGTCTTAGCACTCTCTGCTTTTTTCCTGTCAGGTGCTAAAGCACAGGGAATGTGTCAATTTATGACAGGAGGAGACTTAATGGGCCTAATGTGAACTGAAGTTATGAGTGAGTATAACACAGCAGAAGAGGGGCAAGATATCAAGAGTTCTGGTGAAATGGTGGTCAGCAGTGGAAGGCGGAGTAGCCAGGCAGGGATGAGCTAGGTCTGCAGGGCATCTGAATACAGATGCTGAGGTTGGAGTGAGCAATAGGTTAAGACGCCTAGCTCCTTGTGCTGCCTAGGACCTTAAACAACCTCACTCTTCCAGGCTCCACAAGGTTCATGTCTAGTATCGTTCCTGCTCTTTTGGTCATCTCTGAGTCTCTTGGGATTTCTGTCTCCTTTATCCTATCTACATTCTTCTTACAAACTCCCAACCTCTGCTCTCGCAAAATTGCTCAAAGCTCTCCTGTAATAACCCTGCCTCCATGGTACCTTCTCAGCCTCTTGACATTCAGAATGAATTAGTCTCCTCCTCTATGCTTCCCTGGTCCTACATGGTATATACCTCTACCAGGTGTGGATTTCATCATAGTGCAAGTTATATTTAGGGTTTCCCCATTGCTTGACTGTGAGCTTTTCGTGTGTATGTTTTACTTATTTAGTGGCTAGTGAGGGAAAAATTCTTGGTAAAGAAAGAAATAGGTGCAAGGAGTTAGTTCAGAACTTCTCAATCTAGTGCTATCTTGCATGGCTTTCCAATTGTTTCATTTATGATGTCTTCTGTCCCAAAGAGATACCCATTTGAACAGGGGCAAGATTGTAGTATACCACTTACAAGTGCATTGTATTATAGGTAGTATATTATAGGTTGTACAGGTACAAGTGACAATATTTCCATAACCAGTCCAGGCTAGGAGGGGATTTGTTCATTTCTGTAAGCAAAGCAAGGGAGAGCAGAGTGTAGCTGGCCTCAGGGACACCTGGGAATGGGCAAAAGAAAAGGAGACAGGACTTACTGCCTCCCCATCTTGGTTTCTGCCTCTCTTTTTGAGCGTGCCAGAAACCTCCAAGTTTCACACCTGCCATTGTTACTCCAAGGTGGGAATGCCTTTTTTCCTGAGGTCTAATTCAAAAAGTCTTGGGGAAACATGGCCTACCTTGGACCATTTGCCCAGCCTGTGATCAGGGAGGCAGATTTTCATCATTGGTGGCTTTAAGTAGAATCTAATAGTCTTGGGATGGGAGGAAGACACCCCCTAAAGGAAGAGGGGTGCATCTTGTAGAAATAGGGAGGAGGTGTGCCAGGCAGACAGAATGAGATGCCACTTCCCTTCCTCAGTGCTCGGACCGGAACTGGGCGGTAACACACGTGGACCGATGTGAGCCACTTTCCTTCCCAGGTACTGCCTCTCACCCTTTACTCAAAATTTATCTCCAGCCTGAGCACGTCAAAAACTTTTTCCAGAGTAAACGTATGCCCTCCCCCTGATGGATTAAGAGCTCAACTTTTTTATAGACTTTAGAGAAATGCTGCCGTCAACTTTCCTCTTCCTTCCTAGTCTTTAAGTGTTGTATAAATGAATCCCAACCATCTATCATTCATTCAACATGCATTTGTCCAACATTTTTAGAAAAATTAATAAATTTTATTTTTTTTAGAGCAGTTTTAGGTTCATAGCAAAACTGAGCAGAAAATACAGTCCCTGTCCAGCACTTATTTTTCATAAACTTTTATTGACTTTATCTCATTTTTTTCCTACTCAACAACTCTGTGAGGTAGAAATGCATTTCTGCCTGCACTTTTCAGATAAGAAATCTGAGGCCAAGAAAGGTAAAGGGGCCTGACCAAGACCTCGCAGCTTCTGAGGGGCCGATCTGGGTGTTACTGTGTGTTTTTTGGGGCACTTTCAAAGAGCAGAAAGTTTCGTGGCAGGAAGGGCTGACTCTTTAATGGCAGAATTCTCCATACCAATTTAGGTGTTGGGAGAAATAGTATGGATCTTGAAAGGTTTTCAAAAACCCTGAATTCAGCAAACAGATGAGATTCTGTCTGCTCAAGTCCATTCTAGTCATCTACCTAATGTCCCCATTGTGTTCCTGGAGACGAGTCTGGCAGTTCAGTTACGTGGTGGGGGTCTCCTATGTGGCCTCTCCTCAACATGAAGGCAGACACTCTGACCCCTCATTGCCCATTTTATTGGCACCAAATGTCAAAGTTCTTGGCGCCGAGTTACCAGGGATGGGGCGTGGAGGTGGGGTGGCTGGCAGGGTTCGCCAGATGCTTCCAGTTTGTCTCTTGCAGGACTAGTTCTCATGCCCAAAGTAGTCTCATGGCTCAGCCCATGAGGCCCACAGGGCTACAATTCCAGTTTCTTCTTTCTTTGGCTTCAGTACTTCCCAGCTCTGGTCTCTTGGGGTTAGGGTGTATATGGCTGGGAAGTGGAGACTGGGGCAAGGGAGGGGGCAGTTAAGTGGAGTGGGTGGTTGGTAATATTTTCCAGTTCTTTCTAAAGTGTCTGCCTTCCCTTAATGGATACGGAAGTGAGCCAGCCGACTGACTGCTCTGACTGCAAGATTGGTTACTGCTTACATCATCTGGGCAGCCAGACTGGGCACAGGGGTGGGGGAGGTGGGGAGAAACTGAGTAGGGATTAATCCGGCCCTGAGTGAATTGACAGACAAAGGCAGTGGTGATCAGGTAACCTTTTTCCCAAGCACAGGCCTTGGGGAGGTGGAAGGAGCCAGACAGTCACATTAGTGCATGCATGGGGTGCTTCGCGGCTGCTCTGCCCTCACCAACGTTTCAGTTCCCTTCTGTTCCACCCTGTGCCACTGCATCCCACGAGCTTCGCTGAGAACCTGGAGCGTCCAGGCGTGTACTGGTAGAGGAGTGGTACAGGAAGACAGAAGACTAAGAGCCCTTCGGGGTCTCCCTTTCCAGGGGGGTCATCACATGTATTGGCTGACTTTTGCTGCATGATAAACCACCCCCAAAATTAGTGTTTTATGATACCATTTCTTGACTGCTGCTTCTACGTTTGCAGAAAAGCTGGTCGTTCTGCCGAATCTGAATGAGCTCTGTGGAACTCTACTGGGCTGGCTCATGTGTTTGTGGCCTGGCCAGTGGTGTCAGCTGGCTGGCCAGTGATGGCCTGGACAACCGGAGCCTTTCTCCACACGCAGTCTCATCCTCTCCCGAGCTAACATGAGCTTATTCATGTGCAAGGGCAGGCTTCCAAGAAAGTAGAGGCAGCATACAAAGCCTCTTGAGGCCCAGGCTTGGAACACATGTGAAATCACTTCTGGACATTTTCTACTGGCCAAAGCAAGTTACAAAGCCAGCCTGGATTGAAGGGGTGGGGGAAGGGTCTCCACCCCTTGATGAGAGAAGCAGCGGGGAATAGTGATTTTGCCCTCCGCTTGAGACACGTGCGCCCTTATTACTTACATAAGGCTGATGGTGCTCTGCTATTGCTTTTGTCACAGACTGCTAGGCAGGGTAGAATAGATGTGAATTTTGACAGTGCTGGGTGGGTGGGAAGAAGTCTGGAGAAAACTTCACAGAGAAGGGAGTCTTTAAGGACAAATAATATTTCCACAGGAGCAGAAACACACACCTGTTTCTCCTCCTTTTCTGTTCTGTTCTTCTTGCCACAGTCTGGCCCTGGGCCCACTAGCTACTACCTGGTCCATTTGTACGGATTCCAACCATGGCCGGGTGGACAATCGTCTCTGCTCCCTGCATCAGGAGACAAGAAAAGCTCCAGCCAGCCCTTCTGGTGCTTAAAAAAAGGGAGGTTCCTTGACTTATGTTTTTGCCAAAGTGTGGCATTTCTCACCTATCTTCTTTTCTTGAGCTCATTCCCTATTTCTGTATCTTTCTCCCACGGTGATTCCTAAAGGGTATAGATCATTGGACATCAGCAAGAAAAAAGATAAGTAAAAATTGCTTTCATTCCATTGCCAGTGAAAACAAATTCATTTCTCATATTCTGTGGTGGGATCATGCAGACTATCCCATGCACTGGCGCGTGGATTCCATGGACAGCACTTAGCCCAGTGCTGGGCATGGTATAGGTGGGTCAATCAGTGGGTCAATCAGAGGGCGGCAGGAGAAGTAGCAATTGTTGTAACTATTGTATCTAATGAGACCTGGAGATGGCAACAGTACATGACCTTACTGTCTTAGTAGAATTTGCTGGCATGCTTTACCAGTACCATGATTAAAAACAAACAAATAAATAAGCTATTTTCTGTTTTAGCACATGCTTCGGGAACTCCCTTCCCTTGAGACCAAAACAAAACAAAACAATCTAAAAACCAAACCAAACCAAACCAAACCAAACCAAACCAAACCAAACCAAACCAAACCTCAGCCTGGAGTGGGTCCTCCCCTGGTGAAATCTGCCCTTGGCCAGGACCACTCCATCTGCAAAGAAGTGGGTGGTGCCCTCGAATCCTGGTTTGTCTTTTCTCTGCCTCTGCTCTGCCCGTGAACTTCCCAAAGGTCTTGTGCTGATAATGGAGTGGGATGGGGTCTTTGGTGGAGCTTCTGGACGACGTGGCCAAGAACGGGTGTGAGAGAGGGGAGGGAGCCAGGCAGCCGCAGCTACCTCCGTTCACACATGGATGTCAGACCTTCTTCCTCTCTGCTCTTCCTGACACAAGCAGCGTCTAAGTCTGAAATCTTTGGTTGCAAGGAGCAGAAATATAACTCTAATTAATGTAGACAAATGACACATTTATTCCAGAACTGGGCAGGGCACTGAGGTGCCTCCTTGTAGAAATGAAGGAAGAGCTGCAGGAATCAGAACCCCTTCTCATCCCCATTTGCCCTTCTCTGCTTCTCAGTGCTTTTCTCTACTAGTTAATTCTGACCATTTTCCAGAGGCTTTCATCTCCTCATGGGTACACGGCCACCAGCAGTCCCTGCTTAGCAACCTCTACGATGTTTTTAGCTCCATCCCAAGGAAAGAATCTGAGTTTCCCTACTTGGGTTATGAGCCACTGCTGACAGTACATGGACCACTGAGCTTTGTGGTCCCTTGGTCATGTGTCCATCCTTCTAAGTAGAGCTTCAGGTTCTGTTACCAGAAGAAAGAGGATGAGACTGTTTGCTGAACAGACAACAACCAATAAGTTCTCTCACAGACTCAAAACCTCAGGCGATATCCTCATTTTTTTTTTTTTCTTTCCTTTTTGGCAGAGCCCATCAATGTAGTTGTTATAAACCCTTCTGGGACCGATTGATAAATGTGGCGAGAATTAGTAGTGTGTGAAATTTAGAGAACAACAACAACTACAATAAAATTTGTCTGGAAAAACTGACCGGAAGAAGTGGACATCCCAGCCATGTTTAGGTAATGGGAACAGATGCTTCGGTGCTCCGGGGTGAGGAAGTGATTCCTTGTTCATATCTGTGCTTGGAAGACAGCTAGAGATAATAGTGAGATGAGAATGTGGAAGGTGTGTGAACAGCAGGTGCTTAAGAGGAGTGGGGAGATGGGGTGGGGGGAGGGACGAATCGGGGAACTATCGTGTTACCTAATCTAGGACTTTGGTGCTTGCGAATTTCTGGTATTTTGGTTCAACCAACAATAAGGTCACTACGACCCCATGCAGGGCCCTAACCATCCTTTCTACTGACAGGGGAGGGCAACCCCATAAGACCCAGCCTCAAAACCTTGGGGAATTCTGCTTCCCAGAAAGGCGGCAGAGTGAGTCTTGGGGTCTGTTCTGTACCGATGAGGGGGCCCAGGGCTCAGAGGACAGATATGGGGTTGGACGAATTAGAGGGTTCATGTCCTGGGTCTGGGGACAGGGTTGGACTCAGAGCCATCACAGCTCTCTGGGACCCCAGGTCATGTATTTTGTCTTTTCTGTGCTCAGTACAATGGGAAGAATGAGGCCTCTCTACCTTGAAGAGACTTTGAAAAGAACAAATAATGATAAATAAACCATCAGGAATAACAAATAAATAACAACTAGTAATTTACCAAACTACACAAAATGATCTAATTCCGAAGTAGGAAAAGAAAAGGAAAGGCAAGGGAGGTGGGCAATGCAGGAAGCACGTAAGTGTGTGCTGCAGACGGGTGAAAGGAACCAAGATTTGTAAGCAGGAGAGACCACCTCTGCCCCCTTCCCCCTTCTCTCAAAGAAGTTTGCTTCTCCCTCCCAGGTAACCAAAGCAGGTGTGTGTGTGTGTGGAGGGAGGGGTGGTCTGTCCACATGGCTCCTTCACTCTGACTTATGAAGACTGGTTGAGGAATTGTTCTCAGGGGTGTGAACTGCTTGCTACCTCCTAGTCTATGAGACCTCTCTGTGCACAGCTTAAGGCACAAGCAACAATAATAACATAAAACCCAATTACCAAAGGAAATAAAACTATGTCAGTCACTTGCCAAACGCTTGTGAGCCACAGAGGTGGGCATCTGACTCCTGAAGGGCCTTGTAACCTGAGAGGTCATTCTTGGGTGTTGCATGTTTCACCCTGAGCAGAGGCTGTCTCGACAACGTACAGAGAAGCCGTGGATTCATAGTAATTTGCATTTGTAGTGTGTGTGTGTGTGTGTGTGTGTGTGTGTGTGTTGATCTGTGTGCTCGCATGTGATGCTATGCCAGCCTAGGTGGACATACTTCCAAACACAGGGACCTGCCCTGGCAGCAAGGTGATATACGTGTCGGTGTGAGTCTGACCTGACCCAGAGTCCATTCCCAAGGCCTCTGGGGGCCTGTCACCTGCAGGGCTCATTATAGAGGAGACCAGGTGCTTGGAGCGTCCCCAAAGTGATACAGAGTGCACTGTCATGTGTTTAAAAAATATCCCTGTGAGAGATATAAATAAAGACTCCAAGCCCAAGGCCAGGGTTTTAGAAAGCCATCCTTAAACACAGGATAATTTATAGCCACTGCTCTCCTGTCCCGTGGATGACTCAGCTCTCCTAGCCCAAGCAGGCCCAGTCTGCTCCAGTAACCTTTGTGTTTGGCTCAAAGGGAAGAGCTAAACCTGCTCCAAGGAGCCCAGTGAGCTAACCACCAGGCTGCCTGACTCTTCCTGCCGTGCTTTCCTTCTCTCTTCTTTTGGGCAAATTCCAACAACGATGTGAATGACCAGAGCCAGGAAGCTGAGAAACAGGACACCTGGGTCTTCCCAGCTGGTGGGCCTTTGAAAACCTATTAAGCTGATTCCCTGGTACCTCTGGGATCCGCTGGGTTCTGCTACCCACAAAATCAGCCCATCATCATCCAGCCACTGTGCTTGCCCCTGGGAGGCGGCCAGCTCAGAGCACCAATCTGCTTAAAGCTAGAGGTTGCTCTCAGAGACTCTCGAGCCCCACAGAAAGGCTAGAAATGAGAGTACTTTTCCCTTTCCCTTTAAAAAATAATTTACCCGAGGCATGCGCCAAACGAGGACTGAGAAGCGGGGCAGATGGCGATACGCTTAAACGCTGTGGTAAATTTGCGGTGGGAGGCGGTCAGAAATGAGCAGGGCTGGTTTTTTAATTCTGTCTCCCCCGCACTGCCAACCCCTCTTCTTTCATTATATTCTTAGCAGACTCTCCGGCCAACCACGTCTAAAGAGACAAATGCTAGTGCAGAGAGTGCTTATCGAAACCAAAGGATGTTTCTTTTTATTCTTTTTCCCTTAAAAACCTTCCAGGAGTGTGGAAAGGACTGGAAGGGCTTGGAGGTCTTTTTAGCCACATGCCTCATCCTGGCTTGGAGCTCAAGAACATTTTTTATGCCAAGGCCCATGTGCCTGACTGTCCAAGCGTAAGGAAAACAAAAACAAAAACAAAAACACAAACTTTATTCAGGGCTATTTTAAAAACAGTTTAGTTCTTTGATTACATTGCCAAACAGCCCTGAATCAAGTTTTTCTCTGCTCTAGCACATGAATGTGTGCAATGGGCCTAATTTTAACACAGGTCCCTGCACATTATAGGTGTTCAATAATTGTCGAATAGATGGATACATTCCTTAAGTCTGTAACTGTCTTTATCCAACACGCATTTATTAAGGCTCTGTGTGTGTGTGCTTCTGTGAGTGGGTGTCCACAAAGGGGCTGTTAAAGACCTAAGTGAGAAGGAACTAGCTGAGGTTTGGACGTGGAGTGAGGCCCAGGGCACCCCACCCCTCAGCGAAAGGGTGGTCAAGAGCCTTGATCTCTGGGCAGGGCAGTGGTCTTGGTGCCCATTGCTGCCCTGGGCAGGATTTATTGCTAAATTATATTGTCCAGCAGAGGCACTGGGCCAGGCCCCCAGGGACTCATTGCTATACAGAGGACATTTGTGATAAGAAAGGTTTTCTTTTTTTCGTGTATGATAAATAAATACCTTTTAGAGAGAAGCAACTTTCTTCTATGAAGGAAATTTTGTCAGCCAATTAAAAACGCACAAAAGACACACACACACACGCGCGCGCGCACACACACACCCCCCAAAGCTACACAAACCGACTTCATAAATGATAGAAAACTACATAACTGAAAGCACAGAATTCCGGCCTGGCTTCGCTGGAAACACACGCGGCTTCCTTCAGACCCTGTAGCTCAGTCACTTGAAGTCTCTGCCTTCTGTCCCTGCTTCTTCTTTCTGGTCTTTTTGTCCGGGAGTTGTTTCCCACTCACATTAGTCCCTAGAGGCCCCTGCTCTTTTAGTCACCCGCTTTTCACATTAGCGAAATGAGAAAGGTTGTTGCAATTCATTCATTCGCATGGATTGATCAGCTCATATAAACTGATCAGCGCATATAGATTGATCAGCACATATGGATTGATTAGACGCATGTAAATTGATGAGACCTCTAAATTTTATGGGAAGGAAATAGACTAATGGTGAAGAGACTCCCAAGATCATATGGCTATTGAATAGCAGCCACTTAACCCCTTAGACTGATTGAGAATTGATCTATAATAATTGTCGAATAAGAGCTACAGGAAAAATTCCACAGTTTGCCAGTTAGGAAACTTGAGGTGGCCCTGAGGCCGAATCAGGACAATCTTTCTGCCCTTTTGATAGCCGATCACTCTACTTGGATCAATATTGTTTGGTTTTGCTTCCAGGGGCTTCTTCTACTCCTTTTGGGATACACACATTGTGTTCAGAATTCTTAGACCTGGCTGGATCCCCCAATGTCATCTGCTCTCTGAAATTCTCAGCCACTAGCCAGAAGAGTCTCAGCCTGGCAGTCCTGGTTCTGAAGGATATGAGGACTCTTTGGTAAGAAGACAATTGAATTTCTGGTTTCTTTTCCAGAGAGAGAGAGAGAGAGAGAGAGAGAGAGAGAGAGAGAGAGAGAGAGAGAGAGAGAATGAATCCACTTCTGTTGCATTTGCAAAGTTAATTCTGGAAGCTCTCATTGTACACACTCACCCTGAGCATCTGCAGTTCTTGGTTAAACATACCAAAGAAAAGGACACCATTTTGAGTGCAACCGTGGACTCATGGAGACAAAAATGTACAGACCTTCTGTTTCATGGGTTAGAGTTGGGAGAAAGACAAATACACATGAGAATCTGTTGCTCAAACGAAAGGGACTGTGTGTATGCACGTGGATGATGAGATGGCCTTTAGCCAAAAGCAACACAGTTCTGACCTGATGGACTTGTAAGATGGGCTGCTCACGTGTATCCCAGCCTACGCCAAGGGCACGGGGACCTGTACACATGACTACCCTGGGAAAGGAAGATCTGTAGTCTCTGGAGAAAATCCAGATGAGTGCAGAAGGAGAGAAGAAGGTAAAGAGCAGAGAAGGAGTCTATTTGCCCACCTTGCAAATCTCACATCCACGCCCCCTCCTGGCCTCCCCACCCCCCACATCAGAAGAGCCAAGGGCATGGGGCAGACCCGAGCCAGCTGCTTCTGTGGCCTGTTTATACCCTGTAACCAGAGCCTGTTCTTGCCGTGGCTGCCTAACAGCTGCGGAGATAAGGGGATGGGCCTTCGCTTCCAGATATTGGATGACTTGTGCTGGCGTCCATCTCGGGGGCAGCTTATTCTGATCATTTTCCCAAGCCTGGGGGTGAGAGTGGGAAAAGGTGGAGCTGGCTACCAGCTACTGCTCAGTGGCAGGGGGTGATCTTCCCCAATCTGATGAAGCTCAGAGTCCTGTGCTGAACTTGCTTGTATGCTGTCTCCAAACCCCTGTCTCCCAATGCGGTTGCTTTCTACAGGGTCAGAGGAGGTGAGAGAGGAGTTCTGCATGTTTCATTAGTTTGTTTTCTTCCCTCTTTATCTTGGTCATCACAGAAACAGAAAAGAACACGTAGTGAAGTTCTGGGTCAGGCTGAATTCTAGATTCTTTTGCCAAACGCATTTTTCAGGCCAGAGCACGTCTTGCCTCTGCCCCATCTGGACCTCTCCTCAGAGGTCAGCCTCATCTTCCTTCCCATCTCGGTCCCCTCAGCTCTCTGAGGCCATTGCAGGGACCTCCCTCCCCACAGCCTAGTCGAGAAGGCTGGGGTAGTGAGCCCCTCATGCCAGGGTCTGGTGATGCTGAAAACTCTTTAAACCACACTCATCACACTGGTCTCTCGGTGAGCTGCGTCCCGACCCCCATATCCTCCCTCCGCCCTCCAGCCTTTCTGTCTTCTCTCCCGTTAGTCACCCTTTCAGTAACTTCCTCGGACTCTGCCAGTGAGAGCACTCCGTGTTCTGGTTCTCAGTGTTCACACTTGTCAAGTGTGAGATTTGCAGATGGTTAACATGTTCTTTCCTTTGGTCTCCTGCTTTCTTGTCGCTTTGGTGGTGGTGAGCGGGTGGGGGGAGGGGGAAGCAGATTGAGCTCACCCTGGAGCTCAGCCACTGGCATGGTCATGACCTGGGACACTCGGGCTGCCTGCCAAAAGGCTCTCTACTGTCCTGGCCTGTCCTGCCTCTGATGGCTACGTTGCCAGGGGTGGGGATGGAGCTCACCCCTGGCCGAGTTTGTTCAATGGCTATCTCAGAAAGGGAAAGGTGAGGGTATGACTTTAGGGTATGGGAAAAACAACAACAACAAAAAAACAGGGCATTTAGACTTAAAGGGATCTAAGTTCAAGTCCACACATGGCCAGTGACCAGCTGTGGGACCTCAGATAGTCTGCTAGTCGTTTAAATTGGAGATGGTGATACTTCACACTTCTTGGGGTAGATGTCAGGATTAGAGGAGATAATGGAAGAGAAGACCCTTGGGAAATTGTTTTCTTAGTGTCTGGCTCATAGTCGGTGTCAGCAATATTGTCTGCATGAATGAATAAAAGAAAGAAAAATCTACATCAAAATATAAAGCTTCTGCATAGCAAAAGAAACCATCAACAAAATGAAAAGACAACCTATGGCATGAAAGAAAAGATTTGAAAATCATATGTTGGATAAGGGGTTAATATCCAAAAAAAATATAAAGAACTCATAAAACCCAAGAACAACAACAACTTCCCGCCAAAACAATTAGATTAAAGATGGGCAGAGGAGCTGAATAGACACTTTTCCAAAGAAGATACACAACAAATGGCCCACAGGTACATGAAATGATGCTCAATATCACTGATCATCAGGAAAATGCAAATCAAAACCACAAGGAGATATCAGCTGACATCTGTTAGAATGGCTGTCATCAAAAGGACAGGCAATAAGTATTGACAAAGATCTGGAGAAAGGTCACTGTTCGTGGGAATGTAAATTTGAACAGCCGCTACAGAAAATAGTATGGAAGTTCCTCAAAAAATTAAAAAATAGAACATATGATCGAGCGATCCCACTCTGGTTATATAGCTAAAGGAAATGAAAAGAGGATACCAAAGAGATATCTACACTCTTGTGTTTATTGCAGCATCGTTCACAATATTCAAGATATGAAAACAACTTAAGTGATGTTAACAAATAAATAGATAGAGAACTATGGTGTATATATATTAAAATATTATTCGACCATGAGAAAGAAGGAAATCCTGCCATGGGTGACAGTATGAATGGACCTAGAGGGCATTATGCTTAGTGAGATAAGACAGACAAAGACAAATATTGTGTGATATCACTTATGTGTGGAATCTAAAAAAGCTGAACTGGTAGAAACAGAGAGTAGAATGGTGGTTCCCAGGGGCTGGGGAGTGAGGTAAAGGCGAGATGTTGTTAAAGTGTACAATGAGAGATGAATGAGAGATGAATAAATTTCGGAGCTCTAATGCACAGCATGGTGATTATAGTCAAAAATGCTGTATCATGTACTTCAAAGCTGCTAAGAGAGTAAATCTTAAATATTCTCACTCTCAAAAAGGAATAATAATTATGTGACATGATAGAGCTATTATACGACGGTGGTAATCATAATGCAATATATGTGTATCAAATCAACATGTTGCACGCCTCAAACATATACAACAATTATAGTTCAATAAAAAAATCTCTAATGGAAGGAAAGAAGGAAGGAAGGAAGGAAGGAAAGAAGGAAGGAAGGGAGGGTGGGAGGGTGAGTGGAGCTTTCTGGGATTCCTACTTGTCCAAGTATTGAAATCTGAAGCAAACTGGACTTAGAGTGTGCAGAGCTTGTAGGTTCTGGCCCCGAGAATTGTTGCGTCTCAACTCTGCAACTGGGCACTCACTGACAAGGAGTTTTCTTCTTTTTCTCTTTCCTTCCCCTTTGTGGAATCTAAGGGAGCAGAGAGAGCACCTATTAATAACTGTTGGTTTATGTTCCAGAGGACTTTCCGGCAAGGGAGGGCTGCCTCTGCTACCAAGTTTTACTGTTCCCCACTGTCCTCTCTCTATGCTCCAATCTCATTGTTTCCCCTCTGTTCTGGAGCTTTTCTGCCCCCTCCCTTTTCGAGGCATTTGCAATGTCTCCCTGTGCCTGGAACACTTTCCGCGATGCAGGTCACCTCCAAGCCTCTGCCACTTTCCAGCTGAGTGACCCAGGTAGGTCACTGAACCCCTCTGAGTTTCAATTTCTTTATCTGGTAAAAGAGAAACTAGACACAACCTTTGGCTTCTTGGGTGAACTCAGTGGGATCGGGTAAGGGAAGCACCGAGCCCAAGGCCTGGGTCAGAGTTCTTGCACAGGTGATGGCAGCTTCTATTATTTCTGTTAATTAGAATAGCTCCTTCCTCTCTCTGTTTTGAGGAGCTGTCACCCTCCATTTTATTTTGGCTCCAACAAAGACTGGCTTTAACCAATTCCTTCCCTGTCACCAAAGATAAGCCCATCATCTTTCGCCCTACCTGCCTGCATATTTGTTTTACTAAAGATGGAAGAAGTTAAATAGATTTTAGGACTTTACAAAGTTCTACAAGCACATACCTGCATAATAACTTCTCTGCTGTGATAATAGCTAGAAGCTCTGTTGAGTTCTTGCCTCCTGCTTGAATTCTTCTTTTTTCAGCAAAAAGATGTTTACTTACTAACCGAAGGGTCGATCTTAATTAAACCAATACTTTGAAATAGTTGCCTATAAAACGTTTGTGATAAAGGTAATTGAACACAGTAATAAAAACCAAAAAAAAAAAAAAAAAAAAGGAATGTGGAGGCTTGAACGGAGCTCGTTTATTCTCACAGCTAAGTGCGATCAAAAGTGAGGATGAAATTTTTATGCTGCTTTTTCATAAATCTGAGTACAGGTGACATTTTCATTATGCATTTCACCATCAACGTTCCATCTCCCACTTTTCTTGTTATTGTATTTCCCTTTCCCATCCCATTCCTGAAGCTGAACCAAAGCACTTGTCTGTAAGGTTGCAGATCTGAGTGTTTCTGCCATCAGCTGTAGTTTCTTCAAATTTCTCACCCACAGGAAAGCCATATTGTTTTCAAAGTGCTTTCAGTTTTGATGGCGAGGCCTTCGTCATTAGCAGAGATGGCACGAGCGAGTTTGGGGATTGCACTCACGTTTCACCGAGCCATCCCCACTCCTGCTGCTTTCATGTGTTCAGTGAAGCCTATGCTCTCTGCCAGCGGCCACCTTTCTCCCAGGTGCTGAATGGTGGCCATGGCGGATACAGGCTTTCAGCGTGGGCAGAGCAGGGTCTTTCTAGCTCAGGGAGTGGATGCCGGGAGGCCAATGGAAGGTGTGCCCTCTCGCTTGAATTCTTAATAGTGGAGTTCGCAAAACTCCAGCCCCCCTAATTCCGACAATTTCCATCTCCTGGATGGCTTTCCCTTATCAAAAGTAGCCCCTGAGATGCAATCAAGGAAAAACTTGCGAGATGCACCACACCAGCCATGAGCTTTGACCCTGGGGGTGGGGCTGAGGAAGCGAGAAGAATTTCCTTAGTGGTTCTCACAATTTCAGTGTGCAGAAAATCACTAGGGTGCTTTGTAAAAAGTGCCACTCGTTAGCTCCCTCCCTGCATTGGTGATGATTCAATAGGTCGTGGGAGGGGCTCAGGAATTTAAGCTTTAACAAGCACCTGAGGTAGGTGGCCTAGGGTGCCCCACCCACCATTGTAAATGCCTGAAAATATCCTTTGCTTGTCCTGTGGTAACTGTGTCACTCCAGGTCGTCCTCTGCATCACGGCCAATCTGAGTCGATCTGCTCAAACACAACACTTAAGTACTTTTTGGTGGTTAACGACAGGACCAAACAAGCTCGAGTTGGGTGAGGTTAGCTGTTCCTTCTCATTCCTGACACCGAGTTCTAATGAAAGCAAGTCTCAGACCAGATTCACACCTACAGTTCTCAAATAAGCATTCACGGCCAAATAGGCATGACTGCACTTCTGCTCTGTTAGCTAAATAAGTTCTTACAGATGCTCTGGCTTCTCATGGAAAGTTTACTCAAGGCAGAAATCACACGGTTCCAAAGGCAGGCTCCCGTTATGCTGATAGTCAACATCAGGCCATTGGAAATCCTCTTGACTTGGAAGCCCTTCTGGGTGCAGGCCCAGTCTCCCTGGGTGCTCACATCTTCTCATGCAAGGTGGGGACTGTTTCTAAATTAGCCAATCTATATATTGTGAATTTCTCAATTCACACAAAAAAAACTTTCTCCATCACCCTTCATGGTAATAAAGAAGTCACTCATTTCACCAGTAAAAACCCAGTTTTGATCAGGAAATTAAGTTTTAGATGTGCTCAAAGTCTTGATACTTGAAGGACTTGGTGTGCCTGACCCTGGAATTATGACTCCTGAGTCCCTGGGGGACAAAGCAGAAGCCACCCTCTGCAAGACTTTCTCTGAGCCCACCACTTACTCCGTTCTTCCCTTCCTGTTCTGCTCCCCCATTTCCTTACTGGTCCTTCTCGGGGGCACTTCCATAATAAATCTCTTCCTAAGAACCCTTTTCTCAGGGTCTGCTTCTGGGGCACCTGGTCCCAGACAGCCGGCTATGCATTTCTGCAGGTGGGTGATTCTCGGATCTAAAGGCAAATCCAAATCACCAGAGGAGCTTGTGAAAATGCAGATTTCAAGGTCACATCTTAGGGACTGTGGATCAGTAGGGTGGGGTCCTGGAATCTGCAGTTTAGCGAGCTCTCTGGAATTCCTGCTGTCCGTGGCCCTTGGGCCTCATTTTGAGAACCATGGCTGCAGACCCTCTGGAGACACTAGTTCCACCAGAAACAGGTTGACTGCCAGCTCTGGCTCCTGCAGCCCCACCCGGCCCTGACATCTGCTGACCCCACAACTCCAAGTGGCTTGGCTTCAACTAGGAACAAATTGCTGCTGCCTACAGTCCAACTGGCACTCCCCTGGTGTCAGGCTGATCCTCTGGGCCTAGGGCACTCGCTCAGCTCCAGTCCAGCCCGGGTGCTTTTTGGAGAGACCCGCATGGTCGAACATGCGCCAATCATGAGACCTCTCTTTGGCTCCCATTCTTCTGTTCTTCTTTCTGGCACTTGCCCAAGTTGCCCAGTAATCATTTCCTGGTTACTGAGTCACATACACACATGCACGCGTGTGCGCGTGCGCGCGCGCGCACACGCACACACACACACACACACACACGCTCTTTATCTCAGATCTCAGTGGCATAGGGTGGGACAGAACACTGAAATCAAGCCATTTTGGGCAATAAATCTAGTAGTTACACATGCAAGTATTATTGTCCCACTTCCTGGGTTGAGTCTGAGCTCTATCCCTTACTAACTGTGTGTTTTTGGGCAAGTTCTTTAACTGCTCAGCGCCTTACGTTTTTCCATTTGAAAAATGGAAATAATAAGAGTAACTACCTCTAAGAGTTTATTTGTTGCTGATACATGAAATGCCTGGCACATAGTGAGTGCTCAGTAAGCATTAATTTATTATGCAGAAAGAACAAACTCCCCCAATTTCCAACTAGACAAGTCGCCAGGAGATTACGGAATGGTATTTGTACCCTCAGGGCAGTGAGGGCGGATCACTCAAGGGCCCTTAGACTCTGTCTAACTTCTCGTTAGCCCTGCGTGTGCTCCGCGGGATGGCACTGGGGAAGTGGGTGGGGACGGGGAGGGGAGAAGTGGGTGGAAACAAGTCGAACAAATGTTTTGTAGCTTTGCTTGATTCTGTTTTGACTGTTGACAGACACACAGAAATTCTGACTGTAAGGACACACACGCACACACAGAGACACACACACACATACACATTGTTAGACACATGCACACACACATAAGCATTCTTACACACACAAGCACACTCTCACACAGACATGCTCACGCTCACGTTCACACACACACCCTTGCACACATCCTCACACTCACATGCTCTCAAATATCTCTATCCTCTCACACACATTTGTCACATGCTCACACACATTTTCACATACAAGTGCTCACACATGCTCACATTCACACACACACACACACACACACACACACACTTCTCTCTGGAGTCAAGATTAAAGAGGCCTTTATTGGCAGGGATGGGGGTGGCAGGAGGGAGGAGCAGGAAGAATTCAACAAACTTTATGGGCCTACTCTGTGCGAGGCCTGAGGAGGTCACGGGCAAACTAAATGTGATTCCTGTGTTTTCTGAGTGAGGCAACCATGGGGAAAAGCAGTCCTATTACAGAGCCAAAGAACTGAGTCTGTGCCAGGGATTCAGGCAAAACGTAGTTGGAGGTGGAATCTGCCTGGTAGACAAGGCAACCAGCACCGCTGATAGAAACAGCTATGTGCCCCATACCTTTAATGAAGTCTCTCATTCAACTTGCTCAACAACTAGTAGGCAACAACTATGATCTCATTTTGCAGATAAAGAAACTGAGGCTTAGTGAAGTTCAATAACTTTCTTGAGGTCCCTCAGTTTGTAGGTGTGGGCGCTGGGTGTGAACCCCGGCAGCCTGGGTGAGGATGGCGGCCTGCTCCCAGGGTCACACAGAGAGGGTGATGTTTGAGCTGAACTTTGAAGCCTGTGTGTGTGGGGGTGGGGACATGGGAGGAGGAGAAAAGGCACAGAAGGAGATGTGAATGGCATGTTCCAGCGAAGGGAAGGCAGCCAAGGTGAGCGGGGGTCAGATCTGGGAATGACTTGAATGCCTGTTTAGGGAGTTTGGCTTCTGTTTTTCCCTGTGGGCACTCGGCAGAGCAGAGGTCTGGAGGAGGAGAATGATTTGTATTTTAGGAAGATGATTCTGATAGGATGGATGGAAAGGGTCAGAGATTAGAGAAGGAAAGCCTGCTTAGGAAGCTATTATGATGATGTGGTTTATGTGAGAGGGACGGGGCCTTCATAAGTCCAGTGGCAGAAGGTTGAGGCCACTGCGGGGGTCCAGGGAGCAGGGCTTTCTGACTGATGGCAGAAGGTGGCCTTGGGAGAGAAGAAAGGGAGAGACCAAGTTTGACAGGGAAGTTTCTAGTGAAGAAGCAGGAAAGGTGGTGGGACTGCTAATGGTTCCAAGAACACAGGAGGAGAGGACAAATGTGGGCAGGAGGCCGTGAGGAATCTGGTGTGGATGTGCTCATTTGGAAGGGGGCTCAGGGGGCGAGCATGGGAGACACTCAGCCCCAGAAGGCTCTGCTGGGCAGGCGTGTGGGGCAGTGCCCTGAGGAGAATGCCCACGTGGGAGGCTGGGATTGCTGCCAGCACTGGCCACCAGCGAGGTCAGGCAGAGAGTGTTCCACTGGGAAAGAATGGTCAGTGTGTGTGCGCGTTCTGTGACTGCCCTTTCTCGTCCCCTCCCTCCTAGAAACCAGCTCCCCCTGTCAGGGCTTGCTGTTTTTCCACTGATCTCCTTTCTATGGTCACTGACAAGGCCCAAGCTCCTGTTTCTAACTCGAGTTCTCGCCACGTCTTCTCTGGATTGCGAGAAACCGGTGGCCTGTGTGGGTAAACCCACCTCTCAAGGCTGAATGACTGTGACTGAGCCAGAGCTAGGAACCACTGTGACAAAGAAAAGAGGTGGTAGCATGGGATAAGATCTATGGCCTTGCCGTGGATCAAGGTCTCCACTCTGCCAAGCACTGGGCAAAGCCCGGGGGTACAAAGATGACTGCTACCTAGTCCTGGCCTTCAAGGGCGTCAGAGACCGGCAAGAAAAAGCTGCATGCACACGCCCTGAGATGTTCAGGGTGTACAGTTGTAATTGGCACACCTGTGGTAGGACCAGAGAAAAGGGACTGATTGAGTCTTTCTGGGAGTGTCATGGAGCATTGCCCTGAAGAAGGAACTTTTGCACTGGTCCTGGAATGGCGAGCAGGGTGTTCTAGCCAGACAGGAGCCAAGAATAGGGGTGGTGTGCAGGATGGAGAGGGCATTCTCAGCAAAGGGAACTACACGAAGGCAGTCACAGACAGGTGGAAGCAGTAGCCAGTAAGAACACGTGGTTTGGTGCAGACTACAGGGGAGCAGATGGGCAGGTGTGGCAGGAAGTGAACCTGCACAGGTAGCTTGGGACTGAACTATGAAGGACCCTGTGGCTTATGAGAGTTTTGAGTACCTCTTGAAACATTGCACAATAGAATTTTCTGTCATGGTGCAAATGTTCTGTATCTGCACTGTCCAGTTTGATAGCCACTAGCCACGTGTGACTATTGAGCACTTGAAATGTGGCTTGTGTGGCTAAGAAATTGATTTTTTTTACTCTGCCTTATTTATATTTCAACTTAAATAGCCACATGTGGCTAGTGGCTACTATATGGGACAATGCATCCCTAGGCAGTGGAAAGCTATTTAAACCGGGAACATAGGGACCAGTACGGGAATGTGGTGGATGTAGTGACAAGCATATAACCAACAACTTGTCTAGCACAGTGTATAAGGTCATTCAAAAATGATATAGTCAGAAAGTTTCTAAAACCAGCATTTTTTCATGCTTCTACCACAATGATAACTTGCATATACACCTCTGAGCACCGTAACGTTCGGGAAGCCATTTGCTCCTCGCAACAATTCTATGAGTTGAGCAAAGGTCATCTGCTCCTTTTTTTTTTTTTTTTGATTAAACTGAGGGTTCTGGAAGATTGCTTCTTGACCTTCCTTCTTCCCCTTTTCTTCTCCCTCTGTCTCCTCCTCTTTTCTTTCCTTTCTTCAGCCATACCTTCCTTCCTTCCTTCCCCTTCCTTCCTTCTTCCTTCCTTCTTTCCTTCCTTCCTCCCCTCCTCCACTCCCTTTCTCTTCTTTTCTTCCTTCCTTCATTCCTTCCTTCCTTCCTTCCTTCCTTCCTTCCTTCCTTTTCATTCTTGTCTTCCTTCCTTCATCCTTTCCTATTCCTTTATTTCCTTCTTTTCCTTGTTCTTCCTTCCTTAGTTCCTTCCCTTCCTTAAGTTTCCTTCCTTCATTAGTTTCCTTCCTTCCTTATGGATTCGTTCCTCCTCCCTCCTCCCCTTTTTGCTTTCTTCCTTTCTTCCTTTCTTATTTCACGCCTTCCTTCCTTCCTTTGTTCCTTCCTCCCTTCTTTCCTCTTCTCGCCCTACTCCTGTTTTCTGGGATCAATTCAAATCCAAGCTCCCCCGTACTCAAGCCCTTGGCTCAGGCTCTCCTCTCAGAGGTTAAGAGAGGCTTGGAACCTACCGGAGCTTCAGCTGGAAGAAGAAACCAGATCTCAGCGCTGCATAGAATTTTAGCGGATTTTGACTGGAAGATCCTGAGAGATCGTATAGCTGCACATCCACTCATTTTACAGATCTGGAAACAGGCCAGAGACTTACCCAAGATCATCCCCGCCCCTATCAGTCCAGGGATAATCTGGAATTCTGCTCTTCATGAGGTGAATTAATCCAAATAAAAGCACAGTGCTTAACACAGCAGATGCATGGTAAATGTAAAAATGAAATGACATGGAGAAGGGAGTGGATAAAAGTCCTCTGTGAGAGTGAACAAAACATTTCCATATGTCTCTGTGACAAGTCCCTGCCTTCAGGATCACACCTGTTGCTGTTCCTCTGGGTTTTATTTGCACAGATGATATCAAGGGAACTCCAAATGATTAAAGACATCCCAAGAAAGGCAGCCCTTGGGAAGAGGGACAGAGCGAAAAATCTCAGTGGAAACTTTGTTTTTCCATTTCTGCACCAGAGGCAGAGAATTTGGGCAAAGGCAGCCAGTGCTCACTCAGAGTGGCTTAGAGCCTCCGTGGGCCAACCCACTTCAAGTGATTGCGTTCAATTCTGTAGATGTTTGTGCCAGGAACTACCTAGGTCTGAAGAGTTCATAATAACTATTATGACTGCTCCATGGTCCAGGGAGCTCATTGTCATGTGTATCATAAAGGCAGGCTTCCTGAGCAGGGAGGCCTGGACCAAATTCATTAATCCAAACTCTTAAGGTGGGTACCCCGTAACCTTTAACAAAGTACCTACATCAGGGAGAAAAGAACAAAAAATTACATGAGAGAAAGAAAACAGTTCATGTATGTTAAATGCTTTCTCTGCGACAGGAGTTTGGCTCTTGGATAACTCTCTCCTGCTTCCTGTTTATGATATTGATGAAGTCATACAATTTGACATATTAGCAGGAATCGGCCTCAGACACAAACATTCCAGAGAATGGGAGATAAGTTCCACAAGGATTTAAAGATCTACTACATCAAGTATATGTGTAGGGGTCCGGTGGTTTGGAGCATACAAAATACCCCTGCTAAGGTAAATGACAAGTTGTTGCATCTGGACCCTCTACCATTTACCACTCCTGCCGGCTCACTTTGGGCTCCTCATGCCAATGGTCTGGCAGCCAAAGAAAGGAGTTACTATGCCGGTGGGGGTAATAGACCCTGATTGATGTGAGAAACTATGGTGGCTTCTGTACAAAGAAGGGCACGGAAGAGCATATCTAGAATTTACTGGATTCGTTGGGCATCGCTTCCCGCTTCCTTGCTCAGTGATACTCGTGAATGAGCAATTTCACCATTCAAGGCCAAACAAGGGCGAGGCAACTCAAGATGCAGGTTTTTCTCTGAGACTCCTTTGATGTCCCACCAAGAAAACAACCTAGACTAATGAGGTGCTGGGTGAGAGGGAGGAAATCTAGAAAGGGTGGTGGAGAAAGGAGATGATGAATATTAATTATGGCTTCAAGACATCTACAGTAGTAGGGTCTATAGCTGGTTTCACTAACCCTCTTCAATTAAGTCTTTGGGAAGATTGTGGCTGACCACTAACCTGTGACCGAGTCAACTTAAGAGAGGGAGGACATGAGCAGACCCGAGTGGTGAAGGGGGCAGACTATATTAGTTACTTTTTGAGCATCACTTTGTATCCTCTTGGGCTCAATCCTTCCAGCTACTGCAGTAGGGACCACTCCCACAGGCTGATTCATTTCACAAAGTTGTAACCTGTCAATGCCTTACCTCGTGCCCATTGCGTATCTCTCGATAACTTGATTTTCTGATGGTACAATATGGAACATACATGGGAAACCTCTAGGCACCCCCACATATGCAGCCTGAAAGTGCGGAGCAATTAACATCCCTGGGTTGGGGCAGCCCTTCACCAATGGGGCATGGGAGCTGATCAATAAAAACTCTTCCCTTCTCTTCCCTCAGGTAGACAATCCCAATGGATACAATTGATACAATTCATAAGGGTTTCAGATGGATGCAGGATCAAGCATACAGTTCCCTTAGCAGTGGCCAAATTGATAACACATCTTAGTGTTGTATCTCCCTTCTTCCTTGTTTCAATCCCCCTGTTCCTTACTCCTGATCCTGAGATCACATTCCTTAATAAATGACTCACACATAAGTCTTCGTCTAGGGCTCTGCTTTCTCTGGGAAACCCAGGCTAAGACAGATTCCCAGGTTTTCAGATTAGTTATTTAATCTCTTTAAGTACCACCCCCCCCCCTCCGGCCCCCGCATGATATTCCCTGAAGCACTTCGAATCCTGAAGTTAGAACAAAATAAGGCTCCACTAGCAAAGAAGAGAGGGTGAAATGGCTGTTACTAGGTGGATCAGCCGGGATCCTCAGGGTATGGAAGAGATGATACACTCAGAAGGAATGCTTAAAAAGAGTTTAGCAAAAGAACTACACGGTGTAGACAGACAAGGTTGAGGAAAATCAAGATGTGAATAGCAGCAGTGAAAGGCTGCTCCCATCTCTAGGTGTGATAGTCAAGGAGCTATCAGAGATAGTTGCCTGACAGGTGCTATGGTTTTGCTAGAGGAATTCGGCCACTGTTACACTTGAAGCCTGAAAAAGAGGGAGTCATGGGGATGACTACCTTCCATTTCCTACTGATACCTTCCATTGGCTGAGTGCAACCAGAAGCCAGAGGACAAGGACATCTGAATTATCCGGTCCATATAGGTCAGCCTCCTGGGACACAGAGCGTGTTGGAAAAGTGGGCAAAAGGAGAATATCTAGTCTAGTGGGAAAAAAGCATCCACCCAGTAACTTCATTTAAAACATATGACTATAGTAACACACACAGCTGACATGGACAAATTTGGGAACACAACTCACTCTTGACAAGCAAATGACTCAATTAGTGAGAACAGAAGTGTGTTAGGGCATGAGACCCTGGTCCAGTGGCCATGAGCAATCAGTGTGTTGTGGGCTTTTCTGGTTTACTTTTTAGTGAAAATGAAAGGCATTGGTTGAGTGTGTATGTCCATTAAAGAAGGCGGGTTAAGAGAGCTTTTCTATCTTACCTCCTTCTTTCCTGGGGTAGATAAGAAGCAGAAGAGTTTCTGTTAAATGCAATTTAATATTGTTTATTAAGTACTTCCTCTGTATTTATTACTCAGAATTAGATGCTATAAGGAAAAGCAGAAGAAGGATAAGATATGGTCTCAAGCCTCCTGTAGTTTAGATTCTAAGTTGGGAGATAGATTCCATACATGAAACAGAATAATAAAAAGTGGAAAAAATTGAAATGCTAAAATATGGGATCCAGATGAACCACAAGGAGTTTGACTAAGGAGGTACCACATCCAAGTCTGTGGTTTCTGTAGGGTGCTTAGGGGGCTCCCATCTGGGCGGGACTAGGTTAAATCCCTTATGCGTGAGTTTGCAGACCAGGGTGTGTCTAATCAAAATTGGGCAATGGGACTAAAGAATGTATCATACTTGGACTTCCAATTTCCTTCTTTTTGGGTGGAGTCCTCTTGGATTTCCTTGTCTTTAAAACTGTATCTCTTGTAGGCTCATGTTGGGTTTCTCAGAGTCCAAACTCTGAGATGTGATAGGGGTGATAAGCTAGAACAGACATTTGGGGATCCTTTGCTCTTTGTAGATATTGCATGTGTTTGGAGCGGAAGACGAAAGCCACTTGCAAGCCTGCGTCAGTGGTGTTTCTTTCTGGGGATGGTGGGAGTGGGTAAGAGGTCCAGTGTCTTCACCAGCCCTGCTCACTCTACAGAGCTAAGGGGAAATTGAAGTGTTAAACTCATTCATTCACGCTCAAGGGTTAGAGCAGAATTTCATAAGTGTGTTCTGTTGGGACACAAAAGTCCAGAAAGAGATAAAAAAAAAAAATTCCATGAAATAAGAGTTTCCTTTGCTGAATAAACTTAGGAAATATTTTAAACAAAGTTAAGGAAGGTTCTTCACTGCAAGGTCTCTCAGAGTTGTTAGTATGATGCTGTGTATTATGAAATTCCTACGAGGGGCTACCGATGGCATACAGCAATTCCCAAACTTATTTGACCAAAGAACTTCCCCTTTTTTAATGCATATCCAAGAGTATCTTTTAAAATGCTGGCATTCTGAGGAATAGTTTCAGAAATGCTTAAAATGTGGGGAATTTGCCTTTTCAAAGGGGACCCCATGAGAGAGAATGAGGTTTGACTCTACGGGATTTCTGCTAATGCATAATATTTCAGGTATCAGTGGGCGATTGGTGGAATTCTCCCAGCATTCATGGAATTTCCTTTTCACTGAGCTCAGGGGGTGGGGGGATGATGTTGAGAGAGCTTTAGATGAGGGAGCAGGTAGCAGGGAGAGTCCCTGCTGATGGACGGGAAAAAATAAGCCAGAATAAGAGATTTTGGAATTTCTTACATAAAGGGCTGAAAGAACAAGGGCAGGGGGAATGTGGGGCTTCTGAGATGGTGGGATTTGGGAGATCCTGAGATGGAGAGAAGTTTCACTTTTCTAGCCCCCGGCCAACAGTGCGTGTTTTATAATTCCCCACTCACTCTCTAGGGAGCAGGAGAGAGGCTGAAGCAGCAAGGATCTCTTGTATCTAGAATATCTATCTATATCTATCTATCTATCTATCTATCTATCTATCTATCTATCTATCTATCTATCTATCTATCTATATAAAATAAAAAAAATATATATATATATATTTTATTAGGGTTTCTAATTCACAGAATTGTCTGGCAAACTGTAGCTCAGGTCTGTGAAGAAAGAAACCCCCCAGCATATTTGAAATGCTGGAGTATTTTTCTCAAGGCCTCAGTGTAATCACCATGAGAAATGGACAAGAACAATTGGCTTTGGCTTAAAAATAAGAAGATACAGAGATCACAGAAACCCCCCAAGACTGGATCTCAGGATTAAATGTATTGAGTTGAGCCATAAAAAATTGTCCCTTTTCCTAGGTCAGAAATGGTTGAATATTAGCAATTTTATATAGGTCAGCCAAAGCTGGCAAATATTTGTGGGAGAGCCAGGGAGAAAAGAGTAGAGGGGAGAGAGAGAGAGAGAGAGAAGGAAAGAAAATGAAAACGAATCGCGGGGGTGTTGCTAGGAAGCTAGTCTTGCTTGTAACAGAAATAGTCTCCCTGCTGATAAAAAAATAGAAGAGGAAAGCTCTCTTGGGCAAATTTCCAAGGGGCGAACAACAAGATTAGAAATCTACAACAGGTCTAGACTCAAGGAGATAAAGGTGGAGGTCGTGGGGACAGGCTCTTAAGATTAGGTGTGGAAAATACTGGGTGCGCTGTTAATCTCTGCAAGCAAGGCATTGGGACCTGGGTCTGATAGTGAATTAAGTCACAAGCATTAAGTAACTTAGACATGGGAAAGGGTCGAATATAAGAGTCAGTATTATTAGGAGAAATCGAACTCAACCTCTTGGGTGGTGGCTTCTTCCTTACTCTTTGGCTTTTTCCATTTGTCTTCTCATTATCCCTAAAATCCAAAGTGGTGGTTGGTAGGGTGGGACTGGGAGGGGGATATATAGAGAGACACGGTTAACATAGGGGAGCGTGCGCAGCTCTGGGGGATGACATTAAGAGTCTCCATTCCCTTCACCTCAGCTAGTCCTTTTGGAGGGTGAATACAGTTGTAATAATAAGTATTCTAATTTCCCAAGTACTTTACAATTTATAAAACAGCCCCCAGATAGTTTCTCATATATTTTGATTTTCAAACAACCTATTAAAAAGGTATTGCA
Source organism: Pteropus medius (assembly GCF_902729225.1). NCBI lineage: Eukaryota > Metazoa > Chordata > Mammalia > Chiroptera > Pteropodidae > Pteropus > Pteropus medius. The sequence continues at coordinate 21,113,535 of NW_024351729.1, forward strand.
ATTGTTATTTTTCAGGTCAGGAAATTATGGCTTAGAGAGCAAATTCCCCAAAGATGGTAGTTGGTGGAATCAGGCTCGAATCTGTGTCTTTAAATTTCAAATGGAATATTGGTTTTCTTTGATCTCTTGGAGAGTGATTAAGACCATCACCTAACCAGGAACTCTTAAGGAAAAAGCAATTGTTCAGATACTCATGGGGATCAGGAAGGTAACAGGCATGAGTAAAGCTGCTTGGATATAGGACATTAGGGAATGGTGGGGACTGTGGCTCAAAACCGGTGAGACCACACCCTGCTAAAGGAGATAATCATTACTTGGCTCCAGGTGATTATTGCCAGGAAGAAGTGCCAGCCTGATTATTTTTGAGAGAAGCTGGACATTTAATGAAACAAATATTTACTGAGTGTCTACTATGAATCAGGTACCAGGGATAAAGCAGTGAATAAAATGGATAAAAAGTGTCTACATTTTTATGTGAACTTGTCCAATTTTTAAATGTTGGGAACTAATAGAAAATTTAGAAAACATTAGTCGGGCCAAACAAAACACATTTGTGGGCTCTGTTTGGCCTGTAGGCTGCCAGTCTGTGACTTCATTTCAAAGACTTTGGTGGACCATGTGTTCTACAAAGAGGGGACTCTAAAGAAATGTCCCACTAGGGCTGGGGAAGAAACTATTAGCACTTTTACTCATATTTTTAAAATCTCATCCTTTAAAAATTCTTATCTTTGTGAATGGTGTATCATATATATAACTGATTCATATATAGTACATATATATCCTTATGAATGTTTCAATAAATATTACTTCTATTGACATAATAATAGATATTACCTTAATATCTTAAAAAGATATTGAAGTATTTAAATAAATATTAAAAAACATTTCAATAGAGATTAAAGTAATTTCTACTGTTATTTTAATATTTCAATATTTAAATATCTATTAATCTATGAATATCTATTACATATAAAAATGCAATATTTTTATATTACATAAATATAAAATATTTTTATATTACACAAGAGTGGCTCAACCCAAACCATCCCCCTGCTCTCTCTGCCAGAGTCCAGTCCTATGAGTGGAAACTGCAGCACTGCTGAGTGATGGAAGGAACAACTGGATTATGGGGCCAGTTCAGAGTAGACCAACATTTCAAATACCCCAGCCAAGCTGATGGGGCTGTTATGGTCGTGATTATTTTTATTTCTTATAATGAGATGTGCTATGACTATAGCTGTGCTGGAAAACTGAAGACGGAGGGCTAAGGTAATCCTCACCCTTAAGTGTCAGGAAGGTTGTTACAGGAAGGCAGGTGATCAGACAGTCTTCAACTTTCCTGAGGACAGAACATGAGTAGGTTGATGTAAACTGCTAATAGGGGATTCGGATTACTATTACAGAAGACATTTCTGACAGTGAGCTTTGTCTGAGTCCTGTTCTAAGGCCTGGCTTGGACATTGTGCTCACCATCTGTCAGTAGAGTGGCAACGTGACATCCCAAAAAGAGCATTGAACAAGGAGCCAGGAAATGAGCACTCTGGTCCTGCAGAGACCTTTTGGTCTCCATGACCTTAAACAATGCCAGATTTGTCTTTTTCTGAATATCACTTTCCTCTCTTGAACAAAGAAGGACATGGTCTACAGTCTCTGAGCCTTTTCCTTCTATATCTACCATTAGTCTCACGCTAAGAGTCTAAGTGTTGGAAAGTGAACACTAGGTGTTGGCAAGTCTTTTCCTGGGCCAGAAAAAGTTGTCTTTAAACCAGGTCGATGTACTAGCTGATGTAGCAAACAAATCCTAAAATGTATAATGGCTCAGACATGGTAGAAATTTATTTGTTGTTCACGAAATGCATAAAATACGTTTTCCTGATTGAAAGGTCATTTTCTTCCAAATGGAGATAAATGGATCCAGGAGTTTTTCATTTTGAGGCTCTGCCATCTTCCATACATGGCTCTAAGTTGGCCATGCTCAACTAAATTTAGCTGATAGAAGGAGAAAAACATGGACAATTGAGCCTGGAATATTTTTATGGGCTGTACTGGGAAGCATACGTATAAATTCTGCTCAAAAACTATTGACTAGAAATCGGTCACAGGGAAATGCTTAATTACAAGGGAGACTGGGAAAAGTAGTTTAGCCACATACCCTGGAAAAAGAAGAAATGGGTTTGTCCAATAGAAACCAATCTATGCCATAGAGAAGAGAGTTAAAAAGAGAAAAGATTGTATTGAATGAAGAAAAGTAAGACGGAGGTGAAGTTAATTATCTCTCTGTTTTTAAAGAGCTTGGAGGAGTCCTCTGCTGATGAGCTTGGCCTTTACGAGATCTCCTGGCCCACAGGGAAGAGCCCTGAGCTAAGACTGAAGATGTCCTCAGTTCTAGTTTTGGTTGTGTTTTGACCTAGCTATATGACTGAATATAATTTACTTGACTATTATGCTTCAGTTTCCTCATCTGTAAGTGGTAACCAAAATACTTAACCTGATTATTTGACATGATTGTCTTAAGGGTCAGGTATAGCGACATCATGCATATTTTGAAAAAGATAAAAGAATGAGCTTAATCTGCACGTAGAAAAAATTAAGTTAGATAAGAAAAAAACCAAAACTCCCCGCATAGAGGGACAAGGGAAGATTTTAGGGAATGTGTAAGTAAATTTTGAAAAATCTATGTGAAACAATTTTGAGAACAGTGGGAAAAAACCCCTCAAACTTGGGGAATGATTTGCAGGGGGAAAGGAAGACAAGAGACATGGATGTAGGTCTTGGCTCTATAAGTACATTGCTGTTTGATCTTGAGCAAGTGAGTTACTTCCCTTCTCTGGTCTTCAGTGTCCCTCTTGTATGACAAAGGGAGTGAACTAATTAAATTTTGCTAAAGTCTCATTCCCAAACGGTTATACTTCTGATTACATTCAATCTTGTCGGAGTGCAGGGATCTGAAGGGTTTGAAGTCCCTATGCTGATAGCTGCAGTGCTGACACGTGGGCTCCAAACACATCCAGTTGCCAGGTGAACATTTCAACGTGGAAGTCCAGTAGACATCTTGGACCTCCCATGTCTGTCCAAAGCATTATGGTTGTCTTCCCTCCCTGAACTTCTCCTCCTGTAGCCTTCCACATCTCCGGAGAAAGGCAGCTAATCTGAGGAACCCCCTGGATCCCTCACTTTTACACACAACTTGCATCCCACTGACCTATCACTCTCTCTTCAAAATACACTCCAAATCTCACCCCTCTCTGCCAACACCTTAGCATGAGCCTCCATCACCTCTTACTTGTAGTGGGCCAACTGCTCTCCCTCATCTCACTCTTGCCCTCTTTATCATCTAGTTTTCACACAATAGAGTGAGCTCTTTATTCTTTCTTCAGTTCTAAATCTTCCAGTGACTTCTCATCACCTTTCAAATAACATCTCTAACCTCTTGTCTTGGCCTGCTGAGATTTCGGATCTAATCTCTAACCCTCTGCTGCTTTCCTGTTCACTTCCCAACTCAGCCGTAGCTCTTTGGGCCAGTCTTCAGCACCCTGGGCTCGTTTCTGCCCCAGGACAGTGGTGTCTGCTGTCCCTTCTTTTCAGATCTTCTCAACTTCCTCCCTTGCTCCATTAAGGTCTTAGCTCAAACATCTCTTCTTTGAGGGGGTCCCAATGCCCACCTTCTCCATCCTTTTCTAGCTCCTGATCCTTATTCTCCTCACCCTTATTATTTCCCCTAAAACATTTAATGCTCCTTGAAATTATTTTCTTGACTTACTTATGTATTTTCTGTCTCTATTAGAATGTTAAATCCATGCGTGGAAAAATTTTTCTGGTTTTTTTTTTTTTGTATAATTGTGTTCCCCATGGCATATATAGTAAGCATTCAATAAATATTAACTGAATGAATGAATGAATCAATGAAGAGAAACTGACCCCATGACCTCTGCAGAGACAGCTGTGGCCAGTGGCCAACACTTTTCAGCACAGGGAAGAGAGCTGGGGACTTGGGTTTTATGGTTATGGTGAACCTGAGCCAACTTCTCCAGCCTAGAATGGTGGCACTTGAGTGGGGCACAGGGCACAGGTCTCTGACATGGAAGGCCAGCTGTCTCTGCCCCTTGTCCCTGGTCAGATCCTGGCTCTCCTAACTCTGTGCTAACCCTTCTTTTCTCTTTTTTAGAAGGCATTTGGCTGGCCTCTTGCGGGGTATATTTGGCTTCTTCAAGCCACTTGCTCTTGCTGTTGAGAAATGACTAAGCGGATTTTTTACCTCCCAGTGGCCAGCTGCCAGCCTGCGAGAGCTGATACTGCCAGCTCAGACCAGTTTGGGAGGACAGGTCCTTCTTATAAAAGAGCCCCCTTCCTTTGCTCTGTGTTCAGAAAAAGGACAAAGCAGACACAACTGTCACTGCCTTCTTTGGAAATGGTCTTACTCACTCACCTCTTCTTAATGGGGTTTTAGGCGAATCCACAAAAGGTAGAGGAAGGCAGACATTAATGTAATTCTTACACTTGGGGCTCAATGTCCAAGTCATGCTGGAAGTTGCAAAATGACTGATAGAGAATGTTTGGATGGTGACATAAAAATAAAGACACCATTTGCTTGCTGTGTACCAGGCACGATGCTAACCTCTCCAGGTATAGTAGCTCATGTGAGCTTATGAGGTAAGAGTTGTGGCTTTATAGATAAGGAATTGAAGGTAAAGAGAAGTTAAGGAACTTGCCCAAGGCAACATGGCTCATAAGTGGAGGGACTGCATTTAAGCACAGATCTCTCTATTTCCAAATACTGGTGCTGGCTCATCTGGGCTACCTGCCTCCACACAACTGCACAGATTACCCCAGAAGCTGAGCACAGTGAGAACACAAAAGAAAATCCAAGTAATTTTTCCAAATTTTTCTGCCACCCTCCTCTTAGTTCACACAGAAAGACACCTGCCAACTTCGGTGGGAAGTTAATAGGTTTAATGTAGAGAATTGGTTTAGACATGAACCAAATTCAGGAACTACTGGGTATCAGTAAATTTAGAATCATTAATGGGTTAATCGATTCCAAATCTTCAAGAGAGGGATATATCATGCTGCCATTTCTAAATTTAATTGACCAGGGGACACTTTTTCTCTCTGGGAGTATCTTAGGGGTCTAGAGTTTCAAGAACACTCTGGAAATTGATGAGCTGTACTAATATGCTCACTGATGCTTCAGCCTTCTTCTTTCCATCTCCACTTTCCTCATCTAAAGTTTATCCATCCATCCATCCATCTATCCATCCCTCCATCCATCCATCCATCCCTTCATCCTTCCTTCCATTGAACACCTACCATGTTCCAGGCACGATGCAATGTGATCTCTCCCACGTCACATTATCCATTCTCGCCACAACCCCATTTTGTAGATAAAGAAGTGGAGAATCAGCAAGACACAGGTGGACAGGGGGAGAGCTGACATTTAAACCCAAATTTCCCAGTCCAGAATTACTGATTTTCCTTCTATACTTTAGGGTTTCTTCCTTCAGTTGCTCCTTCAAATCTTGGGCATTTGTCATAATCCCAACTCAAACCCCGCTTCCTTCAGAAGGCCATGTTTCTTCTTCCCTACCTGCCCTGAGTGTAGTGATCTCTCCCTCTCCTAAACTCCCTTCAAAGTCACCATCTCTACTGGAATTTGGCACCCACTTTATCACATTGCACTTGACATATATCACCTCCTTAGACTGGCCCATCAAATTTATGAGGACGACACTGTTAGACTCATTTTGTAGATGAGAAAAACTGACACATGGTGAAGTTCAGTCACTTGCCCAAAGTGATGAAACCAGATCTCAGGACCCACATTCCTTTTACTGCTCTGTGCTGCCTCTACCTAGTTCGACCCCTAGTTTCATAGTTGGGGGAAGTGAGGTCAAAATGGAGAAGGGACTAGCTCCAAATCACACAGCTTGTGACAGTGCTTGGACCACCTGTAAAGCCTCAATGCCAGAAAACTTTTCTCCCCAACAGGCTGCCTCCCCAGGTTTAATGCTGGTCCCGGGCATAGCTGCCAGTCAGCTCCTGTTACCTGGATACATTGGAAATCGTACCTTGTAGCCACAGAGGCAGCAGGAGACCGGTAGCTCGCTCCCTGAGGAATAGCCAAGGAAGGTCAGCCTACTAGCCTGCAAACCCAGCACCTAAAATAAACCAGGCAACAGGCCCCAAAGAAACCACACAGCCTTCCAACAGCCCAAGGCCAGATGTGCCTTCAAACTCCCAGGTTCCCTTGGCACAATGCCGAGCTCAGCACTTAGTGGTTGCTGCTTCTTCCTTCTATTTTAAAGGAGATGAGTTTCTATCCTCTGGATCTAGAGTTTGGGGCTGGCAGGGGTTGAGGAAACTAAGATCTAGGAGACCCTTGGAGCATATGGGGAGGGGGAAGGAATATTCTTCAGGTTGTTGGTTTATCAGAATCATTGGGAGAACTCTTAAAAATGACTCAGGTTTCATCCCAAACCCACAGAACCAGAATCTCTAGGGACAGAGCCAGGGACTCTATTGCAACATGTTTCCCAGGCAGGTCTCTCTGGTCCAGGTTTGCGAACGACCACCCCGCCTCCCCCATACGCTCTTTATTTGCGGTGCACTTAATTTCCATCTCCTATTCTCAACTCTCACTAGTGCACAAATTTTTTCGTTTGTGAAATTAACATTTTAAATTGTCCACGTCCATAGCATTGTGGGTTGATGTGATAAAAATCACTTAGCGTTTCTGTTGCCTTTTTAAATGAGGATTTCAAGTTTTCCTTTTAAATTGAAGTTGAGAAAAGTTCTGTTCTACAAGAACAGGTTTAAGTCCCTAGAGATGTCAGTTTTGAGGAAATTGGTCAGTTAAGAAGTCTGTCACCCAGGCCCTGTGTATCCAATGCAGTCTGTAAAAGTCAGAGGTTGCCAGAGTAACTGCAGCTATGAGGAGACCCTCCATTGTATTTAAATTTCTTGAAACACCCTTGCCGGCAGCTGGCGATACCTATTGAAAGAGGAGAGTTTCTTATTTAAGAAGAGATTGTAAAGATATTTTCCTCAGCTTTGAAAGAGTCAGGGCTTTGAGTTGGGTAGAGAGATGACTCTTGTTTTCTCTTCTTGCCCAAGGTGAAGAAGACAAGGGACTCAGGTGGAATGGGGGACTTTCCTAGCTCATCAGAAGACTAGAGAGAAACAACAAACTAAGGCTCTTTCTTTAGCAAGCTGAAGCACGAGTGGCACTATCTAAGAGCCACACTACCCCTGGGAGACCCTGGATGGGCATTGACATCAAGCCGATCTGAACTCCTGGGCTGAATGAAATTCTAGATGCATGTTTTCACCTGGGAAGGACTTGCTTCCATTACAGGGATTCTGGGAGGTAGTTAGCAGCACTCTTTTTTTGCACGGTGGGGCAATGGAAAGAAAGGGAGAGAGGACTCATGTCAGTCAAATACCAACCACAACGTCAGGCATCGTATGAGGTACAGGGAAATAAAAACATGAAGACAGAATTTCTACATGCAAGGAGTTGGTTGTCTAAAGGAAGCTTGTCACCAGAGGAGTCGAGGAGTCGTGATTTTGTTTGCTGACTGGATCATTTTGTGATGGACTGTGTCTGCCATGGGCGTGTGTGTTTGCGGGAATGGATGCCACTTGCTATGTCTGAATCTAGATAAACCTACCACAATCGTGCTGCCCCAGGGAGCTGTGTGTGCCCTGTGGCCTGGCCCAGGAAAAACCTCCAAAGATAGTGTTGTTCATGCTGCCCCAAGATGGATGAGCTGTCTAGAGAAACAAGATGTGGGAAGTAAGCCTGGATAGAAGTCATGGCCATTTCAGGGTAAGGCAATCGGCCCTTATGTAAGCTCAGAGAAGTTTCTCTTTTTACCCTTCATCAGAGCCCTGGTGACAGTCCTGGGCCTTAGCAATACATAAAGCAGACTGAATTTTTCTTGGGGGTTCCTCTAGTGTGAACACTTTAGCCCTTTTAGAGATTCCTTCTCTGGGGCCCCCTTGTCTTTGAACAAGTCCCTTTTTCAGAGAGAAAAACTGTCAGACAAATAAATTATACTCAAGATAACTTCAAGCATGTTTAGAAAGATTTCTATTTAAAAAGAAGAGCTTAGAGAAAGAGAAAGCAATGCTTAATCCAAAATGATGAATGTTGGAGATTTAGACATGGGGGGATTCATTAGGTCAGAGGTTGGCAAATATCTGTAAAGGTCCAGATAGTGAATATTTTCAGCCTTGAGGGTCATGCAGTCTCTGTTACAACTATACAGCTTTGCCATTGTTCTGAAAAAGTAGCCACAAATAATAACAGTGATTGGGAATGCTGTGACTAATAAAACTTAATTTGTGGACACTGAAATTAGAATTTTACATAAGTTTTACATATAATAAAATATTATTTTCCTTTGCAACTTTTTCAACCACTTAAAAATGTAAAAGAAAATCTCAGCTCATGGGTTGTACTCAAAACAGAATTTGGCCCAGGAGCTAATTCATCACCTGTCACAACCTCAGATGAGATACACTGTGCCTGACTGAGATTACTCTGCTTAGAGAGTCTCTTTGTATAGTCTGGCCATTCATCCATTTATTCAGTCAAATACTTATTAAGTACCTACTAAGTACTCAGGGCTGTTCTGGCTACCGGGGATTCAGAAATGAACAAGGCCAAGTGCCTTGTTGGCTTGCATTTCCCTGGCCATGGCGAGAAGTTTTAGGGTCTGGAGGCAAGAATTTGGGTTTTGGTCTCAGCCCTCGTTTCCCTGGACTTGGCTCTTTTAGTCACAGTCTCGAGGTCTAGGTGCATTTGCAGGGCTGAGCAGAGGAGCCCAAGCGCGGGTGCTCCAGCAATCAGCGGCAGGGAGCCACGTGGCGTGCTTGGATCCAATGCCCGGGGAAAGCTTTAGTGTTCTAAATTTCCAACGAAACAGTCCAGCCAAAAAAACAAAAATGAATAAAATAGCTTAAAACCTAAGACCTTTCGGGCTCAGTGTACTCTGGCAAAGCATTCCAGTGGGGTTCTGGGATGGTGTTCAAGAGCCGTGGCTTCTCTTGGACTTTCCCATGGCCTATTTCAAGACAACCGCTGCTCTGCAGATGTTCCCCCAGGACCGGGTCATGGCAAAGGCCTTCGCAACGGCAGCTAACACTGCTGCCAGGGCTGCAAGGTCAGCGCTCACGTGGGCATTGGTAATGGCCCTTGTCCCCCAGCTCTTGCTTATTCCAGGCAGGTGATTGAGAAACTTTGTGAATTCCTCCTCTAAAACCAAGAAATTCCTTCCATGATTCAGGGGAACACATACGGTTGTGTTAAGACGGAAGAGGTGCTATACGGTGAGTAGGAAATTGCTCCTAGCCCATGGGCCCTCATGATTTACAGGACATCTGCTCCGCCTTCGGCCCCATGTGCTGCCTGCTGCGAGGAGGGCTTAGGGAATGAGCCTGGAGAGAAGATGACAGGAAGATAAGGGATACGGTGTGGTTTTTGCTTCTAAATCCTTATAATCTGGCTGGGTGGGAACTTATGTGGAACAGAAAATCCCAGGCAGTAACCCCTTTGTTCCTTCCTCAAACTCAAACTGGCTTCATCGCCCATGAGCTATGGGACTTCGATGTCCCCCATGTCCCTCATGTAGACAGTGAGTGACTTCATTACACGATTACATGATTGCAAAAGGATTTTTCCTATTGTCAGAGTCTAAGGCTTGAAACATTCTGCCTCCCGCCCCGCCCCGCCCCCCCCCCCCAGGCTCTTCTCTCTTATCTTTTCTGCATCCATCCCATTTCTTTTCTATTCCTCTGCCTCTCTACTCCAGTCTGGCTTAGAGATGTTCAATATTTGCCTGAAGCTCACCTGGGAGTCCCATCCTAGGCCACGTTTCCAGGAAACTGGGGCAGAAAACATGAAATGAGGAGAGATAGGAGGGACATGGCCCCTGGCCTGCTAGATTTTTCATCAGAATCGTCCTCTGTCTACCGCCCTGTCCCCAGCCAGATTTCTCTTTATAAGTATGAATGTAGATGAGTAGTTATTTTCAAGGCTTGAGAATATATATTACATGTTACACTTTCACTCATTCAGTAATTTGTTGTGTGCCTATTAACACCAAGCACAATGCCAGGGATAGAGGAGTGGATAGAGTAGACCTAGAATACTCCTAGAGAGTGCCTTCTATGTTAGAAGGTCAGCTCTCTAACACCTTCATTTTGTGGTTGAGGATTTTGACGCTCAAAGTGGGACTGTGACTTATCTAAAACGAGTCAAGGGCAGAGAAAGTACAGGAACACAGACCTGTTAACCTAAGCAAGACTAGACTTCCTCATAACTAGACAGCAGAAATTGTATTTCCATACATTAGCTTAGCATTCGAAATGTATAGAGGATGTCTGGTCTTCGTCTTCATCGTGAGAGGGGGCAGACATAATAATTATTTGTATAATTATAAATAGCCTCCATATGGTTGTTCATTTTTTTTTCAGATGAATAAACTGAAGCTCAGGAAGTTAAGTATTTGAATAAAATTCAGATGGTTAGAGGAGGCAGAGCTGCAAGAACTTGGGTTCTGATCACCTGCAACACAAATATTCCCACTTGCACCAGCCGCCCACCCTCCTCTCTCTTCAGTGGCTCCTTATCAGCCCCTGGTCAAAGAAGAGTGAGAAGAACCCAAACCATCTCAGCAGTATGCTGCAGTACTGTCAGAATGCAAGAAAGTGGCAGGAACTCAGAGACATTTAGGGAAGGAGAATGAAAATTTAGGGAAGAATGGGAGCACAGAGAGAGGTAAGAAGTACTGGTGAGATTACAGAAGAAAGAAGCATAAGACAGGCCAGGTCAGGGAGAATGGACCTTGTCAATCAATTTAACAGCTGCCGACATAAAAATCGACATACCTTGAATGGATCAAAACAGGTGTCGTGGTAAGGAGGTGATGGGACACACAATGTGGCTTGAACCACTAATAATTATGGGAGTTATAAAACCTGTCAATGATTTGACTATCTGGGGTCTGGTGATCCAGAGTGATGGACTACCTAACTTCACCTTTGAGTTCCTGCCTTCTGGTCAGATTCCTCCTCACCACCCCCTCTTTCAACTGGGAACTAGAAACAGTGGGTATGCGACATGTTCCTGGAATTCTGTTTGTGCAGGTGAAGTCCTACATTGAGGAGAGTTGGTAAAGGAGAAGGAGAAAACCTCAAGCTCTCCCGATTGTCTTTTAAATGATTTCTCCTAAGCTTTTGAGGCTACTTGTGGCATCAGAAGTTCCCGAACTGACACTACTAGTAGTTCACCCATGAGTCATCAGTTTTTAAATCCAATTTTCTATTAACTAATCAATGAACATGCAATGAGAGCTTCTGTGCAGTCATTCGTTGATCAACTGATTTAGGGCATATGGAAAGAACATACTTTTGAGACTTTTCAAGTAGCTTGTGAGCCCCTTAAATCAAGACTATATATAATGTTAAGACTATATATAATTATTCACGTATTTGCTTGGTAGACTTTAGAGGCTCTGGAAATTCACCCACCACCCATTATCACCCTGTCAAGGGCTCTGTGTTATGTGGAGAGATTATGACTTTTCCATACATTTGATAAATATTTATCGAGCATAGGCTATCTGCTAGATATAGGGACGAAATAGTGTCAAAACGTTTTTGGTCTCTAACTTCAGAGAGCCCATGTTAAGTGAAATGAAAGAAGCAATAGCCAAGAATAATAACTCAATTATGAGAAATGTTGGGAAGGGACCACAGATAGGGTAGAACCTGGGATCAGCCATGAGGCATATGAGGGTAGACGTGGAAGAGAAACAACAAAGGTTTGAAACAATAATGTGTTATCATCTCTCACAACTCGTGGTTGATTGGGCTTTGATGGGTATTCTCACTGGAGTCTCTCTTGCAGTCGTAGTCAGGTAGCAGTTGGGACTGTAGTTATCTAAAGGCTTGACTGAACTAGATCTTCAAGATAGTTTCTTCACTTTTATATCTGGTGCATGGACTGGGCTTTCTGGGATAGCTGGAGGTTGACTATCATCGCTTTCTCTTCATATGGCTTTTCCACATGACTAGCTCGGGCTTTCTCATAGCATGAAGGACTCAGGATATTGGACCTCTTAGATGGAGGCTGGATTTCTCCAGAGTGAGCAAGAAGGAAGGAGGAAGCTGAGCAACTTGTTAGAGACTAAACCTGGATCTGGTCTAGTGTTGCTTCTGCAGTATTATGTTAATCAGAGCAGTCATAGGCCAGCCTAGAATCTAGGACATGGAGGATTAGACTCTACCGCTCCAAGGGAGAATGGCTGGTGCATTCGAGGAAGAAAGAGATTGATGGTGACCGTCTTGGAGACAAGCTAAGGCTTTGAGATATAAACGGCTTGGTTTGTTAGTGCACCAGAAAGACAGCCAATATTGCTAGAGTATACTGAGAGTGACACAGGAGGAGGCAGAAGTGATAGGCAGAGTGGAGTTTTATAGCTGAGCCGTGGTAGGGAATTTAGATTTTTTAAAGGTGTCATGAAAACCTTAAGTGTCCTGCTTTCCAAGGGCTGATAATCATAAAGCATCACCTTTATTTCTCCTTCCAATTCATCTCACTTTCTTCCAGTAGGTTATTATATAGCCTGGTACTGGTTATCTGCTCCTGTAGATCTCAAACTTTCAGAGAGTTCCCATCTCCTCCTGGACCAGGCACTGATTTTCCATCTTGGCTTTCAAGGTCCTCCATCAAGTTGTACACTTACACATTTCTCTCACATTTGTGCCCAATCTGTCATATTGGACCCCTTGTTTCCCTTTAGAGGTGACTTTTGCCTCTTTGCTTCCATGCCTGGCCACAGGAGTCACTTTGTTCATAATACCCTCCCACGACCCCATCTCCATCTGTCAAAAATCTACCCTTCCTTTAAAACTAACCTCTGATGTCACTTCCTCAAATTGAGTATGAACTCTCAATCCTGGGAAACTCCTAGTTCTTGCTGATTGGAAGGTGCAGCTATATCTGTATTTCCCTAACCATCTTTCTCACAAGTCCATCCCCTTTGACTCTAGGTCTCTGAGGACAGACAACACGACTTCTTGCTTCTTCTGTCCCACAGCCCCACGCCTTGAGCACAGCCATCATTCAGTGATGCTTGTAGAATTAAATAGTGGTTTCTCTGGGACACCAGCCTCCAGTGTCTCTTCATTTCCCATGGCAATTTCAGCTTTCAGCTCCCAGCAACCTCTGGTCCATGGCCCAAGGTTCCTGGCAGGCCTTCCCCGTAGGATCATGGAGCTGCCGTTCCCAGACAGCCAGGATTGCACAGTTCAGAGCCGGCTCCCAGGGAGATGGAGAGCTTCTGATTCTGCAGGCCCCCTGGCTCCTCTATTCTAGCTGCCTTGCACTTGTTTTCCTTGGCAGGAGGAAGTCCTCAGTCACCACTTCATCTTCCATTTATGGGCATATATGCATCTTTGTTATTCTTTTCAGAAAATGACAGTGTTCTCAGCTTAGAAAAGGAGAGGAAAAGAGTTGAGGGCCATGTAAAGCAAGAGAGGCATTTGATATAAAGCCTCCAGGGCTTCCTGCAATATTTCTGCCCACATTGGAGGATGGAAGATGCTCTTCCTGCCTCTACTGTTCTCTCATCTCTGCCTCAGCCTGTATCATTAGCTCCTCAAACTTTATTGATGGGTTATTATGGATGAAAGGGAGGCCAGGCTATGGGCAGTAAATTTGGCAAAGACTTGTTATCTAGACAGAAAATGGGCAAGGCTCCCTGTCTTGAGTCTATGTCTACACGGTCCTTGAGTTCTTCTGATACCAAAGTACTCTGTGCCCAAGAGTCAAGCTCTGTGGGTTCTGGGTTTGTCCATCAGTCAAGCTACACTTGCACATAAAGAAAGGAACAATAAGAGCAAACATTTATGTGTGCTTCCTCTAGGCCAGCCACTGTTTGAAGTATTTAAATGGTAACTCATGTAAACCTTTCAATAACTCTATGAAGTAGTACTATTATTATCCCCATTTTACAGACAAGGGAATGGAAGGCATAAAGAGGTTAAGTCACTTAACTTAAGGTTAAAACGATGGTCAGTGGCACAGCTGGGATCTGCATCCAGGAATGCTGGTTCCAGACTCTGTGTCTTTAACCACTTATAATGCTGCTTTAATTGCTCATCAAATTAACATGATTAAATAACCTAACAGCATTTCTTAGTCCTTCTTACATACCCAAGTGCAGTGGAAACAACGGTGTGTCTGAGGGTTGTGGCCAAGAACCTAGACAGGTCTGAACCAGTTCTCAGCACAAGTAATTAAATTGGGTTCAAATTCTGACTTTCCCACAGACTTATGATTTGCAGTCTAGTGTTTTATGATATTTGGAAAGGTAGATTAACAAAGCAATTTTCTGATGTATCCAAGAGCAACCCACTTCTCTTGGCTCAAACTGCTGTCTTGGGCATTCACTAAATAATGAATTAAATTATTTTTCTTTCCTTTGTTTATTCATCAAACTCTGATCCTATATTGTGTGTATGCAAGACACCATATGGCCATGAAAAGGAAGAGTAGAAAAAAGGAAAACTAAATGAAATAGACGTAGTCTCTGTCTTTGAGCTATAAGTGTATAAATAGTTGTACGCTTACAAGTAAACCTGAGAATTCAAATGTATCTGTCTATTTACTCTTTTGAGTTGTTTAGTATTCTATAAAGTGCTAAATGCAATGTACTCCCTTGGTTCCCTGGAGTCAACAAAGTAGGGTTTTCTTTTTTTCTTTTTTATTATTATTTATGCCTACAGCACCTGGTCTTCCTAGGTGGTCTCCCATCCAAGTACTAACCAGGCCCGACCTTGCTTAGCTTCCGAGATCAGACATTGGGCTTGTTCAAGGTGGCATGGCCATAGACCATGGGCTGTGGCTCCACTGGGGCATGAACCCAGGGCCTTCTGCGTGTAAAGCAGACGTGCTAACCGCTACACTATGGAACCATGTCCAACAGAGTAGGTTTTTAAAAGGAAACTCACTGGGGCATAGATGCTCTTATAGGCCAATGGATCTTCAAGCTGTCCAAACTAGAGAGAATAGTGATGGTGGATTCTTGGCCCAGGCTGTGCACAACAACAACACTCTATTCAGTTGAGTTAAGAAAATAATAAATACAAAAAGAGACGAGTCATAGGCTGGGAGAAAATATTTGCAAGACACATCTAATAAAGGACAATTATGCCAAGAACACCTAAAGCTCAACAATAAGAAAACGAACAATCAAAAACTGGGCCAAAGACCTTAATAGACACCTCACCAAAGAAGATATATTTTGGCAAATTAGCATATGAATGGCCCAAATCTAGCTACTTACAACACCAAATGCTGGTGAGGATGTGGAATAATGAGACTCTCATTCCTTGCTGGTGGAAATGCAAAATGGTGCAGACACTTTGGAAGGCAATTTGGCAGTTTCCTATTAAAATAAACATACTTACCGTACATTCCAGGAATCACACTCCTTGGTATTTACCAAAAGAAGCTGAAAACTTATGTCCACACAAAAACTTGCATGTGCAAGTTTGTAGCAGCTTTATGCATAATTGCCTAAATTTGAAAGCAACCAAAATGTCCTTCAGTAGGCAAATGGATAAATAAACTGTGGTACATCCAGAGAGAGGAGTGTTATTCAGAGCTAAAAAGAAATGAGCTATCAAGCCATGGAAAGGATAGAGGAATCTTAAATGCATATTACTAAGTAAAAGAAGTCAATCTAAGAGGCTACACACTGTATGATTACAATTATATGACATTCTGGAAAAGGAAAATTTATAAAAACAGTAAAAAGATCAGTGGTTGCCAGGGGTTGGGGATTGGGAAAGGGATGAATAGATAAAGCACAGAGGACATTAAGGGTAGTGAAAATACTCTGTATGATTTCATAATGATGAATGATGGATACATTTCATTACACATTTGTCCAGACCCACAGAATGTACAGTACCAAGAGTGACCTGTAACGTAAATCAAGGACTTAGAGTGATTATGTTTTGTCAATGTAGGTTCATCGATTCTAACGAATGTTCCACTCTGGTGGGGGATGCTGATAATGGGGAGATGTATGTGAGGGCAGAAATTATATGAGAAATCTTTGTATCTTCTTAATTTTTCCATGAACCTGAAACTCCTATAAACAAAAGCCTTAAAAACCAACCAATCAACCAACTAGCCAACCGGTCTTGGGGCTCTGAACTTGATGAATCACTTTGTATCTATAGCAAACACTAGTTGGTTATCTTCTCAGCACCCATTTTTCCTAACTCTTTCTCAAAGGCCTCCAATTTTATTTGGGAATTCAAGTGGTTCATGGGAAGCTGTTTTGCTGTCAGTTCAGGGGAGCATACTCAAATAGAATACACTACCCCCTGCTGGTTATCATTACTTCTGGTGTAGCATGTGGCTTAAGCTAGTGAAGTCCGAGTGAGTATCGGGACTTTTTGTTTGTTTGTTTGTTTTTGTGAATACTGGAACAAAGATGCTTCTGCTGCCCTTCTAGATGTAAATGAGAAAGTTCATGACTTTGGGAGCTGCTGGCAGCCATATGAAGAACAGTAGGGGAAGCAATGTTAAGATAAAGTTGAAATTAGGACAGAGAGAAAGAGAATAGGTTCTAAGTGAAACTACTGAAGCCACTATACCCTTCATTTTTTTTAATTAGGGGAGCCAATAAAGTCCTTTTAAAGTTTAAGCTATTCGAGTCAGATTTTCTTTTGCACGCAATCAAAAAAGACAGCAAGTTGGTAGGTGAACTGACTCTTTTGGCACATGCTCTTCTGAACATGAATAAATTACTTAGCCTTTTTGGTTATTTACATGGATGCAGGTGGAGTGAAAAATAATTAAAATGAATTTAAAACAGTTAATTCTTTTTTTTTTTGTATTTTATTTTCTACCTCTGGAAAATACAAATACCGTCATTATAGTTGCCAGAACCTGCTGGTTATTTTACTGGATTGCATGGACAAATGTTCCCACAGAATAAAACAGAAGGCAGTAGAGGGAGAGATTCTGTATTTAAATTTCACTAGCAGCTTTCCTTTCCATGCTCACTGTCTTTAAGAAAGCAAACTCCCATTTCTTCATACTTTCTCTTGGGAATTGAGAGCCCTCTAGGTTTTGGGGGGAGGTTTGAAGGGGAGAATGTGAAGAAAGGGTTGTAGAGTGAGGGTAAAAGGATTTTTGTGACAATCCTAGAGATAGGTTAAGAGAGGTAGAAATCTCTTCCATTTCTATTTTATAGGAAGATAAATTGAGGCTTATAGTCAGATCCTGTTCCACATCACCTGGAAAATCCAACAGCATTCCAGAGGTTTGAACTCCAGAGTCTTAACTCCCAAACAAGGCCTCTCCCTCTGGATGACCTCTTTGCCTTCTCCTAAGTCCTGTGAATTGCTTCCCCTGGAACCAAACCAGATGTTCTGGAGAAAGCACTAGGTCAGCATTGTAGGCGGAAGGGCCTGGTCCCCTGAGGTGCCATTTGCCAGACTCTGTGCTGGGTTGACTCTGGGCCCAGGTGTTTTCTAAAGTCAGGTGACAGGCTTTTAGGGTCTCGAGGAGGTCCCTTCGGAGGAACACGGAAACACATGTGATATGAGTCTCATAAAAGTTGAAGAGGGAAATGAGGGCTGAGGCATGGCAGTTAGCAGCAGTCAGTAAGAGTCCAAAAGATGGGAGCAATTAATGGTCCCACTGTCCCCGCTTACCTTCAGCTCCTGGAATTCCAGTGAAGGTCTTGGCTATGCCCCAGGGCTGGGCCTCTTTGCACCAGTAAGATCTTTTCTGTTTTACTCCAGGATTGGAAAGAGCATGAATGACAGAGCCTTAAGAATGAGCTGGGGGCCTCAAAGGGGGTGGGGCATGACAGAGGTGGAGAGCGGTGGTGGGGGTGGGGTCATAGAAAAAATTTGGGAGATTGTGCCAGGAATAATCATAGACTCATTAGTCTGAGAGCTGGAAAGGATTTTCAGAGATCATCTTCTCATTCCACGAGACAGGAGGCTGATTGATTCCCAGAGAGGAAGAAGTATTTGCCTAGGGGTTTGTTTTAACTTGCTGGTAGAGCTAAGAGTAGGATGCAAGTCTATTTACTTCTAGTCTCAATGTATTAGTTATCTATTGCTTTCTACCCCTAAACTTAAAACCACAAACATTATTTCATCGTTTCTGTGGGTCAGGAAAATGAGTGTGTCTGAGCTCGGTCCTCTGGCTCAGAATATCTTATGACGCTGCAGTCAAGGTGTTGGGAGAGGCTGTATTCTCATCAGAAGCCTCGACTGGGGAGGGTCTGCTTCCAAGCTCACTCAATAAGCAGAATTGTTGTCACGATTCTGTCCTTACAGGCTGATGGACCAGGAATTTTAGTTCCCTATTGGCTATTGGCCAGAAGTCTCCCTAATTTCCTTGGTGTATACTGTTTTCCATATGGCAGCTCACAACATGGCAACTATCTTCCATCGGTGTGAATAAGAGAGCAAGAGAAGGTGACAAGACAGCCGTCAAGACTTTTTCTAACCTAGTCTTGCCAGTGACATATCATCACTTTTGTGTATAGCATTCATTAAGGCAAGTCACTATGTACAACCCACACTTACGACTATCAGGAGACAAGAATCCTTAGGAGCCATCTTAGAAGCTGCTTGCCATACTGAATACTTTCTATAATTTACTGCCTCCTTCAGCAATATAACAGAAAGGGCTAGGAAGGCAGAAACTCAGTAGGTGGGTGTTCTGTTACATAGCTATCCTGCCCTGCTTTTCAATTGGAGAAAATAAGAGTTAGAGGTAGAAAGAACACTTTAAACCTCATAGTCATAGTTACTGAATATCTATTTTTACCTAATATAAAGTTTACTTTTTTCATAGTCGTTTGGTAGATATGATAGAAAAAACAAAGGATTCGATTTAGAATCTGAAAGCCTGAGTCCGATTATGACCTATAACCCCAGACAAGTCACTCGCGAAGCCTCATCTGCTCATCTATCTAATCACCAGGATAACAGTGCTAACTGCACAGAATTAATTGAATCATATGTAATACTCTTCAAAGTCAATGAGATGCTTTCATCCAGGGCAATTTAATAAAAATGGGCCTCTTAGAAAGTTTGAAAGAACTTTAAAGAACATATATGACATGATAGCCAATGTGATAAGGCAGGAAACAAAAATAAGTGGTAGAAATATGGAGGAAGAGCAGCCAAAATTCGTGTTATTTTCTGATTGCATGGTGATGCATTAGTTTGCTAGGGCTGGCATAATGAAACACTACCGACTGGGTAGCTTAACACCACAAATTGATTTTTCTCATAGTTCCAGAAAATAGAAGTCCAAGATCAAGGTGTCAGCAGGTTTGATTGCTTCTGAGGCTTTTCTTGTTGGCTTGCAGATGGCCATCCTCTTGCTGCCTTTTTGCATGATTGTCCCTCTGTCCACACACAACATGTGTCCAAATTTCCTCTGCTTATAAGGGTACCAGTAAGACTGGATTAAGGCCTGTCATATGGCCTCATTTTAACTTTGCCACCTCTTTAAAGGCCTCGTCTCCAAATACAGTCACATTTTGAAGTACTAGGGAGTAGGGCTTCAACATATGAATTTTGGGGATATACAATTCAGCCCATAATGATGACATAACTAAAAAAATTGAGAGAACAAACTAAAAATCTATGGGAACTAATAAGAGATCAGTAAAGTAGCCAGATACAAAATAAATATATAAAAATCTAGAGCTTTATTGCATATCAATAATGACCTACTGATAAATACAATGGAAAAAAGACGCCATTCACAATAGTCACCTATTTTTAGTCCAGGAATGTTTTCACATGTGGCAGAGAGGAAGGGCATCTTGTGATTCAGGACTTCATTTGGTCACCTGAGCATAGAAAGAACACAGCTTGTAGCCTGAGTATCATGAAAGGTCGGATAAAAATATTCCAAGCCTCTTATCCTCAAACTTCTAACCATGGGAACTTAAACCTAGAGCTTGCCCCATCATTCCTCTGGCTCCTCATTCCCTTCTCAGCTAGGACGCATATCCTATAAAACCTCCTAGTCTAATCAGCTCTGCTCCGACATGGGGACATATTAACACAGGGAATATTAGCCCTCCAAAGAAGTTTTTCTCAAGGCAACCACATCTTGTGCACAGAAGCTAGTCTTTACCTTCCATTTATATCATTAAAACCCTCAGTTGGGTGATTTCCTCAGAACCAAGAGGCTTTCTATACTAAAAGACTATTGATGTTTCTGTTTCATGCCAGATAGATATTGCTTGCAGCTTGAAGAAATTAAAAAAAAAAAAGTTAATTACAGATGTAATGTGCAATAAAATTCAAACGATATAAATAAATAAAAAGTACCTCTGTTCACCACTTTACCTTCTTCTCCCCAGAGGTGATCACTGTCAACAGCTTGGTACGAATATTTAAAAAATGTACAAAGTTATGTGCATGTGTGTATTTGCGTGCTTGTAAGTATATTTAAATATATACAAATTCATATATATGTGTGTTTATATACACACACCCTTTATTTTTATATATAAAAAATTCTATTCTCTTAAATTTAAAGGGGGTCATATTGCATGTATTGTCTTGCTATTTCCTCCCCCATCTCATAATACATCTTGGAGATCTCAATTTATATCAGTACATATATATATGTGGGGATCTATGCACAGACACACACACATCTACTTTTTTTTTCCCCATACATATCTACTTTTTAACTGCTACAGGCTATATCATGCTATAGATATATTTTACTTTATTATAGTCCTCTAAGGTATACTACAAGAGGAGAAACCTGCATTAGACTTCATAGCAGGCCCATTTTTATTGTTAAGTCACTATATGTGGAAGAGTTTTGTTAACTTTAAATGCTGCTGTGAATATTGTTGAATATTGTTGAATATTGTAGAGCTGTTGAATATTGTAGAGCTGTTGAATATTGTTGAATATTGTTGAATATTGTAGAGCTGTAAACATTTCTTTAAAATGTCTAGGAGATGAAATTTCTGAGTCCAAGAATTTTCCCATTTGCATTTTTAGCAGATCAGCTTTTAAACTTTTTGTTTGTTTGTTTCAACTTCTACCCTTCAAGGTTTCAAAAATCTCAGGGTCTGAGTTTCTACCTGGACAACCCAGACACAGCCCGTGTTCCTTCTCACAGTTTACGAGTTGTCTACATGGCTTGTTGGTTACATTTACTTTTTCACAATTTTATTCCTCAGACTAAACCTTAGAACCAAGACCTGGCTCCTCACTTACGTTCAAAATCTAAAGTCTTTTTGATAATGGATTAGCTTCATGATACTGCTCCGTTTTATTTATTTTATTTTTTTTCTGATTCAAGCTCAAAATCTCAGTACACAGTCTATATATTGGAGAATAATTTATAGACACATAGCTTGGTACAACTGAACATGGACCAGAAAAGAAAAAAATCAGGCTTATGTCCCACTTGCCGGCTAGGTCTGCCACCTCTCTAGCCTTGAGTCTGGAAGAGGCCAAGTTCTTTCCAGTCACGTTCTAGGTACAAACCTTGCCAAATGCAGGCCCAAACTTTTCTTCCTGCTGCCTCTTGGCCACCGTGAGCTGGTCGCTCGCTGTCTCAGTTCCACTAGCAGGATCTTCTGCACCCTGCCTCCCCGAGACCCATGCTCTGGAGCAAGTCCCTCACGTTTACTCTCAGCTCAAATCAGTGTTAGTCTGAGGTTTGAAAGACACCCTTCCCCCACCCCGTCTTTTTCTAAGCCAGAATCTTCTTGTTTTGTTCTAATAGCCATACATTTTCTGGGTCCCGACAGCTCTCCAAATCAAAACTCAATTCTCTACTGTTCTGATAAGCTTTATCAAATACTAACTTATAGTTATAAGGTGGCTGCATTTGCAGTGAAAGCCACTGTAACCTCTATGAAAAATTTAGCATGTAATTGTGAAAGAATGTATCATTAATAAATTCACGTGTCTAACAAATGTTTATTATATGATTCGAGTCAGTGAGAAAAACAAAACAAAACAACTAAAACCACGACCGAACGCATCATGAAACTTGCAATCAGAAAAGTATAGAAGGATAGAATCACAGATGTGCAGAGTGGTATTAAAGAACATACAAGCGTGTTAAGAGCGTATGAGGGGATCTGGTCTAGGTGGAGGTGGGGAGTGCCCTAACAGCACCCGCTACTAACAGTTTTTTTTGAGTTTTTGTCAGAACCAGGGTATTCAGGTCTCCCAACCTCTGGTTCACTGCCCCTTTCCTCTCCACCTTGGGACCTTGGCCCATATTTTCATATCTAAACGTAAGAGGCTAGTCTAGAAGAACTCTTAAAGTCCCTTCTAACTGCAATGTTTATTCTCTTCCTTCTCCTTCTGGGAGATGCATGTGGCCACTTGTCAGCAGCATCACTTTTAGCTACACATTTAACTCATGTTTGTTAAACAACTAGTATGTGCCAGGCACTGTACCAGGGACTGGAGACACAGTGGAGTACAACACCTCATACTGCTTGCTTGCAGAAGTGTTCAGAAGTGGCCTTGAGTACCAGTGTGGCTCAGTGGAGCCCTTTCCTTCCCTCTTTGACCAAATTGATACATTTAGAATTTGGTATTGTGGACTGAGCAAAACTGGGAACTTCTGGCGTATACCCTGAAGGGCCCAGGACAATAGTTTGCAATAGGTACTTAACGCACCCTTAATGAGCACCTGCCTCTTTAGTGTTGACGCCTTGCTCACTTTAGGAGCTTATAACCCGAGGACACAAACGATACCAGGGACCGTGCTTTCAACATAAGGACTTGCTGTTGCGCAATGGCCTTTCACTCCGTGATGTATGTGCAACACTGGCTGCTGTCCTGGGCAGATGTAGCAAAGTATAAGTGCAGTTCTGGGTACAGAGTAGACATTTAATAAACCCCCACTGATTTAGTGGGAAGGATATTGTCTCAACCTGAGAGGCCCTGTAGTGTGCAATGTGGATGAGACAGAGCTGATGACGATGGTTCTGTCTTCAGGGAAATTATGCTCCATTAGGGCCACGGGACTGCGCCCCAGTAGCTCTAATATTACTGTATCCCGTGAGGACTTCTAGAAGGGCAAACCCAGTGAACCGGAGACTGACAGGTGATAAAGCCCATCATTTCTGGCTGAGATGATTAGGAAGAGATTCTTGAAACTGTGCTTTAAAATACAGGAGGAATGTTAGCGGGGTGATAGTGAGAAAAGGGTCTCTTTTCAGAGGTAAGCCTCCCCTTCGTCTCTGGATTAATTACCTCGCAGTCAAAACCATGGAAAGTCAAGTAGACCCGGAAGAGAAAACGCTCTCTCATCTCTGGGAGTCTTTGGGTCTCACTCATTTGTTTTCCATCAGTTCGGCAGAGGCCAGGAGGTGCAGTCTGTGTTGTGGGCAGGGAAATGGAGATGGCAGCCCCCGGAGGGTCCTCTGAGGAAATTGAGGCATAGAACGTGGAACCTCTTTAAGCTCAAATAGCTTTAAAAATGAATTTTAATTAAACGATCAGCTAAAAGATAAAAAGAAAGAGACCTCCCTCTTTTTGCAAGTCTCTGTTCTTTGTCTACACCTGTTCCCACCTAACGGGTGCCACCGCCGGCCCTTGCAACACCAGGCTGGGCATCCAGCCAGCCTTTCTTAGATGAAATCCAGGCTGCCAGATCACCCTCCCAGCACTGTTCGCCCTGTCCTGGGCCCCACCCTTCCCTCTCCTGGGAGACACAAAGGGCTTCTGTGACTAAACTAGAGTTCACAATCCTTCTCTTTCTTTCTAGCAATCCAGAGTGGGGCGCATCTCGTGGAAGTAACCCTCGCCTGACTCGCTGTCATGAACAGCACCGAGGTCTCCACAGCTCGGCCTTCAGAGCCTCATCCCCAGATCTACGTGCTTATTCGACTCCAGTTAGACCCTTTTGCATTCCAGGAGCCCCAGGTTGGGCCCTGAATTTGAGGAACTGACGTACTCATCACAGCACTGGGTATGACATGAGTTGTTTTGCATATGAATCCTTTGCAGATCCTCATGGCGACTCTGAAAGAGGTGTTTTTAACCCAATTTTACACAGAAAGTGACAGAGGTTCAGGGAAGTTGTGTAACTTGTTCAAGGTCATGTGACTGTTACGTGGTTGTGGGAAGATTTGAGTCTAGAACTGGCTGTTGCCAAAGCCTTTGCTTTTTCTGTTATAATTCATTGCTTAGGGTTTGAATCAACTGACCTTGCTTTCACCAGGCCAAGAGAGGTGAGAAATGTGGTCTGTTCCTGCTCTTGCCTGTCTCCCACCCACAAGCATCCTATCTCCTCCTATCAAAATCCCCCTGCACTTTGGACACTTATGTGATCTGGTTTTGGGGATAGGAAAGCTGGAGCAATGTTGGGGGGCAGCAGAGGGCAGAGTTCTATTTCTGCCTCTGTTACTAACTGGGCCATTTTAAGGGTATCTGTTCCAATCTCTAGGCCTCAATTTCTCCATCCGTAAAGCAAAGGCCACAGCTTAGTGGTTAAGCAAGCACACAGAGGCAGAGCCGACAGCCTGGTTCAAATCTCAGCCTCGCTGCTTACTAGCCATGTGACCTTGGACAAATCGCTTGATCTTTCTGAGCCTCAGTTTCTTATCTCTAAAACAGAGGTCATAATGGTATCTACTTCATGAGATTGTGATGAGTATGAAAGAGTATGTAGCAGAGTATGTAGCATAAGGACCTTCCCATTATTATTTTTATTATTCCTAGATGTAGAAATTTCTAAAATTCTATTAATTTCAACTACGTATATGTAAAACAAAAGAGAATGTAAAGCTGAGTGCCACCACCTTGAATTTTTCTTCTCTACTTTTTGCCTTTCTGAGTGTGACTGTATGTGTGAGTGTTAGTAGGTGGAGATGTGAGCAGATCATGGTGATAATTAGATGTCAAATTACTCCCTCTCCTGTGTGTGCGTGTGCGTGCGTGTGTGTGTGTGTGTGTGTAAGACATATAGAACTTTTCGATATGACAGAAAGAAAAAAATTACAAAATTTTGTATATTATATGTTTTTAAACCAACCAAATTTAAGCTCATTCATGAGGAGCCAAAAATTGTTTGGGTAGAAAATAGCTATACAGTGGTGGGAAATTTTGGTCCCAGACATTTCATGGAAGCAATTCCTTAAGCCTACCAGGGACAACAAGGATGACCGTGAGAATAACAAGAATAACTCAAAGAAATACAAAAACCACCTCCTGAAACTTTAGACCTAAAGGATTAAATTAATCAAGACAGGGGATATACGCACATGTGTGTGAGGGTGTGTTGGGCAAGGTGAAGGTAGGTGACGAGTTTGATTTGTCTCTCTGCGGTGCTTGCTGTTCTAAATGAAAAGAGCGGAAGGTGTGGTGGATGAGGGGTGAGAATCCGAGGACTCTGGGCTGGCTTTGTCCGAGAGAAAGATCATGCAAGTCACATTTGTGACTTCCAATTTTCTAGCAGCCACATGTTACAAGGAAAAAGGAAACATGTAAAATTTATTTTATTTAATCAATTATGTCTCAAGGATTACATCAACCTACAGTCAATGTATAGAAATTATTAATGAGATATTTCACATTCTTTTGTTCATAGTAAGTCTTTGAAGGCCAGTATGTATGTTACAGTGAGAGCACATCTCAATTCAAGGGAGCCCCATTTCAAGTGCTCAATAGCTACACGTGGTCAGTGGCTCCCGCACTGGACGGCAGAGACCTGGGAGCTTTTATCCGCTAAATCAGCCAAAACATGTCTTGCTTCCTGGATACATAGAGCAGAAGGAGGTAAAGAGGGAGATCAGCCTTCTTAGGACTCAGGATAAGGATGATGGAGTCCACACCTCAAATTTGCATCACTGTACTCTTTTTTTTTTTTTTCATGAATTAATTTACTTTTCAATTTTATTTTATTAGTTTCATTCATTTCATTAGTATACAGTACATTGGTTAGACATTTATATAGTTTATAAAATGATCCCCCTAATTACTCTTTCTCTCCTCTGGCTCTCCACCTGGCTATTACAGTAATGCTAACTGTATTCCATACGTCACGCATCACTGTACTCTTGACTTTTACAGAGATTGCAGTCTCCTTCTTGACCTTTCTTTTGAATCTGTGATTCCCAGGCATGTTTACTTTTTCTGAGACCTGAATATAAAACTTGGGCACCCGTGTGTGGGGCAATCCATGCTGCCAGCAGCAGCCCTGCACACAGCTCTGGGTCTCTCTCCTTTCTTTCCCATTTGCTATTAACTCTTTCAATGTGATGAAATGTTCTACAAGGGGAAAAAGTGGGAGTCGAGAATGAAGCCAGCTTCTGGTACTGGCAGGGAAAGTAAAATGTATGTCATGTGTTCTCGGCAAATACTTTTGCTAAGATGGCAGTTTTACAGGAAAAACTGCATGTTATAAAGGTGCTCACAGGTTTAGGGTTTGGAGAAGGTGGCTGTTGTGTGCTCAGGGTAGGGCATTTTTGCCCTTTGTAGCTAGTTGCACTGCAGGGAAGTTGTTTTTGACATTCTGCTGTGGGCAGTGTGCCTGGCTGCCCAGTGTCCATCTTCTCTTCTTTGGTAGTAATCTCTCAATTTTCCCTTCAGAGCCAACCCGCCCCACTGCAGCACAACTTGACCATTATTTTCTCTCTGGGGGCCCTGAATTTTTAGAAGAGTGATGTAAGAATGGAGAACAATTGGAGATATTTCAATGTGAGGAGAGCGCCCTGTCTGTTTCCTGCCCGACTCAACATGGGGCCCAGTTGCCCAGCTTTTCCTTCTATTTTCCAAGCAATTCCATACCTTCCAGATTCCATGTCCTGCTCTGTGAAGTTAGCTAGAATTTGTTTCTGTTACTCTCAACCAAAGGCAAATGACTACATCCTTTGAAGAACAGGTTGGCCGTGAGCTGGCTCCTGATTAGCTGGAGGAGAGCAAATAGAAAGGGAAAAGGGGAAGAATTAAGACGTTAGCCAAAGATTCCCTTTCTAGCCTCTTGTGGTGGCAAGGGTGGGAGAGGCCTCACCTTTTGCAGAGCTTTTCCTAATTTCTCATTTCTTTCTTATGCTATCCTTGGGAAGTATGTTGGATCTCCATTCTCTGAAGTGATATGGTCTGTCCATGGTTCAGAGGAGGCAGAGAAAGCCTTTTATCCATACTCTGCAATGCTGCTGCCTTCTATTCCTAAGATACAAGTCAGAGAGATGGTTGCTGTCAGGCTACGTTTTAAAATCTCATCCTTTAAAGCCTTAGGACTTTTTTTAAGAATTAGAAGAGATCTTAGAGCCCAAAAGAGGGATAATGAATTGCTGCAGAAATTTGGGCAGAGTCCAGTTGGGGCCTTTGGGCTCTTTGGGCTTTCAGTCCAGCGTTCTGTGTCCCCTCACAACACGCAGTGTGGTCCGAGCCAGCAGCAACAGTGCCACATGGAAGCTTCTTAGAAATGCGGAATCTTGGGCCCACCCAGATCTATAGTGAGTCTATGCACGTGGAAGTTTCAGAAGCAATTTTTTATATCTCGTGTGATATTCTTTTGTGTTCCTGAAAGAAACAGTAAGTCAATAAATCAAAGTCCAGTTTTTAGTTTTGTTGAGAAGCTCTCCCTTCTTGAGAGCTTTCATTTGAGGCACTTTTGGTGATCCCTGCAAATTGTGAAATTCATGTTTTTTATGTCTTTTCAGTAGAAACCACCTGCATGTTAGACCCAAGGACTTCATAACTAATGCATTAGAGACACATGCCTGCTGTTAATGGAAAAAATAAACATGATCCTAATCGGTGACTTTATTAATCTATTTTTGGTCCTTTTTATTGATATCCATACTTGAACTTTATCTTTTACAACATATTAGGTTAAGAGGTGGATTCAGTGATTTGTTTCCCAAGAAACAATGGCTGTTTTTATGTCCTGATGTCATCCTCCTTCCCCTCCATCACGGATGGCTTGGCTCCTGAGCCCAGGAGTTTACTGCCTAGTTGGAGGGATAAGATCATCCTCAAGTCCTACATCTTATGGGAGAGCAAAACAAGCCACAGGAAGGTGTAGGTCCCAGAGTGTAGTGCCCAGAGATGCCTCACTTCCTTTTCTCTAGGCGAAAGGGTCAGGGCAGATTGAGGGGCTCTAGGTCACAATAGGAGCTTTCTACTGAGCTAAGTAGGCAGTGCCAGGGGTGTCTATAGCTTTAGTTCATGTGGCATCCTGAGACTAAAGTGGCACTCAGGGTCATGAGTAAGGGCCAGATAGGTACAATGATATTTAAAAGGCCAGTACAGAAAAACAGAGGAGAGGGCAGTGAATTTAGAGGAATTAGGGCCTGTGCTTTACAACATTTGATATTAATTTTTAAATAAAAATTTAAAAATTTCAATTACAGTTGACATATATTAGTATCAGATGTACAGCATAGTGATTAAACATTTATGTAACTTGCAAAGTGATCACCCCAATAAGTCTTGCACCCATGTGATAGTCTTATAAGCTCCTGGTAAGGTAGATATTACAACTGACTATTTAGATGATGAAGATGAGACTCATGAATGTGGGAAAGTTTGCCTAAGATCACATGACTAGTAGACCAGTGTCCAGAGATGCCTCACTCCCTTCTGCCTGAGTCGGGCTTGGTTACATAGGTGGTGGAATGGGACCATATGAGGAGATGAAATGGCCCCAGTTGCAGAAGAGGAGTTATGCAAAAGCTTGGCATAAAGGACTTATGGATGGATCAAGGTCACAGTGCAGGAGGAATTGGCTCTGATGGAATCCAAAGTTTCAGTTCTGAAGCCTTTCCCTAGTACTGTGCTGTGAGGAGAGTATTGTCATCTGCACCACTTTTGGGACACTGCGCTAAGATGGCTGGAATGGCTGCAAGGCCCAGATCAGGGAGAGATCTCACATTTGGACTGATGGAAGGCTGAAGAGGGAGGGTGGCATGGGGGCTTCAGAAGTGAGGAGAGGCTCTCTGGAAGCAAATCAACCTGCTTTCTCACTCATCAGCCTGGTGAGGTAGACCAGTCCGGTGACTAAGACCTGGTGCTCACAGAGGTAAGACCCCGCCCTGTTTGGTTCTTTCCCCAAAGTGGGCCTGGTGAGTGAGTGCTGATTGCAGAGCTAGGCTGACGCTGTCCTCTGGTCTCAAAGGCTGGAACCTCTGGGTGACCCCATCGGCCGAGCCCCAGGCCATGACTGACTTGCACCAACTGCTCCCAAGGCACATGGAGTCCCCTCCCAGTTGCCATTTCTGGGCCTCCACCTCCTCTGCACAGCCCTGAGCGTTTCTCCAGAACTTCCTGTTTGCCTGTGGCTGCGCAAACATGGCCGGTCCCACCCGGGTTCATCTGGTGAGTCCTAGGGCAAGAAGTGGAAGTCAGCTCTGTTCTCCCCATAGCTCCCTTGTGCTCTCTCCACCCACCCCTGGGTGCTCTGGAACCACTCTCAT
The DNA here is from genome assembly GCF_902729225.1 of Pteropus medius. Taxonomy (NCBI): domain Eukaryota; kingdom Metazoa; phylum Chordata; class Mammalia; order Chiroptera; family Pteropodidae; genus Pteropus; species Pteropus medius. Next base: position 21,143,015 of record NW_024351729.1, read on the forward strand.
CAGATCCTGAAGCCAGTGGAGCAGAGGCCCTGTATCCAACTCAGCTCATAAGGTCAAGGTGACCCAGAAGGGCTTGTGGCCAAGATCCTTAAAATTTTTATTTATTTTTTATTTTTTTGCCTTTCCAAAAAGGCAGAGTAAGTGATGACTTCAGGACATAGCGTTCCAGAGAAAACTGGAAAGAGGAACAAAGTCCCCTTGGTTGGGGAGACGGAGCAAAAGCACACAGAGGGTGTGGTCTTTGAGCACCACATGAGCACCATCACTGTGAAAAGACTCGCTGTGAAAAGACCCCTCTGCTATCTATTGGGCGCCTGCCTCCTGCCTGGTGGGTGCTGGGCCTGCGGGAGCTGTCAACAGAGAGACAGAATAAATGTTCCTGGAGGGCAGGGACTAAGTCAACACCAGCGTTGGAAAACTTCCAGCATGTGGGCCTGGAAAATGTTCTTACTGCAAAACAGAGTTTTCCAGGTGGCTGCCATTCCTTCCCCAACCTGTCTATGAGGGCAAAGACTGAAGTCACCAGGCAAGGGCCTGGCTGCCCTGACTAGCCGTCGGCCGTTCACCACACGCCTAGCCGTCGGCCGTTCACCACACGCCCACCCTAATCATTAATTAGATTGTTTCAATAGAACATTTTGTCCGGGGATAACATTGTCCTGCAAATGACTTTTTTAAGCTGAGGATTCAGGAGCCCTCTACTATTCTTTACGTTTGAAGAGACTTCAGTCTGTGGCAACAAATGAGAGAAATTTTGTAGGCAAAACTTTGTAGGCAAAATTTCTCTCGTGTTGGTTATCACCCTCAGTTCTATGCTCTCTGATGCCTCTAGATGTTGGCCCTTGTGTTTTGTATCAGCTGCTGACTTCCAGTTCAGTTTGGCCAATGGAAGCACCAAGACGAGATTGGAGGGTTGAAGAAAAAAAATGCCAGGGCGTTTTGTTCTGCTTCTGAGACTCTGGCAGAGCAGTGAGCTCCTGTGATTGTTCCCAGTACAGTCTTTACAGAAAGGTCCACCTGCCTCAATCCTGCTTTGCCAAACACACAGTTTGGGTTCTCATGGGGCTCCTGTAACATTTTATCCTTTTGTGCCTCAGACCCACTATTGCTAAGTGGGTCTGAGTGGCAAAGAGTAAAAAAGTCTCTTCATTTGAGCGTTCTGCAGACCTGCTTTCCTGGAGGATCCTGGTCAGAATAAGTTTCTCAAGGGAAGTAAATTTCACACACTCAGCATAGTTTGTTCCTGGCTCGTGCCTTTTCGCTATGGGAGAGGTCGTCTGTGCATACTGGCAATCCAAAAGATGGCAGAGAAAAGGTGAAGCAGCGAGCACCATGCAAAGGAGGTGAGGGGTGGTGTGTGGGGGAGGCTGAGGCTGTGCACACAGTCAGTAAGGAGTGGTAGGGGCAAAGGTGGGAAAGGGAGTGTGAGAGGCACAGAGATGTGATGTCTAGTAAACAGCCTCAAGCTGACACTAATTTCAGGGTCTGCCTCAGCACACAAATGCCTTGACCAGGATCATCCCTTATCAAAGCAGCCTGACTGGGCTATCTCAGCCAGCGCAGGAATGTTCAACTCCTTCCTCTGCACAACCCTGCCTACCCTGCCTCCCCTCTCTTCCCTTCACAAGTACTGGTGTGTGTCTCAACTCCATCTTTAGTCTCTTATCTGTAAGTTTTGTAAGTTTAAAAGTTTAAAATTTATAGCCAGAGCTTGTGTTGCAAGGGGCTTTCAGGCAGAGGAGCTCCTAGAGGGCACGAGAGAATGTGAGATGACCATTTCCGATTACCCTGAACTGTGCAGTCATGCAGTTATGCTATGGACAAATACGTGACTGCTATGGACATGACTACTATGACTGTTCCTCAAATAATCCTCTACGTAGGAGGATTATTTGAGGAAGATTATTTGAGGAACAAACATTAGTAGGAGGTAAAACAGGCATAACCACGGAGGATGAAGGTTGAATATTTTCTTTTTATTCCCTTTCTACTTTTACAAAAGTAGAAGCTAAAGCTAAAATACAAATTGTGTAACTCATATACGAGTTCATTTCAGTGTCATTTCAGTGTCTTTCACATGAAAAGGAGTTCAGGAATGGAGACAGGACAAATGGAGACAGGACAAAGCAGCCTGAAATTATCAGCCTGAAATATCTTTACACTTGAAATGACCTGGATTTTTCTGGATTTTTCTCATCCTACAGTCTTCTGCCAATATTTTGGGGGCTTCAAGGCTCCCCATGGGACTCGAGAAGTTCCCCTTCCCTCACTTTGGTCACTTGACATTTGAACCAAACGTCATGTCTAGCCTCACGCTCCTCTCATTCTTTCCTGGTTGTATCCTTTCCTGGTTGTAAGCAACCAAGTGGGTGGCTTGGTTTAAATATGTGTCTCAATTCCACCCTGTGCCACCCTGGTAGTGCCTCTGAGGCAACAGGAAACACTGAGTGGGTGGATGCTGAGAGGAGGTGTCAGATCCCTGGCTGGACCATATCAGGACCCAAGGTCAAGGTAAAGCGAGGCATACAGCTAAGGACAGTAATTCTTATTTCCAGACAGTAATTCTTATTTCCAGACACTCTTGACTAATTTATGATGGAGTCACACCGTCTGGCTTGTCCATCTCAAACCCAACATAGCTACTCTTACCACATCCATAATAGTGTCAAATAGTATTAAATCCCACGTCCATAATAGTATCAAATCCCATCTCTAACAGCCTGCTAGATGAATTACCAGCACCTCTGAGTGTTAACATGTGGTTTGGTGTCACCTGTGGTTCCTGGTGTCACCTTTGGCTCCTTAACAAAACCAGCTTATATCTTTTGGCTCATTGACACTAATAAATGCCATTCATTTCTCCCATTTCTTGTTTTTCCCCTATTCCTCTCCACGTTGTCTATTGAGATCAAGACCCCAGATATGGTGATGGTACATGGCCAGAGTTGGGGAACATGGGGAGAGTAGAGTCAGGCTATTTTCCAAGTCACGTTTAATGGTTTCATACCTGCCAATTCTTCCAAGTCTGCCTAGCTCAGGGACCCCCATTTCCACCAAAAGATCAAAATAAACATACTTTTCAGTTTTCGAAATTTTATTGAGACGTTGGGGAGAAACAGCCAACCTATACATTCCCCATTTCATCACGGTTGGCATTTTACCCACACGATAGGCTCTTCTCTGGCTTTGATCTAACTTCAGGTCTCCTTAGTATTCCCCCTTCGGTAGTCCTCTCGTTGCTGCCTGGTGGTGTTTGAAGTCCACCAGGGCAGAGCCCGCTGATGGGGTCACAAGTGAGAGCGGTAATTGCGATTGGCTGTGGGGGAAGGACATGTGTGCAACAGGGACATCCGTTAGAGTATATCCTTTCATAGTCTTCCTGCCCACATGTGAATTTAAATGGAAATGAAATCCTCAGGCTGAGATTTCAGGGTCCTAGGAGAGCGAACTCCTAACTCCAAGAGGGAGGGCCCTGGGGCAGCAGGTTCCCCCATGTCTGACTGTCATCCTCCTCACCCCTCACTCACCATCATCGCTCCGTTTCCTACTCTTCAGGCTGCCCTTTCGATATTTTCTTTTGGTGCCACTTCTCTTGACTCCCTTGTGAGGAGATCGGTTCTTGCCCCTCCTCATGCCATGACTCTTTAATTTGCGGCTGGTCGACATTGTAATTTCTGCAAAAATGAGGGGCTTTGCAGGGCCGGGAGGCCACGAGTCTGGGTATTTAAGGCCTCAGCCATTGTGACTGTGAAGGGGTGTGGCTTAGCAGGTGGGTGGGGCTCCATTGTGCTGTCACTAGCCTTTGTTGCACTGTGGTCATATATGTGAAATGAGGTGGCCCCTCTAATGCGGCTCAAGGTGACCATCAGTTTTGAGGTCCTTTTTATGTTAAATGAGGCTTTCCAGACAGGTGTTATTGAGCAACTAAATTCCAGTCCTGTGCTGGGCTTCTGGGGAGTACAAGAGCCATTAAAATAGGTATCTCCTGCCCATAGGAAATTTAACGGTTGTTGACTGCCTGTATATGCATGAATGTTTAAGTCTCTCTACAACATTGGGAGATACTAAATGTGTTTCTATATGGACTTGACTCTAGGAATCCAAGTCAATATGATCAAAACATAGTTTTTCTTTTTCATCTAAATCAAGATTTCTCAGTGTCAGCTCTGCTGACATTATGGGCTGAGTAATTTTGTGGGGCTGTCTTGTGCTTTGTAGGATGTTTGGCAGCATCCCCGGACTCTACCCATTAGATGTCAGTGACGTCTCCACAGCTGTGACAAGCAAAATGTTCCCAAATATTACCTTGGGGGGAGGGGTAAAATCACCCAGGCTGAGAACCATTGGTTTAACCCTTTCCAAAAATTCAGTCAGCAAATATTTATTGATCATGTAGTATGTGCCATGTATATAGATGATAAGAAAATAGTAGACAAAAACAGACAGAGACTCTGTGTTCATGGAGCTTTCAACCTGGTAGGAGAGACAGCCATTAATCTGACACTTAACATGAATCAGTGAATAATTACTTCGCAACATGGTGCAGCATGAGGTTGGAGAGCCAGGCAGATACCAGACCAGGCTCGAGTACATTGCGAAGCTATGGGAAAGTAATAATTTAGATATTGACATGAGGAGATTAGAGGTTGTTGCTGGGTGAGGGATGAACTAATGAGGAAGCAAGTGAATAAAGGGAGAGGTTCAGGAGAGCGAAATATTCGATAATGGTTTAGGCCAAACTAGGGATATAGACAGGAGACAAAGACTTGGTTATGGCTTGAATTAAGAGCAGAGGGTGTCATGGGTATGTCTTTTCTTTGTAATGCAGCTATCTGGACGCTGGTACCACTCACTGAGATAAAGGCCAGGCATAGGGGCTGTGAGGATCATGTACTTTAGTCTAAGACATTTTGGGTTTGCGGTGTTCTTGGGATTTCCAAATAGAGATACTAAATGGTTGTTGGGTATATGGGTCTGAAGCTCAGAGTAGAAGCCTGGGCCTGAGATATCCACCATCCCCAACTTCCCTGATAATGGACTTATCATCCAATTTTTTCTTCTTCCTCCTTTAGAAAAAAATTTCAGTGGAACTTGATAACTATTTATTTTTCTGTTCCTCCTTTTCTCTCCCCTGCCATTATCCTTATTCAAGAGCCAAGTGCCTCGCATGCAGTAGGTTCTTAGCAAAAATTGGTTGAATAAAAGAGAGAATGTAGTTTAAGCCCCACTCCCTGTATTTTTGATGTCTATCGATAAGATGACAAGTCATGCTTTGAAACCCAGATTCCTTGAAGAGGCATCATGAGTGACACTTTCCATATTCCTATTTCCAGGCAGGTGTCTCTGGAGCCCTTCTGTTAGAGTATTTTTTCACCCAAAGAGTGAACTGCTGCATGAAATAGGCTGCTGCCTATGTCTTTGTATCTCGGGAACTTTTTTTGTCTACTCCAGACTAAACATTCCTCCTACAAGCAAGTTTAATGAAAGCAGGAATTTAAAAATTGTGTTTACTGCTATATAGTCCCAGGCATGGTATAGTCCTGCCATAGAGTAGGAGCCCAATAAGTGTTTCTGGAATATTTGTTGAATAAATAAACAATACTCCTATGTTTCTGACTATCCTATTTCTCCCCATTTTGTCTTCCCTGACTTCAATTTTCATTGTCTTTTGAAATTTGTCGAAAGTCCATTCATGGTCCTGTAACATTGTCTTTAAAGTCTGGACAATCAATACTGACTGTGTAAAACTCTGCTTTGTGCCTATATTGCCATGTCATGTGTGTGAGTCTGATCTCAGCAGGAGACAGTGTGTCTTGGTTTTGATCCTGACTGGCCACAAATATCACTTCTCTGGACTTCAGCTCTCTTATTTTGTAAATAAGCTGGTTGGGTTAGATAATCTCTGAGACGATATGACTTTTGTGGCAGGCTTCTTGTAGTTAGAGACTGTATTGTTTTTATATTTCTTCTGCATTTCTCACAGGTAATGACACAGTCCACAGTAGGTGGTCAATAAATATTTGCTCATTCTAGCCACTTTGGTGTTATGAGGACAGATGGCACAACACAGAGTGACATGGTATACCAAGTGGGATCATTTCTAAACAGGGACGGCAAAAAGACACTGTCTCTGTAACAGACCCTTTGGTGCTCCATGCTGGTCTCTCATGCCTGGTTCTGCTGACTGTTGGCCTCTTTGGTCTGAGAGGCATTTTCTGGATGATTTTAAAGAATGGGTAATCTTTCTCTCCTCCAGTCTTTCCCATCCTCAAAAGACCCACTCTGCCAAGGAGAAGCTGAGATCACAGGGAAGAAGGCAGCCAGACTTGAGAACTGATGAAGAAACAAACAAAAAGCCCCTTTACATAGGGTTAAGGAGTAGTTCCTATTTTGGACACCCATGCTGAGAAACTCCAGCAGCAGAAAGCCCCAATGGTGGGGGAGGCAATTTGCTGGCCAGTTGGGGGTGAGTCTGTGGGATGTTTGGATTGGCTTCTGCGTCAGACCTCCTGGAGTGAGGACAGAACAGGATTGAGCATTGGGTACCTCTGTCTGTCTGTTTCTTTTTCCATTTCTGCCCCAGCGTTGCTTGAGCCAATGGCAGTTTAGATAGAGCACAACAACGTCACGCCTGACCCTCCTGGGCCCAGAGCTTGCCTCTTTTTGTGAACCTTCTGTTAATCCAGTCTGCTGACTGTCTCCTCCCCTTTTCTTCTGCTCTGTTTTTCTTCCTTCCTTCCTTCCTTCCTTCCTTCCTTCCTTCCTTCCTTCCTTCCTTCCTTCCTTCCTTCCTTCCTTCCTTCCTTCCTTCCTTCTTTCCTTTTTCTCTTTCTTTATTTCCTTCCTTCTGTTTTTGGATGAAGAAACTGAGGCACAGAAGGGCTACATGAACAACTTCAAATAACCCAGCACAGAAATAGTAGAGCACCCAATAAACCTGTTTCTTCCATACTTTGACTTTCTGGTGGGTCTTAGTTTTTTGTTTCTCTCGATGAAAGGAAATAGTTATTTTTCTGATAGCTATTGAGACATGGGGAGAGAACTAAATCCATGGTTCCTTAGGTTAGAAAGGGGCAGACTTTGGGCGTCGCTGTTTTGGATCTCTAGTTGGGTCCCATCTCACCTCTCCCATTCAAACTCACTCCATTAATTTTTCTGGGGAGTCCAATGGATGTCTTCTTCCTGGGGTTGGATCCTCCCAGCAGGCCAGGAATTGAAGCTCATTAAGAGTGAACATGGAAGAGTTGCTGACAGTCCTTACACATGTTGATGACTCAGTCTGAGTCCTCTGAAACCCAAGTCTCTCCAGATGTTGACCTCAGCTGGGAAATGGGGACCTTCTACCCCGTTCACATGCATGCCCTGTCTTTTTGCTCTTGCTGCTGCTATTGAGGCAGAAAAAGGGGGCTCAAGGGCAGATCAGAGGAGGGGAAAGCTGCCTAGAGATTGGTCCCTCAAGAGGCAGAGCTCTCTGAGCTCAGGACTCATCTGGTGTCTCTAGTAGGAAATATAAAGAACCAGAGCCCAAGGCCAAAGGGTGGTTTTTAGAGAAAAAGGAAGGCGGGACTCAATTTGCCTCTTCCCATCCAGTTCTGGGAAACAAGAGAGCATCTTGGTTCTGAGAACAGCCTGGGTTCTGCCTGAAGATTTGTTGGAGTTCTTTCCAATTTTCCCTCCAGCCTTCTTTCACATACTTTTTGACTGTGTTTCCAAACTGTCTTTCCATAAGCAATTTCTGTTTTCCAGGAATAGAGAGATTGGGCTGCTCAAAGGTGGGAGACTCATCACAAGAGCAGTGGCCCTGGGAGGTTCCTCGGGAGCCCTTTGGACCTCCTCATTTGGGAGGCCAAGAGGCTTGTCTGAGGGCTGCACCCACACAGCTCAAGAGCCATGACCAGACCCAGGATTATTGATCCCCAGGCCAAAGACTGCCCACCACTCCATACTGCCTTCCCTATTTGACTTAAAAATAGTTCTGGCCTTGACTCCCCAGTCTTCTTTCTTACATGTGCTACTAGGATTGGAGTAAAGGAATCTAATATTGAAGAAAGAGAACTGGGAAAAACTCGTGAATTCTTAGAGGCAGGGTGTGAACCTAGAGGTCCTCTAGACAAATTAAAAAATCTCATTTGGAGAGAATTCAAACTTTCATTAGTTTTCTTTGTGGTTGTTGTTAGTTTTGGACTTATGGCAAATTATTTGACTATTTCCATTTCTTTTGTCACCACTAACAATAAGGTCATATGGAATGGTAGTACACAAAGAAAATCCAAAATTTATGCTTCAGAAGGATCCAAATAACATTAACCACTCCCCTGCTTCCCCTGACCTTAATCCCCGCCACCCCCACCCCAGATCTAAACAATGAAGAAACTTTCCCTTCCCAAAATACACTAGGAATAAAGGACCCTTCAGCCATAAGACAAAAATAGGGCTGCATCTTAGGGCATTAGAAAGGGGGTATTATGGCATGAAAATACCACACACATATTCAATCATTTAGCCTCATATGGTCTTTAGGAAAAATGTGCTTTAATCCATCTACCAACTAGAATAAGGAACTTATAGTTGTGAGGGTTGCTAGAGAACAATTTCATAATAAATATGTCTGGAGATGAAGAGTAAATTGGCTAAAGTCACAAATTATAGGCAAAGTTGGATCTCAAGCCCAGATCTCCTAATCCTCAGTCCTCACTTGTAACTGTGCCACAAGGCACTACTGTTGAGGTTTCTGTTTTTCTTTTCTCTGCTTCAGTCATCTCCCTTCATGTTCTAAGAGCCACATGCCACATGCCAGGGACCCTTGCCCACTTGAAATCACCCCTCTCACCAATGGCTATCATGTCACTGAGTTTGAGAACATCTGGCCTTGTAAAAGAGGGATGAATTGCCACCAAAAGAGGAAAAGGACCTGAGAGACAGACTGAAATCACTACATATGAAGTTCAATACCTCCATAATTGAAGCTTTCAGAGCATTGTGATCAACATGCTGGTAGGGCACAGTGGCCAGAGGAGACACTCAATAATGCTGGTGTATTTTAAACATAAGTGCCTGTTACAACTCTACTGATCAACGTTGGGTCAAGAGAAAACGTCACAATTCAGTCATATTTCTTTGACTTGACTGGATGAAACTCTACTTCCTACTCTTAGTAGTGATCGATGGAGTTTGAAGAAGAAGAGGAGATAGGTTGGAAACATAATTTCACTTTGTCTCTTGAAGATCTAGAAAAATGGAACTGACGAAGAAAGCTTACTTGACAGTATTACTGCCTATTTGGTTTCCCCATTTTTCTCTTGGGCAGAATTCTCATATTTGGAAAAGTAGATTTAGTTGTATTTATATTAAAGAAAAGGAACAAAGGAACTCCTTCACTGTTCTTTCTCATCCTAGAATTCTGTGATCCAAAGCACATAGGTTTAGTGACACTTTGCCCTTTACTCACCCTATGCTGAGACAGCATGGATGACTTATCGAATGAAATTTTCAAAACAAAGCCTTCATTTTCAGTAAGGACAAATGAAAGACCCAGATTCTTTGAGTGTCACAATCATCAGATTTTATTGGTCAAGAGTTTCCCAATGCTGAGCAGGCTTATTGTTGTTCTGGGAGGAAATGTGAAAGGTAATACCTCCAAAATGCTTTGGCGTTCTGGTGAGGACTGTGTCACCATGCAGAAATATTTGTTTCCTTAGTACACCACTGTCCCACAACAGAGTGGCACTTTCTTCATGCTGCAAAAAAGCAAAGACAAAATTGGGGTTATAAAGGTCCTTGGTTAGGGTGAAAATCTCAAAAGGTTCTTTAGGTGAGCACACAAGGCCAACTTGACATTTTCTAGGTTTTCCCTTATGATTTTGTTACCTTTTTAGCTGTGGTTTGGCCTGGTTTACTTGGAACTTCCTGTATTGCCTGCTTCAGAAAAGTCATGTATCCCCAGAACCAGCAACATTATTGTAGGTCCCAGAGCAAGATGAATATACTGGACTCTTGTAAAAAAAAAAAAAAAAAAAAGATACTGTCAGAGTATAGACCAAGCCTGAGGTTCCCTGAGCACAGGGCCATTTGTGACTGCACAGGTCCTGTGCCTTTGAAGCCCACCCTGTCCCTCCTGACTTAAGGTATTTCTTATGGTAAACATCTAGATAACTACATTGAAAGATCTCTATCTCATTCTGGTTCTTATAGTCCAGGGAAGCTGGTCAATGACTGATTCATTATGGAGGCTTGATGAGTACTTAGAAATGGCTGGCTTCTGACTGAGGCCACGTCGTGTGCCTGAGAATGAAGAAAGCCTCTTCAGTAATAGCTCCGTCAACACTTCCTCTTTTCCCTCCGCACACACATTATCCTACTATTTTCTACACTCCCCCTGCACAACCTCAGGACCACTTATTCAAGAGCCTTGCCATTGCTGCCCTCTTCTTCCTCCTCCCCCATGCCCTCCTTGGTGGTGCTTTCTTCTAATGCTCCTGCAGGAAGTCCACCGAGTCCTAGGGGAATGTGCAGCGCTGCTGCATCCTAGGTAGTTGCACTTAATCCTGGTAGATGTTAGAATCCTGATGGGGGCTTTCTAGTCATTTGCCTGAAGATGGTATTCTGAGCCTTTAGATGGGGGCAGGTAGGGGGCATCTGTAAAGAAACTGGGCCTCTGTGACTTAGACGTTACCATTCTGGGATGTCACAAAGTCCATATGAGGTCAGCAACAAAGTCTACAGGAGAAGAGCTGAACAGTGGGACCCACAATGATTTTCTTCAACATTTAGTAAGACTGATTTTCTGGTTCCAAACCTCTTGGATCCAGAAAATCAGTCTTACTAAACGTTGTAAGTCTTGTAAACTTGGACAAATTATTTTATTTCTCTTGGTCTTAAAAATCTTCTTTTAGTTGAAGCCAGAAGGGCATGAACTTAATGGCAATCCTATTATTTTACTAATGAGGAAACTAAATGCCCGATTGGAGATTACTTTTTTACAGGCTTCAGGAAATTGCTCAAGGACACGAAAGAGCTGGGAAATAAATCTGCATCTACTTAATTTTAGTGCTTGTGCACAGTGTCTCCAGATGCATTTGCTGACATGAAGGGAGAGAGCTGGAGATGGTTAATCACCTAGGGGGTGACATCTTTTACTTAATATTTCCTGTGAAGAGAGATATGAATAAAAGACTTGAGTATCAAAACCCAGAGGAGACTGATCCAAGTTAGTGATGGGGATGGAGAAGAAGGGGTGGGTTATAAAATATTGAGGTGACTGATAAGGGCTATGAAAGGAAAGTTTGAAACCTAGACTTCTGCCCTGAGTAAATGACTACTAGGTGGATACAGGAGCAGGAACTACATTTGGACAGAAAGTACTAGTTTCAGATTTGTACAGGTTGAGATATCTACTGAACAGATCCAATATTCACTTAGATGCCCAATGGACAAACTGGATATAAGTAAATGTAGCTCAGAAGATCAGTTGGGGCTGGTGATGTAGATTTGAGCATTGACAATGTAGAGTTTTGTGCAGGCGAATGTATGGGAGTAGATGAGAGGGTCTAGAGACAAAATTATTGGATTTATCAGCCTTTGGGGTTTCTCTTTTTTGTCAGAGAAAACTAAAGAAGAAAACTGAGAACTCAGAGAAAACTCAGGAAGAATGGGGTTGCAAATTAACAATACGGAGTTCAAAGACAAAAGCTGCCAAACTTGAGGTAGTTGTAACACTTATTGGGGGACCTACTAAATGTCAGGGATTGTGCAGAACACTTCAGGAGCCTCACCTCGATTTTCATTCTTTATCTTATTTGACCTGGTAGAGCACTTGATGATTATGCTCATACAGAGACAGAGGAGGGGGTGTGGTCAGAAGTATAGTGGGTAAAAGAGAGACGAGAGTTGAAGTAGTGGAGGGTGGAGATTTTGACCAGAGGATGGGAAGCCTCTCTCTAGCAACCATCTTCTCCAAGCTTGGTTCAAAAAATTGGGGAAACTCCACACTGTCTACAAGAGGTAGTTCGTTTTTACTGTAACATTTCACTTTTCATACTCATTCTCCCAACCCCAAACTCACTTTCTAGTCTTGTCCTTTATTCTCTCCCTCAGGCAACCTCTGACATTTTAGTCAAACTGGGTTATTTAAAAGCAGAAAAAGTACAAATGTTCATGGAAAGTTCAGTCTTACTTGTAGTTATTTATTTTTAGCACCTTTACCTAATAAATTCCTATATGTTCTTAAAACTCAAAACGAAGGCCTCAAATCCTATGGCTACTTCTTCAATGAACTTCCTTTATTCATCTTTTGGGCACATTTTATATAATTTACCAGATTTCACCCAGAATTTTTTATTTGTATGCATGTTTTCTCTTCCTAGACCTTGAGCTTCTTGAGGTTGAAGCTGTAGCTCTGTGAGGTTCTGGCGGGCAGGCTGGTCGATTAAAAAGATGTGTTGAACTAGAGCTTTAAAGTCCACATTTTTGGGAATTGAAGTGGGGACTGGGGAGGGCCAGGAGGAAGAGATTACAAAGGAGAACAGGGAAACTTTGGGAGTGGAGAGGATACGCTTATTATCTTTATTTGTGGTAATAAGTTCATGGATGCATATCTGCGTCAAAACATCAAACTGTACATTTAAAATGTATGCAATTTATTGTTTGTAAATTATATTTCAATAAATTCATTTAAAAAATTCTGTATTGTTCAAGTCCTTGCTAAAGAGCTTTTTCTAGAAATAAGATGATAGAACCAGGAATGTGTACCTAAATATTCCAGCAGATAAAGGCTTTAAAGAGGCTGAACTTGTGTCTGAAAGGCTAGGAGAATTTAACTTGGTTTGTATCATTTAGTGTGTTTCCTATAGGCTCTACCAATGGGCAGCCAATAGATTCTAGCAGTCCTAATAGGGACTTTCTTGGTTACAACCAAATATCTCACATTTTATCCAAATGTCTCAGTATTTTCCAATGACCCAACCAAACTCTCATGTTGACTTTCAGCCATTGTGACAAGGCATCATCCATCATCAGGTCCTTTTACCTACAGGGTCTATGTCATGGCCACTTGTCTCCATATATAAAGGAATTGATGAATAGGCTGCTTTGGACAAATGGACTTGGGGTGGGGGAGGGAGAAATACAGGGGCTGCTCTTCAAACAAGAACCCTGCTGATGGCCAAATTTGTGGAACGTAAGAAGATAGTGCAATCATGTAGATGTAAGTGCTCGGCATGTCATCTGAAGGATTTATCACAGAGACAAAAAGCAAAGAAGTTGTGCCAGGAAAAAAACAGGAAGACAAGGTATTAATGACATTTTCTCATTATTAAAGGGGACTCTCAGATCTGAGGAATTGTCACCCTAGCTTGGCAGGTGTTCTAAAATGTCATATCTTTGTCAAAGCCTAGCTCTCCATTCACTTCCCAAAGACTGTCTCCAGCTCTTTCTTAGCGCTTGCCCTTCCACCCCCCAAACCAATTATTTCCCCCACAGCCCCATCAATCTTGCAAGGAACCAGGCTCACTGTGTTAATCGTTTGTCTTCTTTATGCTATACAGCCTTCCTCTAACTTGTCCATTCAGTAGAAACGTTAACATAACCCCTGGACCTACCTTCTTCCTAAACCTTATGTCTAATGGAGTCTCTGGGAAACTGAGCCGGGGAGATCCCTATGCAAAAAATACATGGGTGTCTCGAGTGTAAATCTTATATTTTCTCATTCTTGTCTCCTTAGTCAGCAACAGACGTCAATGCTCTGGCTGAAGAAACTGCTTGAATCCACATTTGTCCGTGTTGTGTTTTCTCCCATGACCAGTGAAAAGACAAGCCTTTTTTGGGGGAGACCCAAGTCCACCATAATCATCATTGATTTTCTCCCTCGGCTCCAGGTCTTTAAGTAAAATTTCTCTCCTTTCACTGACAAATGATGTTATCTGTGTTTTTATTTAACTAGAGATTGACTTGTGACAACCTGGAGAACCCCAGCCTTTCTTCATATAATAGGATAAGTGGGGTGCAATAGGTAGAGGGGATAATCAACTGAGACATGGGAAATATGTAGTTTTCTCCTTTGTTCCTGTTTAGGAGATTTGCTAATGAAATGTATGGTTGAGTTTTGGTTTAGGATAAGTTGAGATGCTTTCTGGATATGAAAAGAGCTTACCTGGTTTGATAGACTTTCTATGGTACAACAGTCAGAAAACGTATAGTCAGATCATCATCAGCTCACATTTGTGGCTTCATTTGTTGATAATTAATAATGAAGATGCTTATTTTTCTAGCAACAAACCCAGGTCATGTCAATATGAAGCCCAGGGATTTTAAACACAAATAAGGGCAAAAACATAATATAGGCTTAGAATGGCATTTGTGTATTTGAAACTTTTAATTAATTAATTAATTTAAAATTTAAAAAAATGTTTAATTTTTGAAAAAAATTATAAGAAAGACTATTAGAAAACAGACAAGGTAATCATTCTAACTCTGATAATAGAGATATCGTAGCACATTAAAGATCTTTAATTCAAACCCATTTACTGTACACAGTAGGAAACACTGAGGACCCAGGTTGTACAGCTATAAAGATATTTGGAACTTTTTAAAGGACAACATCCTCAAGCTTCCCCTGACAGTGTACTAAAGATACAGTGCAGTGTTGTGTCTCTTTGAGGTCAAATACTTCTGATAACTGTGTGGAACTCTTTGTATCATTGAACTTGAATCTTGTATAACTCACATAAAGTTATCAGGTCATCTGGTACCCTCAACCCATTCTCATTAAGCTGCAAAAGTTCTGCTAAGCACAATCTGCCTCCCCACCTTGGGATCATACATGTAATCTTTAACAATCATGTGCCAGCAAAGCCAAAACTAATCTATAAGGTTGAGATTTCAAAACTCAATTATCCGGTCTTTTTTGGGACATGAAAGATGCAGATATTGGAAGAGAGACATGGAATGCCTATTTATTGTTCAGCTTACTTAAGTAGGCCTCAGAGGTTTGTCATATTTCGTAGATGTCGATGAGCTTCTTGTTCCTGATGGAACACAGATTTCTTTGATGATCGTTTTTGCTCTTGGGTGGTCATGTTTTCTAACTGAGGGGCTGGAGAGAGATGGTAGTTTGAAGATGTTATGGCTGGTTTCCCTGGGCTCAAGAGCAGAGACATCTTGCAATAATACATATAGTTATATCATTAGATGTTTATCTTGCAGTACATTATAGTGATATGTTACAGTTATATCACTATATATAATAAGTATATCTAGTAGTACATTGTAGTAACATGTTATACTATATCTTGTGTTGTAATAATATGTTGTGCATATACTGGTGCAGCCTTAGGAAAAAGGCAATAGCAAAGGTCAGTAACCTTCTCTGCTTCATTCAGTTATCTATACCACATTCGCCATTTTTGCCCAATTAACATAGCCCTTGGCTCTGTTCACATGTGTATACTGAGAGCTGAGAGTCTAGAGTCAAAGTTAGAATGCAGGTAAACCTGACTATCAGGTGCCCAAAGCTTGAAATTAAGCTTGGAGATCTTTGTCATGTTTAAGGCATTCAGTATTTATTGATGAAAGTCCTGTAGGAAGTAGGAAAGCCTGACTCAAGTTGTACCTCACAGCAGCCTTTGTGAGTTATGTCAGGTAACAGGGCTGTTCGAGAGGGCCACTTGGAAGTGAAGGGCTGCATAGTACATGTTTTAGTCTTTGCAGGAGAAAGCAGCTATAGTAAGTGAATGGCCGTGGCCATGTTCCAATTAGACGCTACAAAAATGTCTAGAGTTTACGATAACCATTATTTCATTTATCTCGATTGTACCATCGAGGTAACCATTATCTCAGTTTGACAATTGAAACAGGCTGAATGACCAATGAAAAATCATCAAAAGATAGCATCAATAGCATGTTCTTTCTGTAGTGTTCTTTCTAGTCTCAGGGCAGAAATTGTCCTGGCTCTTCCTGTTCTAAGATCTACCTTTGAGTTTAGTCTAAGTGTTAATCTTACTCTTCTGAAGAAGAGGTTCACTAACGCTTGTGGTAGTCTGTTCCTTCCATTCAAAGACCTTTGTCTCTTTCTAGATATCTAATCAGTAGGCCATCTTTCTATTTGTCTTGATTGTGGTCTTAGACTTCTTGTAAAAGGGTCATTTTGGGGGAAGTGAAAGTAGGGAATTGGTGCTGGGACACTAGTCTTAAACCAAATGTTCCTCTGGGAGTTAAGCCAGTAACAGGAAGAAGGCAGCTAACTGGTTATGCATCAAGTCAAGGCCATGTGTGATACTGTGTGACTATAATACCACAATCACCATTATCCTTATGTCTCATAATAGCAAATATTAAAACTGGCCCCAAATTAAAGTTCATAAACTTATAAATCTGAGTGCAGTCCCCTTTTCCTTTTACAACTCATTCTCTAAAATCTTTCTCCATTCTTTCTGCTTTTCAAAATTTTAGTTGCCCATTACCATGGGTTTTCACTATATCATCCAATTATAGTAGATTATTCCATTTGCTGCCTGGGAGCCAACTATGGCTCACAAATGTGTTTTCTTTGGCATACTATGCAGGCCAACATGAGGCGGGCAAAAAACATTTGAACTAGTTATCATCATTGAAGTCAGCAGCTTTCATTAAAAGTCTAGATTTTTTAAAAAAAATTATTTATTTTAATTAGTTTCAAGTACACAATACACTGGTTTGACATTTATATAGTTTATAAAAAAAGCTCCCTAATTGCTCCTTCTCTCCTCTGGTTTTCCACGTAGCCAACATGTTAATGCGAACTGCATTCCCTATGCCTTGCTCCCCATCCCCGCGACCATCTAGCAACTACTAGTTTGTACTTCTTTAACCCTTCACCCCATTCTCCCAGCCCCCCAACCCTCTCCCCTGATCCATCACCAAACCCTTCAACTATGTTTATGAGTCTGTTTTTGATTAGTTTGTTCTTTTTGTTCTTTAGATTCTATATATAAGTGAAACCATATGGCATTTATCTTTCTCTGTCTGACTTAATTCACTCAGCATAATAACCTCTAGGTCTATCCATATCTTTGCAAATGGTAGGATTTTATTTTGTTTAATAGCTGAGTAATATTCCATTGTATGTATGAACCATAACTTCTTTATTCAATTGTCTGTTGATGGACATTTAGGTTGCTTCCATATCTTGGCTATTGTAAATTGTGCTGTCATGAAGATCCTTACGAATTATTGTCATACTCAGAAGTGCAATTGCTAGATTTTGATTTCTTGGTTGCTCTTAAAAATTTGGTAACACTAGACCTCAACTAACTAGAGTTCAGAAGTACCTATCAGATGGAGCACGCATTCTTCGATTTGCCATCATCTCCATAATCATTGCTTGTTTCACTTATATTATCAATCTAAATCCTGAAGACATCGACTTTGTAACCTCTGTCCTAAACTTTTGGGATCTACCGCTACTGATGCTGCTGGTTCTACTTCTCTCTTGCCCATATTTATCAAATATTTTAGACACCAGTCTGATGTTCTAGGCAGGGAGGCCAAGGGTAAGAATCTGAGATTGTGTGCAGAACAGCCTTCTTTCTTTAAAATTTTGTTTCAGATTCCTGGGACCACATACTATCAGGGAAACTTCAATTCCTAGCCTCAGAATCCCTTCTTTTTCCTGAAGCATGGTTTAAAATCCATGAGAAAACAGAAGAGGGTCGGTCAACTGTCTAGATGCGACTTAGGTTTCATATTGGGAATGAGAGACTCAAAACAAATCACAGTCCTCTCACCCCTGGAACTCAGCATATTTTGATGGATATCACACTGTGGTCTCTAAAACATGGTCCCCTTCTGGAGTGTCAAGATAGTTGCGTAAGGCAAAGGAACTGCCTTATATGAGTCTAAGCCCCACAAGTCTTTTCTCCTTGTTGTAAATCCCTGACTTGCTAGTACTCTGCCTGATTTCTATGTCTTTGGTGTTTGATAGCAATAATGTCAGTGATGGTGATAATGTTGTGACAGGACAATTCGCTGAATCATTGATTTGCGTGTATCCTCAGCATTTTCCTCCCCCATTTGAAGCAGAGATCCACATTTTCATTCTGTTCCTTAGCTTTGGGTGCGGGCTGAAACAGAAGCTCTTGGAAAATAACTTTCTGAGTTTCGATATCCAAAAACCTAAACTTAAGAGAATATTATATTTTGGGGGGGATTTAATTTTACTCACCCGCCAATAGAGCCTGAGATAAGGTCCTGAGTACTGATTTTATATCAGGAAGTTGATTCTAAGAAGCAGGAGTGAGGAGAGAGGTTATGCAGACAGGGGAAGAAGAGTATAAAGAGTGTGTTACTGAGCTGATGACTGCCGTGGGTAACTGGAGTTCAATACCACTGGAGACCCTCTGAAGAACTGTAATGTATCTCAGAACTGTCCCTCTAGATGCTAGGAGGCTGGGATATTTATCCATTGATATCCATCCCTTACTACTTTGGAGGTTTCCCTTGAGAATATTAACTACCCCCTTTCTGGGTTGCCTAGGTATTGGGAAATACTTGTTCCCTGTTATTTTCTTCTCTGTTCTTTAGGACCTCATCCAAAAACAAGACAGAAAATGTTATCATTTTAACATTTAACATTGTGTGTATGTGACCTATCTATCTCTGCATTGTATATGTCTACATTATAATATCTGCATACTATATTCTATTATTTGAATTTACATAATCTATTTAACCAAAATCTTATGGTTAGTGCATTTGCAATTATTTGCTTTTATTCATATATATATACAAAGATCTATATATTTATACAGTATTGTTAGAATTTTTTAATATATTCTTAGGATTCAACAACTATAGAATTGAAATTATAGGATCAAAGAGTGTGGCATCCTTAACACTCTTAATACATCTTTCCCCAAATTGTTTTTCAGAGAGATTTTATTGACCTATCATCCTATGTGCAGTGTGAGAGCATTCAGGGTGAATTTTGGCAATGACCTGGGAGTGGGTGACTAAGAGATATAAAATCTTATTGCTTAGAGGACTTTTAGCACAGTGGAGACTTCTATTTATTTAGAATATGTGTGTGTGTGGGGGGGAGGTTTCTATTTAAATAAATAAGGGGTAAATGACATTCATTCTGATTCCCTGTCTTCCCTATTCTGAAAATGCTTCTTTATAGTATCAGCTGAAAAGGGCACATACCCACATGTGTGCACGTATCACATACATGGAACAGATTCTTAGGAAAGAGCTCCAAACTAGAGATATTTAATTACATTTTTCAAAGGTTCTGAATTTATTATCACTTGTTCACTCTTTTTTTCTGTTTATACATATGATACATGAATTACCAAGGGTTCTGTGTTCAAATTTCCATGACTACGTGGAAAAGGATAAGCTAGATCAATGTTAGGATTCTTGGAATTTAAATATACATTACCAATGGCTTTGAAGAAAGTCTGACAAAAGAAAGGCTTAAGCTATTAATAGAATTGGAAGGCACTTGATTTTCTTTTGTCTCTTCTGTTTCCCAAGAATTGAATGAATAATTAAAGAGAATGATAAAAAATAAGGTCAAGATAAAGAAGGAATAAAGCAATGTTTAAGATAATTTCAGTTCAACCCCTTGGGCCATATTTCTTGATTAAAACTCAGGTGGAGAATGAATTATAGCCACGTCTATATTTTCCACTGCTTCCTCTGTCTTCCTGTTTGACCTCCTTGCCTCTTGTCTTATAAGCTCAAGCTTTTTCTTTGGTCACCAACAAAAAAATGGGCCTAGGTGTTATTGTAAACAAGGAGAACAGAACCTAAGAATTCTCAGCCCCTAATCAAACTCCCCATTTTCTCTGAGGTTTCCCACTGGATCTTTTAAAAGTTCTCAATAGTGAGATAGTTTGTTAGTTTCATGAAGTAATTGGGTGAACAACTAATTTCCAACCCTTGTCAGTCCTCCACTACTAGTGTTTAAGACAGGCTATTCCTCCAGAACATCAGGTGAGCTGTAAGGCTGCCTAGTCCCCGGCACCAAAACTCTTCCAAACAGACTGTGGGTAGAGACATAATAGCCAAACCATCAAGACACAAGGTACTTAGGATATACTAGTCACAGAGAGCAGGATGTTTGAAGTTGGGAGGGTCCAAGAGTTTCCATCACATCTGTGTTCTGTTGCCTCCCCAA
This sequence comes from Pteropus medius, assembly GCF_902729225.1. Taxonomy (NCBI): domain Eukaryota; kingdom Metazoa; phylum Chordata; class Mammalia; order Chiroptera; family Pteropodidae; genus Pteropus; species Pteropus medius. The sequence continues at coordinate 21,163,167 of NW_024351729.1, forward strand.
ACTTTCCCTTTTAACCCCAACGACGCATTGTGTCTTGATTCATGCTGAGGTCTGCAGATAAAATAAGTGAAAAATGAAGGCTCCTTAAAGTAATAGAGAGCATCTGGGAGAGAAGAGGTGCAGATAGAAACACCTCTGCCTCAGTGTTGCTGACATTTCGTGTCTCCCAGTTCCTGGAATGTTTTATTCATTGATATTTCTCAAGGATCAGACCTGGAGCTGGAACAGTAGACGCTCAGTAAATACTTGTTGAATGAAAAAATGATGCTAATTCCAGGACTAGTCCTAATGCTCTCTGACCACTTGGTCCTTCTGGGATTCTGTTTCCTCAGCTGCAAATGGGCGCTAGGGAGTGAGAGGAGAAAGTGAGATTGTACTAGCCAATCACCGGGGCCCTCTCTGTTTGAGATGTTCTATAGTTTCCATATTCAAGTATCTGAAGTAGAGACCTTCTTTATTGTCTCTCAGAATAAACTGACACAAATATTAAAGAAAAACAGTCCTATTCCTGAGTAGATATCCTAGCATGGGCCTGTCGAATCAAAACAAAAGATCTCTTTTACAGTTTTGGCTCCATCCTCTGTTAATTTCGAGTTGCCCCCAGAATCCATATACATTGCAGGCAATGTGATTCTAATGTTTTTGTACATGAATAAATTTAATCTCTCTCTGCAAGGCAGCCCCAGTTAGGCTCAGCCCTGCTCCTTCCCATTGCTCTCTGTTCTTTTATATGCTTCCGGCTTCTCTCAGCATCACTTAGTAGTGATCTTCTACGCTGGCAGGTCTCTTCCATTAGTGGTCAAGGTTCCAGTTTGCAGTTTCTCCAGTGCTAGCCGAATTAGGTCTATTGTTTCCTTCAGAAATACCATTATCAGTTGGCTGGAACCCCCTTCTCAGGGGCCTGGGTCCCAGCTCCGTGGGGCCTCTCCTGCAGGGGGGCTGCGTTTCAGCAATGTGCATGTCTTCCTCCAAGCTTTTACATTTTAATAATTCTAATAGTCTCTTTTGTTCCTCCGGGCTAAGCATGTTAGCTGCTGTTTGTAATTGCTACCTCTTTGATACCTTAGTATTCCCTTTGGCCTTCTCTCTTCTTAGTCCTGAGTTAATAATTCTTTAGATTAAATTTTCTATGTTAAAATAGCTGGTGTGGTTTCTGTCTCCCGAGGCTAGATCCTGACTGATATTCCCTAGAACAACGGAGCCAAGGTCACCCCATGAGGTCATACGCTCGCAGGCATGTCAGGCTGTTTGCTTGTGTACAGGTGAAGTGGCTGTAATAGGCCAAAAGTAGCACTCCAAAGGACAGTCGCCCCTGTGGAGACCTGGAGAAGCAAGGCATACCGAAGCTGGAGGAGCATGCAAAGAACCGAGAAAAGGAACCCAAAGTGATCCACACGGATCCCTGATGGTTTCTGCCATGTGGACATAGAAAAAGCCGGTTTATGCCAAACAGAGGCCCAGGGACCCCACGGGAGTTCTGGGCAGTTGGTGCTCTGGGAGCTCAGGGAAGGGAAACATGAGTCAAGTCAAGGAGGATCAGAAGGTTCTTGGAGAGGTAGACAGAGAGGTGAACAGGCTTTTTAGGCTGGAAAACTGGTGATGACAATGGTCAAGGCAAATCTAGGGCACAGACTACTGTAGGGAGACCCCCTACAGGAGGTCAAGGGGCCTTCCTTCACTACTGTGTTGGCATCAGATCACGATGTCATCCTCAAAAGTTATATATATATATATATATATCTCCTCAAAAGTTATATATATATATATATATAGTCCCGGGAACAAGTCAGAGTTGAAACAAAAGATCCTCTTGCTCAGAAAGGGACCAGTTTCCTTGTGCTACCTTCAGATGATGCCGGGATGGCACCCTGTCTGCTGGCTCCTCCTGGAAGAGGTATAGGACTTAGTTTATTTTTTTTTTAATTTTTATTTTTTTTTATTTAAGTAAATCTGCAGCTGATGCTAGGATGTCAGGCTGTAGGAGGGGTTTTGATGTATGATCTGCAGAAAGGGGTCCTTGAGATTTCCACTCCATGTCATCTCGATTTCCTTAGCTAAACATCTAAGCAATTGGACACCTTGCCTGGACTCCGACTCCGGATGCCTCCCAGACCTGGCTGGGGACAGTACACATTCTCTCCCACAGCAGATTTTCCAGGATGGTACCAAGTGCAAATATGTTGGTTTGGGACGTGTGGTCACAGTTGTCTTGTGCCACAATCAAAAGGCACAGATCTTCCTCTCAAGAAGCCTGTGTTTAGTGAGCGAAGCTGCCTCGTCTAGTAACTGGTGTTTTCACAGCCAATGCATGTAGCTACGGTAGAGGTACGCACGCGTGAGTGATCTTGACGTCTGTCCTTGGTCCTGGTGGGTGAAGGGGAAAGGGATAGAAAAAGGCAAATGAAGTGTGCGTAGTGGTGGGGGGTGGCTTAAAGAAGTATGGGAGGTTGGTCAGCTCCCCACGAGTGGTGATCTGGGTCCAGCATGTATGCTTCCTTGGGAGGAAGGAGGCTTTGTGCTGTCATCGTCACCTTCTCTAGCTCCTCCCGTGAAGCATCATTACTCTCAGCTCCTGCTTGGCGTGGATGGGGTTCAGGATCAGGATCCACGCTCATCCTTAATGGGGTAGCTGTGCAACGTAGAACCACAAAAGGGGTCGGGGCAGATGCAGGATGATAAGTTTGAAAGAAGGAGTAGAAGAACATGAAGGGGTGAGGCAGAAGCAAAAGATGAGCAGAGGAGAAAAGAAAGGGTTTCAGAGCTGAGAAGCAAAGGGGTGGGAAGCCCGGAGGAAGGCGGGAGAAGAAGAGGCAGGAGATGGCACACCAGGACATTTGTGCTCTTCCTCCTGGGAGCTGGCCAGGCACCTTCACCTCCCTTGCGTCTCTGTCAGCACTGGGGGACCTTCTCAACTCCAAGGCTTTCTAGGCTCTAGGTGGGCAGGGAAGGAGGCTTGTGCAGAAAGAGGCGGGGAGTATTACTTCTGGGGCCCAGGAATCACTGCAGGCTGGGGAGGGCGGGAGATGAGATGAGGGAAGGTTTCCGGGCCTCTTCCTGCCTCTGGGAGCAATACCTGCCAGCGCCGCTGGCCCTCTGGGCAGGCGGATCTCTCCTTCCGACCAGGCAAACTCGCACTCTGGCACACTGACAGGCCAGTTGTCTGCCTTTTTTTCTCTCCCCTCTTAGCTCCCCCCACCCCAACTTCTGATTCTCAGAACTCACCCCCATTGGATTCCAGGAAATGGCTGGTGCAACTTTGTAACCAAATCCCCTCCAATCCCTCTGTGTATGGTTTACGCTCCTCTGCCCCTCCTGGTGTCCTTCACAGCCGGTCCGGTTACAGAGAATGAGGGACCAGGCCAGGCTGGCCTGGGACTCTCCAGGGATCACAGAGCTCTTTCCGCCCACTCCTGGCTGCCAGCCCTCTGGAGGCAGTGGAACTTAGGGCTCCAGCCCCGAAACTCCAGACCTCCCCGCAACACCCACCTCGAGATGATGGGCTGCTCTACCTTGGAGTCTTGGCCCTAAGGCTCTGCTTCCAGCAGGACTCACCCACCTGTCCGTCCCTCCCTCTGGGTCCAGGCTCAGCTTGCCTCTCCCTTGCTGGCCCTTTTCTAGGGATGTGGGATCAGGAATGGGGGTCAGAGGACACGTTCTCATTATCCTCAGAGAAATCTTTGGTGTCTAACTGGGCTGAGGGCTGTAGTTTCTTTTTTTTTTCTGTCTTCATTGTCTAGTTCCTTCCTCGCCTCTGTGGGCATACTTTGGACCACATCTTATTCTATGAGAGATGGGGATGGACTTGGTCAGGGGTTGATGAGGTTTTTCTGTAAAGGAAAAGAGAGTTAATATTTTAAGCTTTGCAGGGCCACATATGGTTTCTGTTACATATTCCTTTCATTTCCTTCCTCTCTCTCACCCCTCCACTCTTTAAAACTGTTAAAAAAAAAATTCCTGCTTCAAAAGCTGTTCAAAGATAGGCCACGTCTGGACTGGGCCATAGTTTGTCAAGCTCTGGACTAGATGAGCTCTCAGGCTCTTACCTTTTTAACATGTCTTAAAAGTCAACTCTGGGCCTCGATAGACAGGGCTAAGCTGATCTTTAATTCCAAAGGACAGCGTGTGACAGAATCCAATCGCTTTGGGAAACATCCCTTCCTGCAGGACTTCACAGAGCCTTGGCCCTGTAAATAGAGATCAGGTTTCTCCCAAACCAGACTTCGGTGTGTTTGTCCATAGAACTCTGTCTTCAAGGAAAATTGCTGCTGTTCTCTGAAATATCCTCGGAGAAGCACTTTTTTTTTTATATGAATCTTGTCCCAGCTCTGCTTTTGACTTCGAAGAATCTAATTTTCACCTGGATTGGAATCCTGTCCCCAGCAGCAAGTAACACAATGTTAGGACACACCTGTTTATTGAGCAGCCCCTCTGGCAAGGGAGAAGGGGCAGCAGGGTATCTTGTGGAAGGTGTTTGGGATACTGTGAATATGAGGCCGGAGGGGCCTAAGATCCTGGGATGGGCTGCGCGCAGGGAGTATTGCCCCAGGCTCCACATGAGTTGAATACTGAGTGATTCCTATTCTCCAGCCAGTGCTCTTGGAGAACTCATTCATCATCTGCCGTGAAACATGTAGAGGTCGAGGCCAGCCCCAGCATCACCCATGTGGCAACCACCCCCAGGACTTGCTGGGGGGGAAAGTGCATGTTCAAGTACAGGAGACCTGCACTCTGTTCCTAGGTCTGCCAAGAATTAGTTGTGCAAATCTCTTCTCTTCTCAGGATCCCAGCTTTCCTCACTTGCGGCTCGAGGAGAATATGCCTTGGGCCAGCTTCACGACTTGTTGGTGACAGTCGAGTGAGAGAAAGCACATGTGTCTTGCAGGACACCTGCAGAACAGAAGGGATTATCACTAAGCAACCTTGTCTGGAGAGCCACAGACCCTTGGAATCCAGCCCAGCAGGGGTCCACGGTCTCCCTTGTGGGAACTGAAGCTCAGAATTATAACCCGTGGTCTCTGAGCTCTCTTTCAGATTTCATGCGGGAAGTACAATGGGACCAGCATTAGAAAGAGAGAGAGGAGAATATGAGTCAATGAAGAAGAAAGAGCAAGGAGTCCTCTGTCCCGTGGCTGTCATTTGAGAGCGAGAATGGGGTGAGGTGTAGGGTGTCTGGCTGCAGGGCCGTCATTCCTCAGGGAAATCTGTAGTTTTGCAAGGCCTTGATGTGAGAGCCATAGATCTCGCTAGCAATTCCGAGGGCAAGAATTGGGTTGCCAGGATTTCCCTCTGTGATTCAGGTGGAGGCTGGGACTGGGGCAGCGGCAGTCAGCCATATCGGCAGATGACCGTGGACGAAGTTCTATCCTGAGAGGGTGCCAAAGGCAGGAGAGGGCCCCAGGCGAAAGGCGGTGAGTTGAATTGTTAAAATCATGGATCAAACTTCATCATCAGAACAAATATTCTGCTCAAATCTCAAGTCCGGGGAAGATGGAAAAGAGACGGAAGCACAGAGGTGGAGAGTGGGGGAAAATCTGACAATGAGTAAGTCTTCAGACAGGTACTTAGGGGTTTGGTCACGAACGGACTACTGGTTTGGGAGCTGGATATAAAAAATGAAGTCCTCATCTGCTTAATCCAATGTCAGGTTACTGGAGAGAACAGAGCTGGCCCCAGGCGAGTGTGTAGGTGAAGCTGGGCATTCCTTTTCTCCTAAGGGACTTGGAGAACTCTCACGCAGGAAGGGAGTTGCTTAAGGGTTGCTTACGCCATCCTCCTCACATTACAGGTGGGGAAGGTGAGGCCCAGGGAGGTCCCACAGCTCCTTCATAACGCCTCAGTACCTTGGCTGCCACACCTGTGGGGAGAGAGATGATCATCCCTCTCCCTGTGAGGGGCTTTCTTGGGTATGGGGTCTCCAGTTTCCTCAAGGGCCTCTCAAAGTGGGAGCGTCTGACCAGCAGCATCAGCATCACCGAGAAACCTGTTATGTATGTAAGTTCTCAGTCCCTCGCTGGCCCACTGAATCAGGAACTCTGGGGCCGGGGCCCTGCCGCCTGTGTTTTAATGAGCCCTCCAGGTGACTCTGATATTCCCTAGAGAATGGAGAGCCTGGTCTAGGGTGTTCAGGTGGGGCATGGAGGGAGGCTTAATGTCCCCACTTTGACTGGAAACCACACGAGACCCACAGTAGAGCTGCAAAGGTGGCTTTTAGAAAACTCTCTCTATTCTTGCCTGCCCTCCCCATCAGCTACAGTGTCCCTTAGATTTCCTTTCCACTGGGCACATCCCCTAGTCACCCCTCTGGGCCTGCGGCCTTATCTGCTGGTCCCAGATAAAGAGTGAATTGGCCTAATCAGTACGACTCGCCTGGCTGGCTCCAGGGAGGTCTGGTCTTGGTGCCACTGTCATAAATGGAGCAGCTCATGTGGCTGAACCCCATCCTGTACCCCTTGGGCCCCTCACTACCTCCATCTCTCCTCCAGAAAGCACTAGTCCTGGGTTGGGCTCTACCTCCTTCCCAATCAGCCCCCAGCAACTTTATCCCCAAGAGAGATAACGGGTGACTATCTAGGGCTTCTATGAAAATTGCAGTGGCAAAAGCCTCTCTGTCAAGGTCAGGTTTATGGGTGGCTGCTGGGAGAGAGAAAGAGGAATTGGACCGAAATTATCCCAGCCTGTCGCAACACAAGACAATATGTCTTTGTATCGCTCAATAGTATTGCAAGAAAACTGGCAGCGAATAATTGCTAATTCTCTGCCTTTATTGAGGGTTTGGACTGTCTTTAAAGCCACGACTTTGCTTATTATTATAATAGGGTAAGGTCTCCCCACATTGTTGAGAGGTGGAAACAGACGCAGAGGTGTTTGTTGACTTTCCCCAGCCCTGAGTAAGTCCTTGGCTGGAGCAGGGACCCCGATCCCCATTCCTGGTACTGTGGTGGGAACCAGGACCAATGCCCATGGAGGCCCCATCTGCAAGGGAGGTCGGCCGATGGAACAGATGTACCTCCCAGACATTCCAGGCTCAGCCTGTGTGGCATGAGGGCTCAACTAAAGGGATTTTTTTAATCCTAGGGAAAATGGTTGTCATTTAGGGCTGGCTCAAAAATTGGCAAAGTCTACTGAGAATGAAACCAAGAAGTTGGGTCCAAAACAAAGAGGGGTTTCCATGTGATTCTGGGCCGCAGCCTTGGGGCGAGGTGGGCTGTGGCCAGGATGAGGGCGGACAGGGTCTGTCAGATTGTGTAGAGGCTGGCAGAGTGCCCTCTGGGGCAGCCCTGCCCTGCGGCCCACCACATTTCCTTCCTCCGCTGGGGCTGAGTTTTCTCCTGTGTCTGCCTCCTTGCTCCATAACTGGGATGTAGGTAGACCTGAGCGTGTGAGGAGGAATCTGGTCAACTACCAAATTCATGGCAAAGGTAGAGGTCTGTTACTAGAGCTGATGAGTTTAGAAGGTGGCCATTTGTGTCTGGAGGGGCCAGAGGCAAACCTGGAGCTCTGGGTGTGTTGGAAACGTTTTCTTTCTCGGCATCAGGTGAGTCTTCTTGTGTCGAGCCTCCTTGGAGAAGAGGAACTTCCGTGTTTATGGGCATTGAGGGGCCCTCAGCCCCATCCCCTCAGCTTCTCCACTGCCTCTCTCAGTGTTTTCTGGGACACTTTGGAGAATCCCAGGGGTTCCATGGACTCTAGTTTAGGAACCACTAGGGAAGTCTAATTAATTTGCAAGTTATTAGGCAAAGCGGAATCCTACGCCTCAGTATGAGCTCTCAGGTGGCTCCAACTACTCCCTCCGAAGTCTGGCCAAGAACAAGTGGTAGAGAGACCTGTTGATTTGCCGAGCCAGGCCTGTGGCTCCACCATCGAGGGGTGGGCCCTGTCACTATAAAGACAGAGGTAGGAGCTCCTACCTGGGGCAGGCACCACCAGTGAGGGGTGATGGGTCGACTGTGCATAGAAGCAGGAGCTAAGCCAAGAAGAGCAGCTGCCTTTCTGGATCAGCCTTCACCCTCTTCTGATTTCCCCTAGTTGGCCCTCAATAACCCAGACTTTGAAGTGGTATTCCCACAGCTGCTCGACAGAATGTCAGACCCTTTGGATCTTCACCCTAGGACACCTACCCACTTTTTTCCCCGCTTCCATCCACAAAGCAAGTTTGGCAAAGACTGCAGCCTATAACCTGCTGCTGATGACTCAGAGCACCCCAGAGCACACCCAGGGTCCTAGGAAGTCCTGCATGAAAGAAGCCTGTTTTTCTTTGCATAACCATGCCTAACTTTTCTTTTAAAAGAAGCACCTATTTCATATCCCTAGGGACTAGGGTCTGCATCAAGTTCTTCTTTCTATTGAAGTCGAGTCTGTTTATTCATAAGCATCCTACACCACTGGGGTCCTTCTTTGCTGTTTATTGGGTCTCTCCCCTAATAGACATTCATCTCCACAAGAGCAGGGCTTCATTTAACTGAGAGCAGTGCTTAGCACACAGTGCACAATCGATACTTGTTGAATGGAAGCGTCAGGGAGGCCTGGGTGCTAGAGAAGGCAGCTGTCTGTCCCATGCCTTTACCTGTGCTGTTCCTCCAGCCAGGAACACCCTCCCTGGCCCCTTCTCTCCTGTTGCATGCCTATTGCTTCCCTCCGGTCTCTGACTCACCCCGTCTATGGAGTCTTCTTGGCTACCCACCATCTGCCACCTTCCATCCTTGGCCACACTCCCTTTGGACACCTGTTCCCACTTTATCAGACTCTGCTTACTTGGCTTTCTTCTTTGGGTAAATTAAGGAGAGCAGGTTCAATTCAGGGAGCAGCCTGAACCCTGGTAACTAACTGGGTCAGCCTGGGATGGGTGCTGAAGGAAATGGTAATTGCAGGCCCTGCTGTCAGGGGCCTGCTGTTGAGCAGGGAATCAGCTCTTATTGGGCCTCGAGAGCCTATTGTTATATTTTCAGGGATTTTTTTCAAGCTGGTTGTCAAACACAGCCCTTTGCTAAATCATGGTTGAACTGCAGCCATAGGCTTGTTACAGGTACAAGAGTTTGGCAGCAATCAATGAAGAATTCTAGGGAAATCAATTGGCTATATGGAGTTAACAATAAAGAGTATTGTATTTTTTTTATTTGTAAATTGTTTGCTTTGTATCAGCAAACTATGTTATGTACCTCTTCCTCCTTACCCCCTACCCCAGGAGAGCCAGTTGTTAAACCTTTGCCAGCACCCTGCTGGTCAGCACCCTGCAGTGGGACTGACCCATGTTCAAGTGCTTTATTAGAGGAGAGCCAGGTGCTGTGGCATCAAGGGGAATAGGATTTTGCTTTGTCCCATGGGGTCAGAAAACTCTTTCCAGAGCTGAGCTGCTGAGCTAAGTCTCAGAGCTAGAAATGAACTTTGAGGATGGGCACTGGGAGGCCCCAGGACTTGCTCACAATCACAGACTTTGCTGGTGGCGAAATAAGTTTTAGAACTCCAACCCCCGGCACATGTTACGCCAGCACGCTGGCCTCCTCCGTGATCTCCTGGCCCCTGTTCTCTTTCCCGGTTCTCAGGGGCTATGCGGATGTTCTCAGCCTCACTCCCCGGGCCTTTCCCAGGAGAGTGAAAGGAAGAAGGAGGGGAAGAGGCCCAACATCCATGCGAGCCTCACTTGAGGGCATTCTGAGACAACATCTGCCACAACTGGGCTCGCAGCTGTCCAGACGCTCTTCAGTCACGCTCTGACAGATGCCTCCAAATAAATCAGTTCACAGCAAGAAAGGACCTGGGAGTTCCAAGTCTAGTGAAACCTGATCAGGTCTGGAGGACAGAGGGAAACCATGCTGGAGAGAGCAGGAGGAGCAGTCCCGGGGCCAGACCTCAGTGAAGCCGCTCCCTAGTGGGGGTCTTCCTGTACCTTCCCCCAGGGGACCCTCTCACCTTCTCCTCCCTTGCTGGACTTTTGAGCTGTCGATTTGGATGCGCTCCATGTGTGAGAGCAGGTAACTGTCCTGTGTTTACCCAGGTTCTTGCAGCTCCAAGTCACTGTGGCAGCCACTGGAGGGCTGCAGGGCAGGGTGAGTCACTGGGTCATTCACGGATGAGGTTGACAGTCCTGGGTATGGCTCACCCATTGACTGGCCGGAGGAATTTGAAGCCCACTGTTTTCCTATCATTAGAGCTGGGAATTAGGAGGACCAGCGGCATTCCAAGCAGACATTTAAACATGCGCTGGTTTATTTTCGTGAAGCAGAGAATCACGGATATCCCTTCTTAGGAGCTCTCCTTCTGGGCCACTATATTTCCTTTTCTTTTGGGTCATAAAATACAAGGGCTCTTTATAACCTCTTGTACTGACGCGTCCCAGTATCTCTATTCCATGTCCCCATACTATGAGGGCAGTATATAAGTTTATTTCTGTGGTCTAATGCAAATCTCTTCAACTATGACTATAGCACATTCCTTCTTATCATGGACTAAAAAGACCTAGAGCCTGGGGCAGCTTACTCCTGCACTTGCAAGTTTTATTTCTCAGATTCACAGGAAAATCTAAGCCTATTTCTCTTCAACCTGGGGACTGCCACTTGTGTTGGTGGGGAAGCGATAGCAGGGGAGCAGTGGGTCTTTCAGGTTCATGGGCAGGTGAGATGGAGCAGCTGAATCTTGGATTCAAAAGGCAGGGCCCAAGGTCCAGGAGTCCAGAGAGATGCTAGACCAGCTCAGGAGAGCCAGGTTGGGAGCGCTCTTTCTAGGCGGAGCCAGCTCACTGTCTGTCCTCTTACTAACGTATGAAGTCCAGGCCACTACTTTCTAGCCAGGAACTGCATGAAACAAACCTGTCTCGTTATTCACTCCCTAGCCAGCCTACTGGGAGCTGATTATTGCCAGAGAGAAGCCAGAAGCTAGCAGGTGAATGATGCCCCTGACAGAGGCTTACCTCACCCAGCTGGCATCAGGGCTGACTCAGAGAACAGGGTCTCGAATCACTGCTGCCTCCGGTGCTCCCTTTGGCAGTTATACCTGGGGGATAGACCAGGCCAAGCTCTACTGTATTTCTATAATGAGACCCGATTGCACCTGGTGTGCCCACGGCTGGCTAAGTCCAAGAATAAATGCTATTCACTGATAAAGATTTGAAATGCAATTTGTGGAGGTGGAGAATGGGCAGTTCTGATGGCAGCAGGTATTGCTAATGCCAGCAAGGGACGAGAACTCTGCAGGGGCCGCCAAGGCCTTTTCTTCCCTTCTCCAACCTTCCCCACATGACGGCTCCCTCTCACCAACTCCTGTAAGAAACAACAACTCCCACATGATGGGCCTATATTCCTGTCTGGTTTTCAAACAAATGTCCCCCAGAGTGCTGTGCTGAGGATCATCTGAGAGTGGGAAACGGGGCTGGGTAGGGATTGTTATCACCATTTGTACCCTAGGAAGCTATAATGCAGAGGTTCAAGGATGGGCCCAGTCTGTAAGAGGCAGAACTGATTCTGAAACAGGGTGTTCTGATTCCTAATCCGGAGCGCCCTCTTCTGCAGCAGGCCTCCTTCCCCCACTTCTCTATCTTGTGTCTCCTGCTTCATCAAGCACGTACTGCTCAGGTCACTAATGCCCGGTAGACCTGATAGAGCAGTCCATGACGAGGCTTTATTAGAGATTGTCTTTTAAATTAGTACTTATAAATTGATTATTTCCAATTTCTAATTCTTTTTTTTTGTCTTTGTATTATTCTTTATTTTTTGGTCCTAACAATGTGACCCTTCACCCGGGCCCACTGTTCCTGTGTGCACTGGCTTTACAGACTTTCACACCACGTCTGTCCCAAGTCCCAGCAGATTTCTCCTTCCTATTCCTTTTCCATGCTCTGCCTCATTTTCTCAGAATCTGAAGGCATTTTTGTTTTGGTCAGAAAGGAGATACTTTTGAGTGGGTTCCATGGTGGTTTTTAATGCAGAATTGTCAGATTTAGCAAATAAAAATATGGCTGATCGGTTCAATTTAAATTCAGATAAACATTGATTTTTTTTTTTTAGTCTAAGTATGTCCCCAATATTGCACAAGACATACCTTATACTAAAAATTTGAAATTCAAGTTGAACTAGGCATTCTGTATTTTATCTGGAAATCTTATTTTAATGATCCTTAACCCATAAGGACATCATTTTCATTATTACTAAGATTGGCTTCGTATTAGAATATTATAATTTGCTAGCCAGGAGGACATCCTAGAAAAAGATTAACTGGCTTTTTGGGTAGATTTGAAGTTAATTCTGTGGAACTAACTAGAGGATAAGTGAGGATGGGTTGAACTGAAAATTCCAGGATGCATCCAATTTGTGTAACTACTGCATTTCTAGCCTTTGCTTTTTATTGTCTGATGGCTCTTGAATGTTCTGTTCCATTTTTGTTTCATTTGGTTGTGTTTTTGCTGTTTTCTGCCTTCGTGTTTCAGTTTGTTTAATTTCCATCGACCTATGTTTAAGTTCACTGATTCTTTCCTTGCCGGTGTCAGTTCCATGGATGAGTCAGCCACTGGCTTTCAGCAGCAAGAACCAACTCTTCAGAAATGGATGAGGTCGTAGCTGTGGGAGACTGGCTGTAAGTGAAAACTTTCTGTGGTGGAGGATGTGAAGACCTGGGAGAGAAGATGGAAGGAAACTGATCTCCGGACACAGCTTCTGTGGAGTCCCCGGGGAGGGAGGCAAGGCTCCAGGTGGATTACATTCTTTCTAGCCCAAGCATTTCATCTCCTGTGGTTTCGAAGTGAAGGGACGGGTTTTCTTGCTGTTTTCCTGAAGGTGCCAAGGCAAATTCCACATAGAAACTGGGCAAGGCCTTGAGCCCAATAAAATGTAAATAGGGAATTAAAAAAAAAAAACAAACAAAAAAGCATGAGAAAGGAGGTGAAGGTGAGAAGGTTTCCATCCTTGGGAGAAGCCAGATACAAGGGATGGCCGTATCTGTTGGTCTGAGGCCTCGAAGCACGTGGCTCCATTGTAGCCACAGCGCTGGGTTAGGGAGCCTTTCAAAGTGAGGAGATGCTAGGTAGGTCTTGGAGAGAATTGTTTATATCCTAAAGGCCACAAAACCTGATGTGGAACCATGGCCTATGTGCTTTGGCCATATTTATTGAATGCCTGCATTTATTGAGGTAACACCGCATGGCGATAACTCTGAGCATTTTAATGTTAAATTGGACTTGGGCTTGGCTTGATGAAGATTTTAGTCAAGGAGTACCTGAAATGCTTTTCCTAGATCTTGGGATTAATAGTTTTTTGGGTTTTTATTTTTATTTTTGTCACTCAAGTTTCAGCTTAATGTCAACTGTTATGACTGGCCTTATTTTACATAGTACTGTTGCAATCATCAAGACCTACTATTTTCTTGTTTATTTATTAGTTTATTTGCTCATGGGCCATCTTTCCCTTTAGAATGTAAGCTCCAGCAAGGATCCGTAGCAGGTTTCTACGTCCCATTCTCTGCTGTATTTCCCATCTGACAAATAATAGGGATTCAATAAAGTTTATTTAATGAATGAAAACAGAGAAAATTCATTGGTCATTGTTTCGCTCTACCAGTGAACTAATATTCACCTAAAAAAGATTTATTTAATGAATGAAAATTCATTGGTCATTGTTTCGCTCTACCAGTGAACTAATATTCACCTAAAAAAGATTTCCGAACTCCTTTTAACATTCTGTTGTGTTTTTGTCTAACTTATTTAACAATCTAACAAGTGTTATACAAAAACGGAAGGCAGAATAGTCTCAGGCTGTGAGCTTTTAGAGGACTGTGTATTTTTTTTTTTTTTTTTTTTAACAGTGACTAGTACAGCAGGGCTTAACAAATGCTTTTCTGACTGATTGATTAATTAAGGTTTAAGCTCAGGGAAGCTTTGACACAATGGGACATTCCTTTGTGAACTGCGATTTTTCTCTCTTTCTCTCCAGTTGTTCTGAACACCAGTTCTGTGTGACAGATGAGTATTTCGTTCCTGGAAACCTTAAAGAAAAAGGAATGTGAATTCACAAAAGAAATATACACAGGAATATATTTATCTGATTGAAAAATCTACAACTTCATATTTAAACTAATCAATTATGGCCATGCTTTGTGAAGCCTATCTCTTACAGGAAATAACTATGGTTTTTAGACACCCAAACAAATAATAAAATCCAGCAGTGGTTGTCAATTCTGTTAAGTCTCTCTCTAAGTGCCTGGCTGAGCTGCCAGAGGAAGCAGAGTCCTTTGCAGCTTTCAGGTCAAAGGTCCTGTGTCTACAGGTGCTAGGGTCACAACAGAATTTGACCTCAGTTCTTTCTAAGCTAAACAGACCTGACCTTTTGTTCAAAAGTAACAGGACGAAGGAGTGTGGTGGGAGCGGGAGCAGGAGAGAGAGAGAGAGCTAAAAGTAATTGATTAATTCATTTTGTTATTTATTCTGCCACATTTATTAACCTCTTACAAGGGCCAGACACATTGCTAAGCCTTGTAGGGCCTGGCAAGATGAATTAGATAAAGCCTCTGACCCTGCATGGTGGTGCTTAACAGGGAAAGAACACAGGTGTTGGAGTCGGTTTGGGGGAAGGCAATGGGCTTGGACTGAGATATATTGGTTTTGAGAGGCCAGCAGGAGATTGAATTGGAGGCATCCAGCCGTCGGTTTACCAACTATAAACAAAAATTTTCCTCTGGGCTCTAGACTCACAAATCCATCTGCCTAGCTAACGTTTCCTCTTGGGCATTTGAAAGGCAATGCGTCCAAAGCTGAATTTCACCCCATACATCCATTGTTCCCATTGTCTGTGAATGGCACTGCCAGTGGCCCAAGGTGAAAGCCCAGGAGCCTCCTTAACTCCTTCCTCTCCCTCATGCTCCATTTCCCACTCACCCAACCTCACATCCTGCTCATTTCATCTCCAAAATGTCTCTTGAATCTTCATCTCCATTCTTTCTATTTTAAGTCCTAGTCTAGACTTCCCATCTGGTCTCCTAAAACAGCCCTTCCTTTCAATGGTCTACCTGCCCCGACTCTGGCCTCTGCCTCCATTCTCTCCAGGCCACACAGCACCCAGAGTAGCCTTTCAAAATGCCACATTGGTCATACCCAATATCCCCAATGCCCCCATTAGCATGCTTCAGTGTCTTCCTTTTGCTCTCAGGAAGATGACCAAATTTCTAACGCAGTTTCCGAAGCATACCAGGTCTGACCTCTCTGGCTTCATCGCCTGCTTGCTTCTCCATTTTCTCTGTTTTGACTGCAGGCACCTTCCTCAGCCCTATATTTGCCTTCTGCAGGGCTTTTGTACACGCTGTCTATAATAGGCAGAATAATGACTCCTCAAAGATGTTAGTATCTTAATTCCCAGAACCTATGAATGTTTTACATTACAAGGCAAGGGGAAAGTTAGGTTGTAGATGGAATTAAGCTTGTTAATGGGCTGATCTTGACAGGGGAGATCATCCTATGTTATCTGGGTGGGCCCAACATTATCATAAGGATTCTTAAAGGTAGAAGAGAAAAACAGACAAGAAGGTTGGAGTAAGAAGGAGTCAACCCATCATTGCAGGCTTTGAAGATGGAAGAAAGTCATGAGCCAGAGAATGTAGGCAGCTTCTAGAAGCTAAAAGAGGCAAGGAATCTTCAAAAGGATTGTAGCCATCCCAATCCTTTGATTTGAGCTCAGTGAGACCAATGTCACTCTTGTTTCCTGTAGAAAGATATAATAAATGTATGTTGTTTTAAGCCCCTAAGTTTATGGTGATTTGTTATAGCAGCCACAGGAAACTAATACACGTGCTGTCCCTTTACCTGGAATGTGCTTCTTTTCCTTTTGGGATTCTGGCCCAAGTGCTGAATAGGTTATAGCCCCCTTTTCTAACTGACACTCACAGCTTTGTCTTTTTCTCCTTTCAAATAATTTGTTATAATTCCAGTCGTGTGTGTTTATATGAGATGCAGCATAGTGTGCTGGTTAAAAGCACAAGTGAACCCTGGAGCCTGATGACCTGGGTTTGAATACTGCCTCCACACCTGTTATCTGTAAGACCATGTGCAAGTCACTTAACCTATTGGTGTATGCCTTGGTTATCTCACTGATAACACAGGAATAATAGTACCAATCTCATAGGACTGTTGTAACAGAATTACGTGAGTTCATAAAGTGCTTAGAAAAGGTGACTGCCGTATGGTAAGACACCTCAGTATTACTCTAAATGTTGTCCCTTCCTGCAATTGTATGCTCTTTGAAGACAGGGCCTATGGCTACTTCTACTAGTCATTTTATTTGGCACTTACACATGGTAGGGCATATTACAGTAAGTACTCAATCTACTCATAGAGAACGAATGAATCAATGAATGAATGAATTGATTCAAAATTGGAGCTTGGGAGAAGTTGGGTGTGAAAATACATATTAGAAATGACTCTTCTCAAATTGGTAATGCTAAAGGCAGGATTTCTCAATCTCTGTACAACTGACATCTTGGGCTGGATAATTCTTTCGTGTGGAGGCTGCTCTGAGCATTGTAGGATGTTTAACAGCTTCCTTAGTTTCAACCCACTAGATGCTAATAGCACCCCCTTCACACCACTTGTGGTAACTAAAATATATCTCGACATTGCCACATGTCCCTGGGTGCTAGGCAAAATCACCCCCAGTTAGGAACCCCTGTGATAAGGGTGCAACCATCACACTAAATAGCAGATGCAAATGTGGACGAGCATGTGAGCACATTGCTGCCCTTCCCTCTCTTGTCCTGGCAGGTCCCAGAGGTACCTGTTTCATGGAACCCCAGCAGCTTATCTGCAACAGCTCAGCTGCTCAAGGCCTCTGACTGCCAGAGTGTGATTTGGTGTGAGAAGGAGGGTGGGGCCATCCTTCTTAAAGTCACAACATCATCACTTTCTGAAAGCAGGAAGGGTTTATCTCAAAGCAGATGGTTCTTGAACTTTTCAGAAGACAGATTTCCGTGCTAATCGAAATGCCAGAAAGATCTGAATAAATGGGATAAAATTTTGGATAAACAGCTGATCTTCACTTTTGGCTTCCTTCATATCAGCTTAGAAATAAAAGCAGCCAATTTATACCCCCCTCCCCCGCCTCCCCATAAAATAGTTCTCTTTAAATTCTGTTTATTCTCCGAAAATGGTTACTTGGGTAAATCCTGGCAGAAAAACATAGGAATTTTCTGTATTGAGGGCAGAAATGGGTAACGGAAGGGTAGGGTGAGAACCTTCTCTCCAGAGTTTTATAAAAAGATTGGAGCATTCTCTCAATGGACTGGGACTTGATAGAGGTGGAGCACCCTTTAGTCTACAGATTCTCTGCTTGTATATATGGCTGTGAAGTTCAGCTGAAAAGGGCAATGGCAAACTCTTAGAGCGGCAGTCCTAATTTTTTTTGCACCAGAGACCAGTGCTCCTATGAGAATGCAATGCCTGATGATCTGAGGTGGAGCTGAGGCGGTGATGCTAGCACTGGAGAGTATTTGCAAATACAGATGAAGTTTCCTACTACTTACATCTTGTTGTGTGGCCCAGTTCCTAACAGGCCATGGACTGAAACCAGTCCGCAGCCTCGGGTTAGGGATCCCTGCCTTACAGACTGAAGACTCACATTCCTCTCTATTCCACTCCTTACATCATGACCTGAGGTCTTTACTCAATAGAAGGGAACCTGACAATAGAGTCTAAGTGAGAAGCAAGAGAATTCTGACCTCTCCTCTAAAAGGGGCCTGATGGGGGAGTGAACCAATAGTAAAGTCAAAGGTGCCCCCAAAGAACCACAGGAAAAACCAGTTTCTCCACTTATTGAGGCAGCTGGAAGGATGGGGGAGATAAGCTGAAGTTGCCCAGGCAGCTTGAAAGAAAGGGAGCCCACACATAGGGCTGAGTGTATTTTTAAAGTGGAGGTGGAGCCAAGTTAACACTGCAGGTCTTATGCCCCCAACATAGGCCTAAGGGCAGGTTATATTCTTATAGACTGCTTTTATTACTGTTCCAAGGAATCCAAAGGAAGTTTGCAATATGGGAACTAATCTCATCTTCAATTACAGATCGGTGTTTCTCGTGTACTTTCATGTTGCAAATCTCAGTTAGGGTTTGTTTATGCTGTTCATTTGTCCTTGCAAATTGGTGTATTGTGGTGGTGGTGGTGGGGTGAGGGGTGGCTGAGGAGGGCTTATGTGCAAGCCATAGGTCTAGTACCAGGAAGATGAAATGGAAGAGCTGGATCCAAAGAGAAGGGGAACGTGATAGGAGGGTGAACGTGATGTCCAAAGGTGGGACTGAGTTGACAAAGGTGATTGTAAAGGCAGTGGACATTTTGGGCAGAGAAGCTGGAATGTGGCCAGGCTGACTGACCATTGGATATGGGAGAAAACCCATGCAGACATGGAGAGAATGTGCAAATGCCACACAGACGGTGAACCTGGCTAGGAATCAATTTTTATTTTCTTGTCAATGTTAAAATGAAATCATGTTGAAGACAACAACTTTATTCGAGGACTTGCTGTATTTGCCCCTGGTCCGACCTCTTTTGGAATATATGATTTACCTTTGGACACTACATATCAAGAGAGGCACATGTAGACATTTAAAAAGTTGGTTGAAAGTTGGAGGAGACTGAAATGTTATCAGTGATGTGGAAGGAGACCAGAGTTTGTAGACTACTCTCACCCTTTCAAAACCTATTTATTTTTATAGGTTTTGAAGGGGAGAAAGTAGATTGTTTTAGTGACACCAGAGTCAAATGCTGTCAAAAAATCTGTTTGAAGTACTGAGGCATGTTTTTTGGATTTTGAAATTAGGAGGTCACAGGTGAAATTAGAACTTTCAGTAGAAAAGAGATGCAGGGGTTGGGGAAAGCAGAAACCAGGCTGCAGAATATTGACAAGTATTTGAGAAGAAGTGTGGAAGTAGTTCAAGTAAACTCTGTGATTTTTCTAAATCTGTAACTCAATCTTCTGTCCTCACAATCATTTACTTCTCCTTTAAATCCACCTCTTGAGGGTCTTCAGCTTTGTCAAGGGGATACCACAGCATCTAGACTTGTATCACTTTCTTTTCCTCTCTAGGGTTGGTCTTGAACTCCTGCCTGCATGGCCTGGCTTCAAGTTAGTAGACCATCAAGCTTTGTTCCCCAGAACACTGTCTCAAGAATTATGGATACGGTATATGACTTAGCCTCTACCATATCTTCTTTTATAGGTGCCATCACAAGATTTCCTTCAGTAGCCATAAAAGCTGAAAATGTCAAATTAAATACTGCTCTCTAGACCCATATTTCAAAACATTCCTCATAGTGTAGTCATAAGTTTTAATATGGTCTGAACGAGTCATCAAAGTGAGACCTTGATCTTTTATCTTCATAAGTTTCTTCAGTTTCTGGATAACTTTGTCTGAGTCATTATCCCAAAGACAGAAATGTTTTGTACTCTGGCTCCTTTATCTTCCTCTCTCCATTCCTAATTCTATTCTCCCTTCCTTCCTCCTTCTCTTCCTTTCTTTCTCTTTCTCTTCTTCCTTTTTCTTTCTTTACTTTATTCTTACCACTTAGACACATTCTTACTTCCATTAGCCCTAAACAATCTTTTTAAAAAATATGTACATCAATAATGTATAAAAATATTGTCATCGCAGGGGAGAAAAACCATCAATAATACAGATCTTTGGTTCCTTTCTTAATGCAACCACAGTTACTGGGTTTTGGATAAGTCCGCTATATCCTTGCTACTATAAGTGAGGTCTGAGGAATGCCCGGATCAATACCTTTGGGGGGCTCTTTTTAAAGAGTCTCAGCCCCATTCAAGCCTCATGAATCTCAGAATCTGCACTCTAATAAAGTCCCCAAGTTCCCAAGTGATTCCTACCCATATTAAAGTTTTAGAGGTACTTCTGCTCTAGATCAGTAGCTTCTAAACATTTTGGATTGCTCACTCCCATCTGTAAAGAAGATTTTGAGTACATACCTTTAACATTTGTATCTATGGATTATATACATGCTTTTCTATCAATATTAAATATCACTAAAGCTTCTCATAGATAACATATAGTTAGGTCTTCTTTTTAATTTACTTTGATGGTCTCTGTCTTTTAAGTGGTATAGTTAGACTATTTACATTTAAAGTAATTTTCGATATAGTTAGACTAATATCTACCTTATTTATAACTGTTTTTCATTCATTATTTTTGTTTTCTGTTTCTTTTTTATCTTCTCTTTTCTGTATTCTCTGTTTTTAACCGAGGATTTTATATGATTTCCTTTACTCTCTTGTCTTAGCGTATCAGTTACACTTTTTAAAACTTTTCTTTAGTGGTTGCCCTAGAATTTTTGGTGTACATTTATAACTAATCTAAGTCTACTTTCGCATGACGCTATACTGCTTCGTGGGTAGTATACAAGTGCTTTATAATAACAGAATATTCTCAATTCTTCCTCTCATCTCTTATAACATTGCTGTCATTTATTTCATTTATTTATAAGCCATAATTACTAAGCACATTGTTGGTATTATTATTTTGAACAGATTGCTATCTGTTAGGTCAATTAAGAATAAGAAAAATTAAAGACTTTATTTTGCCTTTATTCTCTAATCCTCATCCTTTTTTAATGTAGATCTAAGTTCCTGACATATGTAGTTTTCTTTCTCAAGAACTTTTAACATCTCTCACAATACAGGTCTACAAGAAAATATTAAGAAAGTCGAGTCTTTATTTGTTTGTCTAAGAAAGTCTAGTCTTTTTTTCTCCTTCCTTTTGAAGGATAATTTTGTTGAATACAGAATTCTAGGTTTTTTTTTATTTTAACATTTTCACTTCATTCTCTTTCTTGTATGGTTTCTGAAGAAAACTCCAACGTAATCTTATTCTTGTCTTTCTGTAAATAAGGTTTGTATGTATGTATGTATGTATGTATGTATGTATGTATGTATGTATGTATGTTTGTATGTATTTAGCTTGCTTGTTTTTCTATTTGGCTTCTTTCAAGATTTCCTTTTTGTCTTTGATTTTTCAGAGTTTGAATATGATGTGTCTACATTTATATTTTTTTGCTTTTTTTTTTTTTTTTTGCTTGATGACTCCAAGCTTCTGTTCTTGGGGTTCAGTTCCTCTTAAGTTATGATCTCTGTGTCTACCTGTCTCTTCAGAGTTGGGGCTGAGGTTTGCCCTGTGACCACAAGTTTCTGATGGATCTAAGAAGAGTTGTGGGATTGCAGTTCTGATTTTTTTGTTTGTTTGTTTTCGAGGATGGGATCAACTATTTCCAAGCTCTTGGCATGTCAGATTATAAAACAGAAATCTAAAACTTCTCTTTTCTGTTTAAAATTAAAAATACATTGTTATAGAACTTTGAAGGTTTTCTTTTAACATTCAAATAGATTGTCTTTTATACAGCCCTGAGGTGAACACAGCACAGCTTGTAGATCCCTGCTCCTGACCAGGCGTCCTCAACTTCATTACACATTATAGAATTCTGAAAGTTAAAAGCAAAGGAAAAGACAAAAACAAAAACAGGTGCCCAGATCCCATCTCAGATCAATTAAATCTCCCTATGTGATTCTAATATACACTCGGGGATGAGAACCTCTGTTCTTCTAGAACTAAAGTCCAGACTACCCACCAGGGTCAAATTTCTGTTTCCTGGCATTCTACCATTGGACTGCCTATGATGCTACAGGAAAATGTCAGGGCAGAGCAGAACCGGCTATTCCCTCTCTGCTTCAGGCCTGTGTTCTTTGTGACTACATCTCCTACAGCCACGACTTAAGAAAGGTAGCATGGTAGGCAGACTTCTAAGGTGGCCCCCATGATCCCTGCCCGTAGTGTTTATGCCCTATGCAATCTACCCTAGAGTGTAGGTGGGACCTGTGAGTTGCTTCTAGCCAATAGAATATAGCAGGTGTAATTAAGATCTTATTCAGTGATTTTGAGTTAATCCAGAAGAAGATATACTAGGTAGGCATGATTTTATCAGGGACTAGAGTGAGAGGTATTCCCTGCTGGTTTGATGAAGTTCTCTAGCCAAGCTTCCAGATGAGAACACAGCCTAGGAAATACTTTACTCGTAGCTTGGTGAGACCCGGAATAGAGGAACCAGCTAAGCTGTACCGAGGCTTCTGACCCACAGAAACTGGGAGATAATAATTATGTGCTATCGTAAGGGGCCCAGTTTGTGGTAATTGGTTATGTAGCAATAGAAAACTAGTAAAGGGAGTTTGGCATAATGGAGAACAGACTTTGTATTTAGATACACTTGGCCCCAATTCCTACCTCTGCTACTAGCTGTGTCCCCTCTGTTGAATTCTATGGGATCACTGAGCTTCAGTTTCCTCATGTGTGGAGTGGAAAACCATAATTCCTGCCTTGCATGAATGGCAAGGGGATTGTGAGGAATTCAGATCTATGTAAAAAAGCTCGATATTGATATGCTCAGTATAGTAAGTTCCCATAGTTGGAAGCTATTATTCTTATGGTTAGCATACTTATTAATGTAAAACAAATAAGACCAGTGGTGCCTTGACCTGGAGTTTCCACTTTGCCTATCTTCTTTCCAAAGAGAAGGGACAGCTCTTCTTTACCCTCTTAGAAGTGAGATGAGCTTATGCAAAGAAAGCTCTCCTGAGAAGGCGTTTTGATAACCTTCCACCAACAAGTGTGCTAGTTGTCAGCAAGCCTTATTGGGGTGGGGGTTGGGGAGATGCCTTTCTGATGTTCAGTTTGAATTTCTTTTGCTTACAGCGGAAACTCATTTATTCATATTTGTTTTCCAATATAAATAGAAAGTTGTTATCACTTTTCAGACTCCAAACTCAGAGATTTGGAGTTTTAACCATTAGGATAATAACCTTAAAGCAATTTATTGCACACAAGCTGTTTTTCATGTATTATTTCTTTTAAGCCTCACCATGGTGCTGTGAAGTAGGTATTATTTTCTTACCTTCATAAGTGAAGGAGTGATTGCTCAGAGAGTGTATGTAACTCTCCCAAGTTCGCAAAGCTAAGGAGAGGTGAAAAGGAAAATGGTTTTTGAGTCTGTAACTCCAAGTGCTGTGCTCTCCATTACCTTATATTCTTGGCTTTCTAGTTTTATGAACTGATTTCCTTCCTTTTCTTCCTGGGATAACCAGCCCATTTGGTTCTATGCCTCCGAGGGGCTTAACACTGGCATTACTCCCATGTCATTCCAACTGAAGAGCTAATTAAAAACTATTACCAGCCCATGAAACTAGCCACCTGGTCACCATGTTGCCTGGATTACATCTCACTGCAGATTTGGGGCATATGTGAGCCATCAGCATAAAGCCTTTGCCATTCCTTAATTATCTAGGTTTGTTATTGATTAGTCACATTCCTGACTTTTCTTAGGGATGTGTGTGTATCTGAGTGACTTTGTATATATTCCCTTATTTCCCTTAAGAGGAAGGCATATTAAAAAAAATGAACACACCATAAAAGATTGATAAAAGTTACCAATTTACTATTAA
Source organism: Pteropus medius (assembly GCF_902729225.1). Classification (NCBI taxonomy): domain Eukaryota; kingdom Metazoa; phylum Chordata; class Mammalia; order Chiroptera; family Pteropodidae; genus Pteropus; species Pteropus medius. The sequence goes on from NW_024351729.1 coordinate 21,186,618, forward strand.
GGAACTTAAGAACTAAAATAAGAAGAAATAGAGTGTGGAGGTCACATGAAAATCCACAAAGAACTGAGTAATGAATAAATATGTTCACAGAAATAAAACATGGCACCTTTTTTTTAGTGCTGTCTTTGTTAAAGACATTTTACACATCTGCATGGTACAGTATATCCATTTAATTTCCATTTCTTTCCTTCGTTTGCAAGAACTTTTCAGGATTTTGCTCCCCTGCTGTTTTAATGATAGGCTTGACAATCATTTTGCTTTGCTGTCTGTAATGAGCATGCTAAAAGGCACGTTTTTTGCATCTGCTCTCCACAGAAATGGCCAATGTGATTTTACAACAGGGGGTGCTAACTGCAGCCTCTGGAAGCACAGGGGGCTCAGGCAGGCCTGGTAAGTTGGAATGTTTGAGAACTTCAGTTAACTTGTACTGAACTTACTTAAAAGAGTTAAGTGGGTCTTTTGTAAGTCTTCTAACCTTTGTAAGGTTTCAAAGGCTTAGCTATGTTGAAGTCTTACCCTCCACCATCAGCTTCCTTCTTCCTAATGCTCACTCTAGGAGGCCTCTAAGAAGAGATTTTAAACTATCTTCAATGGGTATAAAGTTTCTGATTAGCAAGATAAACCAGTTCTAAAGAAATGCCCTACAACGTTACACCTATAGGTAATAATACTGTATTGTACCCTTAAAAACTTGTTACAAGGGTAGATCTCATGTTGTGTTTTTGCCACGCTAAAATAAAATTTAAAGAGCGAAACAGAATGAAAAATACTTTGTCCTCAGCCTGTTTTCTCTTTTATGATTTCATTGCATAATCCTAACTTTTCTCTAACAATTTTATCTCCTTTGTCTATTTCTCACAAAAATACTAACCACTTTTTCCGATTTTCCCTAACAGAGGAACTCACAGTTCATAACCACTGGAACTCAAGAGCTTGAGAAGGAGGAAAGCATAAATCACAAAAAGAGCCATGGACAACGTACTCAAATGCTGCATTAAGGGGAACTGGAGGTTTAGAAGTAATTAGTTCTGGTCAGTTACAAAGAAAATTCAGCATATAGTAAAGTGTTATAACTCCCTTATCCTTTAAACTTTTTAAAAATAAACTTCTACACCTCTATCACTATTTTAAGTAGAATTGTTGTTGGAATACATCACATTACAAAATTTAGTTATTACTTGCAAAAATCTAAAGATTCAAAACAGAAAAAAAGATGATGGTTTGAATAGAGATTAAATTAATAAGTCTACAATTGACTTTATGATGATGTTTATATATGTTATAGGTAAAAAGTAAGGAAGAGAACTTAGTGCAAAGCAAAAGGCTGGGCTAGGTAATCCAGGGTTACCGCGTGGGACTGGTCCAAATCAGGTTACTCATTCGTCGAATGAGAGTCAAGTCAGGTGCCGTGATCCCTGAAATCCCTGACCCCAAGATCTGAAGTTTTCGGAAAAAGTTGAACAACGCTTACGAATGGGTTCTGTATCCTCTGGCCTTTCCTGCCTTTCTTCCACTCACTGCATCTTAGAGGAAGCATCATTGAACACCAGGATCTGGACTGGCTAAAGGAGAGATCGATTTTATATTTAGAGTCCCTTTACCTTCCTCTGCTGCTTGATTGTTTTCGTGCCGTGGGGCCTGGGCTCCTTCCTCTGTCGAGCCTCTGAGTTGGGCCTGCTCTCCAAAGCACACCCGCTCATGTCGGCACCATTTTGGCTGAGGGCTGCAGGAGCAGCTGCTGCCCAGGAGGGCTCTGCTCATGCCCTAAGCTGACACATGACAACTTGTATTAGGCTGAGGTCTTCCATGGGAAGCCAATGGGCCCTACCAGCCATCTCCCTTCTGTTTCCCCATCTGCTGGCTCCCAGGGAGGTGGTGGCAGGGCTTAGGTTAAGAGTGCGTCTGAAGCGAGGACATGGCCGAGAGCTGGAGTGCTTGCACTCTCCCTCTTTATCATATGCTGCCTGGCGGGGATGGAACTTGTCCCCCAGGAGAAGATGGGGGGACTCAGGCTAGCCTGGCCCCTGCTGAGGGTGTCCAGTCTGCTTCCTACCATCCCTGCCAGGAGTCTCGCACGGAATCATATTTTCAGCTTGGGTTAAACATGACCAGGTGTTTTCACCGAAGGCAGTGCCAGCGGATTCTTGGCATGTCCCTTGCACTTGTTTGAATGTTGTGGCTTCTAATATTTGTTTTGACTGTGATGTGTGTGTGTCCGCGTGTGTGTGTGTATGTGTGTGTTGCATGTCCCTTCCCAGGATCCCTCTTGTGTGTTTCTATACATCAGACGGGAAGAGCACCAATGCATTTTGGGTGAGACTGTGGCAGGGCAGGGTTGGGAGGCCCGAGAGGGTTCAGGCCATGTGTTCTGCTGCTTAGTGCATTGGGCTGGCAAGGTGGGAGGCTGCTGTGCTGGGACCCCCTTTCTCAGCTAGAGGTCCCACAGACTCCTAGACACTACAGCTTGAAGGGAGGGGTCTGAAAAGTGACATGGTTCAACTTTTTTTATTCTCTGAGGATGAAAATGAGGCTCTGAGAGAGGCAGTGGCCTGTGAAAGGCACATCTAAGTGGCAATAGGAGCCAAACCAGAAACATCTAGGCTCTGTGTGTGTAGATCCTTACATGTTGGTCACAGTGTTGGTGTGCAGGAAGTGTCGGTTGAGTGAATGAATAAGCCAGCTTGGCCTTCTGCATCCCAGTTCTGTGCTTACATGATGCTTCCTTTTCAACCAAGAAAGACGCGAATATCTCTTAAGGTTCGGGTGACCACATGTCTCTGTTTCTCCTGTTTGCCTTTATCTTTATCCCTCAAAAGTGTACCAATTTAGACAATAAATCATATGGTCTCTTTCCCTAGAATCTTCTCATCTTTCTAAAATGTTTCTTTTTCAAACGTATATATTCCTGGAACAAAGAGTTGCCACTGGGACTGCCAGCTCAAAGCTTCACGAAAGGCTCTGATGAGTTTCTGGTTGCAGGTAGTAGGAGACCGAGTGGACACAGGCATAAACTAGGTTATCGGAGACGGGAGTCAGTCTAACGACGAGTTTCAAAAGCAATTCTCTAGAATTTATCTTCCTCCTCTGTAAAACGAAGAGACTGTACTGAGGGATCCCTAAAGCTCCTGACAGCTTGAAAATCTGCATCTATGTTAATTTCAGTGGGGATTCTACTTGTTTCCATGTCTGCCCTCCCTCCGTCTCCGCCTTTACTAGCTCCCGCACTGACGTGATTAGATAGCACCTTAGCACACGCACAATCCACCAGCCCCTTCTGAGAGACAGCAGCTTTACAGCCAAGAGTGCAGATGCCTACTATCCCCTCTGATTCTCAAATCTCACTGGGTTTGAGGAGAGCCCAAGGACACATAGAGAGGCTGAACTCCCATTTCTAAATGAGGAACTTTTTAGCCTTTGTCCATCTTGTCATCTTGCCTGGCCAGAAAAATTGGAGTCTCCTTGGAAGGAAAGAGATGGGCTTTGAGGGAGAGCTGCTGACTTCTCAGTAGAAGGCTGCTTTCTAAATGGCGCTACCTCAGAAAGAGTGGTGGCAAAATGGTCCCCGTCTTTTAGGCTCTCGGTTTGATTTGATGCCTGATCTTGGGAGAACAGTCTCCCTAGGGGAGCTTATTCTTAAAGACATATGACATGTAGGATGTGGCTTTGTCTTTTTACACAGGGAGAAGCTGCCTCCAGATGTACTTATTGACACCTATGAAATATCAAGGGCCTCACTAAGTGGCAGTTAAGAGAGTCAACCTGCTGGGTCCAAATACCAGCCTTGTCATTTTCAGCAAGCGTTTTTCTTAATCTCTTTGATTCTCCATTTTCCTATTTACAAACAGTGGAAAGGATAAAAGCAGCCATCCTCAGAGAGCTATTTTGAGGATCAAATGAGATAATCCCCACCATGAATGGAATACATTCCTACAGTGATAGATGCTTTGCAATCATAGTAAACACATTGGACTTTTCGTACTTATAATTCTTTGACCCACTGAAAGGAGCCCATGACTTAATGGATGAGGCATAAACCCATTCTAAACACCTGAGCAGGCAAGGTTTGGGCATCAAGTCAGTGTGGCAGGAGGAGAATTCTGCAGTCAGCTTTGGGGAGGCTGCTCTCATCGATGAGTCATTGGTAGTGGGCTTCAGGAGGTCCCGTGCTAAGAACGGCAGCATGTGCCTGAATCTCAAGCAAACTTGGCCCTGGTGGGTGGTTTACAGGCTCCCCGCTCAATGCTGAAGGAGAGAGATTGGGAGAAGCTATGAGGGACTTATCAAGTTCTTATTATTCTGACAAGTTTATGGCAGTAAGTAAAATTCATTGGTCATCTGAAAACTTTGCTTTTTTTTTTCTCACACAGCTGGTCCTCTTTAGCCAGGCTGTGTATGGTCTAGAAGAAACTTGGCACAGAGGCTCCTTCTCCTCTTCTTGACCTAGGAGGCTCTAAGAAGAAGGCCAGGAGAGAAGCAGCAAGGGAAGCCAATGGTCTACTAACTTGGCACTCGGGCCAACCCTGAGGACCCTGACTGTATTCTTCTCGAGGACATGGTCCCAAGATTGGAGAACAAATGTCAGAATCTCAATGTTGTCTTGAGTCCCAGTGACCTCTGGAGTCTAAACATTCTCACCTCTGATCTTTCCCTGATGTAGCCATAGTCCTAACAAATTCTGGCTCCCTAAAGAGAACCTTAGTCCACAGTGGACATTGGGAGGAAAACTATCCATAGTGTGGAGTATAAAGTCACCTCTAGTGGCCCTTGTCCATTTAACCCTTATAGGATTCTGACAATGTATCTTTTGTTGGTTAAAGAATTAATTTGCTTTACCCCAAAATAACCCAAGGTACTTTGAGACAAAGCTTTACAGTCGTTTAAAGCTTAATGTGAAACAGACCTGGGCCTGATCTCGACTCTGACATATACCAGCTGTGGATAGTGAGCCTGAGTTCTGTCTTCTACACAATGAGGATAGTGACTTTCACAAAGATCTGCTGGGAAAAGCCAATGACATAATGTGTCAGGTGCTAAGCACAGTGTCAAGTTCAATTTCAGATAAACTTTTCCTCCTCCTTCTCTCTCTTTTTAATTCCTTATAGTTTTCTGTCTCCTTCAGGATCTTTCTAAACTGATAGTCCATGGTCAAAAAAGGACCACAAGGTAAGTCAACAAGAGAATTAGCTGTGTGGGAGTGGCAGTTGAGCATGACCTTCTCATGTCTGAAGTAGACACTGGTGATCTGCCTGATTAAAGGGAAATCATCTCATCCAGGCACCTAAGGGACCAGGTTTTTCACATGTAAGTTATATAAAGGTTATTAGAGAGATAAGTCTAGAAAAGCTGTTCTCTGGTACCAATGGAACCAGGCACAGGTAAAAAGGGTAAAGCCTTCAGTGGAACAGATGAAGGTTAGACTCAAAAAGCTTTCTCAACAGGGAGAGAAACTGAAGTATTGGCATGGATATAATCAGAAGTGGTGTCCTTCCCAGGAAGACCATTACAATTGGGATTTCATGTATTTGGCTGAGAAGAGGGTTTTCCATAGGAGGTAGGGATGAGTGACTTTTCAAGGCACTTAGCCATTTGAAGATTCTGTCACCCACCCTTCAAAGGCACCAGGTCATGGCTCTTATCGATAGTGAAACCATCTTAACTCATCGATTATGCAGATAGAACAGAAGTCCCAGAGGTCTCATGCCCAAGAAGTGGCAAAGGCTGAACCAGGTGGAAGGCACCTTCCGTGACTAGTGGTCTGTGGAAGGTAGCATCCAAGATGGCCTCCGACGGTCCCTGCCACCTAGTATCACGGCCTGTGTAATCTCCTTGCCTTGAGCATGGACTTACCGATTTGTTTCTAGTGAATACAATACAGCAGAAGCAACAGGATGCCACTTTAAAAATTAGATTGGAAAAAGTCTGAGGCTTCTATTTTGGGCACCTCCTCTCTCGCTCTCTCTTTTTACTTCTCTCTCTAGGCATTCAATAAAAATGTAAGGATTGACACAGAAATTGTTTCTGCCATAAACTGGAACTTTGCAGGACTAGATCCCATCTCTGTAGACTTAAATGTTCAATAAGCAATGACATTCTCTGGATCTGGGATTCTATGGACATCAACATTCATTTGCACACAGATGACTTCAGTTTCCCCAGTCCCACTCAAGTACATAAAGTCATCAAGCATCTAAGCAGCTGTCCTCATACACGGTACCTCAACTGTTTGCTAAGTAGCCAGAATAATCAAAGCAGCACAGTCTCTGCCATGACTGAATGAGGGAGAAAGGATGGGGGCTGGGTTCATCAGCTGGGAGAGCCATGTTTAGTCTTTTGGCTTTGTGTTCACCCTGAATGACGAAGCACCCGCAACTGTGGGCTGCCCCCGGGCATCTGACCTTTTCACCCCGGGAGTCCATGGTCTTAAAGAAAGATTGACATAATGGCTCTCTGTTCTTAGTGGACTCTGCTGAGCTAAGCTGGACTAGTGGAGAAATCTAGAAGCCCTGGGGTGAGCAAGGGTCTTCTAAAGGTCAACTAGTCCATTCGCCTGCCTCCAGAAAGGCAGCTAATTATCAGCTTAGTAGGTCAGAGATGCAATGAGGAAAAGGTGAGTCTGACTTTTATTTAAGATGGGTAAGACAGAAGACTTTAGTTTCCTTAGTTAATAATCTGATATTTCGTGTCCCTGATGGTTAGTTCTTCCTGTCTTTATTTTCATCCAAGGGTTCCCTTGTTTAAGTCCATGTCTTCTTATTCTGTCTGAGGTTCAGTTCATTGTGGAGATGAAGCCTTACTACTTATTAAATTATTGCTTTGGGCTTCTAACATACTCATACTCCTTCAGATTTCTCTTCATCTTAAAGGTTTTTATTCAGAACAGAATTTACTGAAGTAGGGGGAAAGCATAGATGGTGGGAAGGTGATGACAAATAAAGAAGTTAGGATTTGCAGGAACTTCAGTGCTGTGAGGGTCCTTTGGTTTTAAGCATCTTTTTCTTCCATGTGTGGAGTTTGGATGATTAAATAAGCTCTGAGAAGGTGAGCATCTAGAGAAGATCACTCAGGTTAGGTCAGATCAGAGCTCAATACCTTGTCTCACCGTCTTTCCAATGATTTGAGTCTCGTTGGCTTGAATCTCTATAGAGGATATGACCACTTTCTGACCACTTGCCTTTCTGGAGAGAAGACAGGAAAAAAAAATTCCATCCCCTTTCTAAAAACTAAAAGAGTGAAAAAAAAAAAAACAAACCCAAACTCTTTGGGCTCATTAAACAGGCTGTTACAGGCTTCTTGGACTTCAAATAGCTCTTGCCAAATAACATTTTGATGAGTTATGAGTAAATGAATCAGAAACATATGGATAAAATTTCCTTGAAAATACACAAGGGTTTCAGAATCAAATAGAGTCACCCTCGTCCTCAGCCCAGTTCACTCCTCTTCAGCTGTGGGTCTGGGTGTTGGAAACTCCCCTCTCCTCCATGCACTCACCGATGGGATTGCTTGCTCTCTGGCCACCCAGGATGCTCCCAGCTTCTCCCCTGAAATTCCTTCTCATGTCCTGTGGTTTAGTGGCCAAGTGGCTGGGATGGGCTGAGAAAGGAGAGGTCAACTGGTGAAAGAGATGGATGAGAAAAAGAAAGGAGGTGCGGGGAGCAGGCAACCTAAGTGCTTAGAAGATGGGCCATGTGCTGTGTGCAGGGGAGAACAGCGTTCGCGGCTACGGTCTGGCTTCAGATTTGGGGCTCTTTGCAAAGCAGTTCAAGATGTTTCCTTTCTTTCTAAGCAACACAAAAATCTCTTGACCCATGCTGGCTGTTTTGTGTTTTCCAGGTTGCCAAGGTTTTCTGGAGCTTGCTCCTGAGACTTTGCAGGGTCTGGGACAGGCGATGCTGAAGTCACCAAGATGAGGCCCTTATGAGCGGAAGTCATGTCTCAAGGTTGACTCAGCTTCTCAGAGCACCTTTTGCTTGCCTTACACAAAATCACTCTCTGCCAGGTAAAAGTTGCCCAGAGTAGATGAAAAACCTCTCTGTGGACCTGGGAGTTCTGCAGACTGATGCAGTTTCCAGGTGAACAGTCCCAGAGCTGAGCAACGTCTGGGCCGTGGTCCAGTTTCCCCTCCTTCCTTGCTCTCCAAACTCTGATGGTTGGCTGCTGTCCTGGCATAGCCAGTAGCGGTGTACGGTGTATAGTAATAGACTCCATTCAGAGGGTGTGAAAAATTCCCATTTTTTTTCTTTAGGTCGATACTATCTTAGTTTATGTTTTCTCCCAAAATATATCTTGAATCAACGACTTGGGTGCAAGAGTTGACTTATGAGATGGTTCCAGGAAACAAGGTAAGGAAGAGGCAAATTGGAACGGGAAAGGGGAGAGAATAAAACAGGTTGTGTGTTAATGAACAGGTTACCTGTGGGGACAACTGGGCTCATTCTTGATGGGGACCCTCTGAGAGGTACTCACCTCATGAGGCAGCAGTTTATCCACCAACTGCCAGTCCTCAGTAGTTGCTTCTGGAGCGATGACTCTCCAGTATTCTCAGCCTACTCCAGATATAGGCAAATCATGTTCCTGAAGCCAAAAAAAAAAAAAAAAGCCTTGGGGCAATGAAAGGATGGTGGCTGAGACAGGAATCTGTTGGGGTACAAGTGATCTCCTACAAATACTGTGGATGTAGGAGGGGAGAGGGGAAGAAAATAAAGCAGGTTCCCACCTTGCATTTGCTTGTGGGTACCAGAGAATTGAAGGTGGGAACGTGTGTGCGTTGTCTGCTAGGTCGTTGCTCAGAGTGTCTGTCTAAGGCTGACCATGCTCTCAGGCCTCAAGGATCCATTGCAAAACAGAGCAGAGGCTCAGCTCTCCCACCTGTCTTGGCTTTCAGTATGTCAGGTCTGGCACAGTTATCCAAAACCTTTGTTGAGGTCTTTTTATTCTTCCTCCTACCCTTCCTGGGAACTCCAGTCAGTCCTGGAGCCAGGCTGTTGATCTGAAAGGTCAAGGGGAGAGAGAGAGTGTAATCAAGTTGCGACCCTCCTCCCTCTGAGGGAGTAAATAGTACTGTGCCAAGGCCTGTAATTAAGCATTCTTTGAGTTCAGAGAAGACAGAGAAGAGGAGAGGTGGGACAGCCAGGGTGGAAGCTGAGAGATTGAACAATTATATTTTTGAAGAAGATCCTGTCCAGATTCGATGGTTTCTGAGGGGCCTTCTTGTCCTCCAAGTATAAATTTTCTCAATCATGCAACATTGAAGTCCTGCTTTAAGGCTGTCATGTCGACCCCCAGTTTTTATTTCTTCAATATTGAATCGTGCTCCTTAGTCTTATGAAAAAACAATAGCCTTCAAAGGCCAAAGGCATTCTCACCCTTCTCTTTGAAAGTGCTGGCTGGGCAGATTGGCAGTGGGTCTTAGAGATTTTTGTCAGGCGAGGGTGAGGAGGAGCCTTTTGGCTCTGGGCCGTTGGGACAGAGTAGAAAAAGGAATGAGAAAGGAGATAACCAGGAGTGGGGTAGGAGAAGGAAGAATCATGCCTTGGTCATCTTCTCTCTCCTTCCCAGATGATTCATGCCATCATCACTTCCCATCTCTGATCTTTGGGCTGACAGCCATCCCAAAGCCTTTCCTGTCCAGCTTGGCAAGTAATAGATGCAGAATGACAGATGTCTCCTTCAGGAAATGCGACCTTTTCACACCCATCCCAGGGCGGCCACTTCCTTCCAGGTTCCTGGAAAGAACAGCACTTCCCTGAGACTGCCAGGTCCAAGACCCTCCAGCTACTCCAACACTGGGCTTCTTCCCTTTTAGATCTTTCCCCTCCTGCCTCTTACCTGTCGTCATCCACTCCCACGATGGCTGCCCCCTTTTGCCCCAGGGAAGCTCCCTCCCCTCCTGCAGTTCCTTCAGTCCCGCTGGCTCCCAATGTGTGACTGTCCTGCTACTTCTCAATGGGTCCTTTTCAACTTCCTGTAAGGGGTCTGCCAGATCTTGTTGTTTCTTCCTCTCGCTGTGATGAATTGTGTCTTCTTCAGGGGCTTCTTCAACCATTCAGCTCCCACAACTTCTGCCTGCCTCTCCATGCCCCACACTTCCCGGACCCTTTTCTTGGCTAGGCCTGCCCACGGGCAGGAGTGTATAGTTGGCAGATGGTTTCCAGCTATTGGCTCCTTTAGGGTCAGCCTCAGCTGCAGAGAACCGTTTCACTCAGGGTCACACCCTTGTTAGGCAGCCCACCTCCAGTGACCATGCGAGATGGGGCACACAGGCCTGGCCAGTCCTGCTTGACCCAGGACAGGGCTGAGCAGTAGTTCTCACTCAGAGCTGCTCACTGGCTTGGCCTAGGCTTTGCTGGGCTACACCATGCATAGTTCAACTTCTTTTTCTGCTGAATCCTGCTTCTACCCCCTTCGGTTTCATAAGTATCGGTCCCTAATAAACAAGTATGCACCCAAACTCCATCTCAGCATCTGCCTTCAAAGAAGCACTTCCTGTCACTTTCCCTCAGAGTTCCCCCTGGGGGTGGTTCAGAGTCATGCTTCAGGCCTAGTCCTGGCCCTCATGCAATTTAATGCCCCAAAAGTCAATAGAGTGGGTGTGCAGCCCTCCCAAATTCATCCTGACAAATCAAGTCAGTAGCTACCAGTGTGTGTGTGCTGATTGGTGGGATAATATCAGAGACAGGTGTCTATTAGCATCCAGCTGCCCAGAACAAACACATCAACCCCATTTCTGCCTCTGAGTCTTTGCATTTTCTATTCTTTCTGCCAGGAATTCTGGCATTTGTGCCCAAATGCCACCTTCTCAGAGAGATCTTCCTTGGCCCCCAGTCATTCCATCATGTATTGTGCTGTTTGTTATTTACTGTTACCATGGAAATCAAAGATAACTTGGGTATCTTATTTTTTTGTATAACTTTGGACACTTATTTTTCAGTGTGTGTCAAATCTCCTCTAGAACATAAATCCTATGAAATCAGAGCCTGTTCTATCTTGATTGCCTCTGTGTCCCCGAGACCTTGCAGGGTGTTTAGAACACATACTCGGTAGATAATGAATGAATGAATGGAATGGACAAATATTTATTGAGTGGAAATAACAGAATCTAGCTGGAATTTGATAATATTTTGTTTCTAATATATTAATTTTTGCTTTTCCCTCCTAGTTACATGGTACTGATTTTTACTTAAAGAAGAGGTAGACAAACTTCTTCTGCAAAGAACCACTTGGTAAGTATTTTTACCTTTGCAGGCCATAAGGTCTCTGTTGCAACTGCTTAACTCTGCAGTTGGAGTGCAAAAGCAGCCATAGACAGTATGTAAACACCTGGGCATGGCTGCATGACACTAAAACTATTTGAACAAACAGGTGGCTGGCCAGATTTGGCTGACAGCCCATTGTTCTATTATTTGCTGTCCCTGACTTAGGGTAGTAATATAAAATTTCCTATAAAATAAATTTATTGAAGTAAAAAAGGAAGTCTATCGAAATAAAAATATTAACTGAAGAGCCCTACAGGAACCATATGCAAATTCCTTAAGTTGGAGAGAACCTAGTTCTAATTTTTCTTGCATCATCTGTGGCCACGGCTGGGGGAGGTGGGGGTGAGAGAGACTGGAAGGAAGAAACCCCTTTAATTAAATGTGCCGAAACATTGCAGGAGGCTGACACTTAGATATTCCTGAGAATGTAGCAGAACCAGAACCAGAGTTCTGCTTTTTCTGCTGCTGTTACTTTTCCTATGTCCTTCCCCGCCTATCTCTCAACTCTGGTCCCAGAACTAAGGGCTATCATAAAACACTCTTGCCTGGGTAAGCTATCCTTCCATGGGGTTTCAATAACCCCAAGGTCAGGGGAGGTCATGGCCACACTTACCTAGCTCATAAATATATACTGAGCTTAATCATAAACATGGCAGAACACTGAGGAGGAAGAGGTGGTAGTAGGTGACAAGGTCAGTCAGTCTGAAATTCCTAAACCTTTGGAAACAAGAAAAGCTCAGATGTACTGAGCAGTGATCATAAATCAGTCTTTCTCTAAGCACTTCACATGTATTAACCAATTTGATCTTCAGTCATTGTATAATAATAACATTATCTCCATTTTACAGATGGGAAGACTGAGGCACAGAAGCTTAAGTAAGTTGCCCAAGATTTTTCAGCTAGCAAGAGGCTGAATCAGGATTTTAACCCAGATCGTCAGCATGAGAGTCCATGCTGCTGGTATAGAGGGCTGTGACACTACAAGTCACTCTGGGATAGCACTGCTGGGTTCCTCAATAGTACACGTACACATTCACTATTCTTTCTCCACAGCTTAAGAAAAAAAATCACTTATTATTATTTTTTTATTGAGGAGAAATTCATAAGACATACTTTATGTCTTATGAATTAACTTTAATTAAAGTACACAATTCAGTGGCGTGGAGTGCATTCACAACTTCGTGCAGCCACCACCTCTCTTTAGCGTTTTTCATCACTCCAGGAGAACATCTGGTGCCCATTTAATAATCGCTCCCCATAACCACACTCGGATCCACTGGCAACCACTAATTTGCTTTATATCTCTCTGGATTTGCCTATTCTGGATATTTCATATAAAAGGAGTCTTACAGTATGTGATCTTTTGTGTTCGGCTTCTTTTACTTAGCATGTTTTTAAGGTTCATCCAACAATACTGTAGCATGTATCAGTCCTTCATTCCTTTTCATGGCCGAATAATATTTTCTTGTGTATACACTACGATTTGTTTATCTGTTCATCTGTCGATGAGCATTGGGGTTGTGTTTTATCTTTAGACTGTTGTGAATCATCCTGCTATGAACATTTGTGAACAAGATTTATTTGAATACCTGTTTTTGATTCTTTTGGTTACATGCCATTGAGTAGAATTGCTGGGTCATATGGTAATTCTATGCGTAACTTTTCCAGGAACAGTCAAACCGTTTTCCACAGTGGCTGCACCATTTTAGGTTCTCATCAGCAATGTATAAAGGTTCCTATTTCTCCACATTCTCTCCAACACTTGTCATTTCTTCCCGCCTCCTTTTTTCATCATCGTAGCCATCCTAGTGGGTATGAAGTGGGATCTCATTGTGACTTTGATTTGCACTTCCTTAGTGACCAATGATGTTGAGCATCTTTTCATGTATTAATTAGCCATTGGTTTATCTTTGGAAAAATGTCTATTCAAGTCCTTTGCCTATTTTTTTTTAAAAAAAATTCGGTTGTTTTCTTCTTGTAGTTGAGTTATAAGTGCTCTTTATGTGTTCTGGATATTCCATCCTCATCAGATATGTAATTTGCACATATTTTCTCTCCTTCTGTAGGTTGTCTTTTTACTTTCTTGATAATACCCTTTGATGCTCAAATATTTTAGTTTTTATGAAGCCTAATTTATATATTTTTTTCTTTTGTTGCTTATGCTTTGGGGATTAAATCTAAGACTCCATTGCTAAATCAGAGGTCCTGAATATTTATGCCTCTGGTTTCTTCTAATAGTTTTAGTTCTTATATTTAGGTTGTTGATACACCTTCATAGTTTTAGCATATTTCAGCACCTTGGCAGTTTCCCGGTATCGGGGCCAGCTTCGTGAGTGTGTGACCTCAGCTGCTGCACAGGGCCCCACACCCACACTTAGAAAGCCTCCACGCTTGATTTAATGCTGAGCTATTGCTGTCTTGCAATTCTTAATTTTTGAGTACAGGCCTTGCATTTTCATTTTGCGCTGGACCCAGGTAATTCTCACCCTCTTCTTTCCATGGGTATAAGTCCTTCGAATTTCAACTCAAGTTCTACCTCTTCCAGGAAGCTCTTCTTGACCTCTTCCTACTCTATTCAACTCAGTTTCCATAGGAGTTATGGCCTGTACACACCACTCAGTACATAGTCACGTTAATGACACTCTGGCCTTGCTGGTTTCTCATTTTTCTGTGTGTGGAATTTTCATCTCTCCTATCTGGTTATAAACTCACTGGAACCTTGGGATACACACTTTCAGCTAGGTATTATGATGTGGGACAGTAAGTACTGTTCATATGCACGCTTCCTCTCCTTCTCAACTACAAGTTTCTTTATTTATCTTGGTGTCCCACAGCACACCAAGCCCAGGGGCTCTGTCAGGTGGCTTTTCTGCTCTTCCTCCCTGCCTGTCTTTGACCAGCTGGCTTTGCTCCTCCACCCCAGGATTCTAGAATGTTAAGGTGAGAAGGGATTTGAGAACTCACCTGGTCAAATCCATTTTTGGGTAGAGAGGTCCCAGAGAGGCCTAGTGTCTTACTCAAGGGCACACAGCTAGTGGGGGCCCAGCAGAGAATGCAGGATACTTTCCCGTGCAGTCGCCTCCGCTCCTTCATCCCTTCCTCTTTGGACAGATGTGGACCCTTCCTGTGAGTGCAGATGGGAAGTATTCCTTTCCCTGTCTGGAGCAGCTGACTGGATTCTCTCTGAGACCAGCAGTCCATCAAGCCAATTGGAATGGCTCCCTAGAGCCTCCCTGAGAAGCTCCAGGAACCAGTTGCCTGTCAGGCACCTTGTTAAACTGGTTTCCAGATGTCTCCACTTCGACATGAGGAAGCAGGAGGTGGATGAGGGGCTGGGAGTCTGTCAAATGCAGTCTGCTGGGTCTGTAATAAATAATGTTGTGTACCAATGGATCAGGTTGTTTTTTGGAGACGGGGTGATGCAGAGGATGTCCTCAGTGAGGCCTTGTGTGAGGATGAGAGAGGGCAACATACAGAGAGACCAGAACATTTGCGGGCAAGGACAAGAGAGAAGAGATAGATGGACAGACAGTTGGAGACTGAATAAGGGTGGAGGGACCTGACTGAAGGTGGGCACAGGTAGAGAGGACACAGAGCAAGAAGGGACCATGCAATTGTGAATGCATCAGAGAGAGATCGGAGAGAGAAAGAAAAGGAAGCAGAAAAAAGAGAGATGGGAACTCAGGGCCAAGTTTGCCATTGTGTTGACCTGCCAGGGTCTGTCTCCTTTAGAACTGTCAATAAAGCTCACAGTCAGCCCTGGAGGACTTCCCCTGTACCAAGCCCTGTCTGGTGTTTGCAGATATCGTCAGCTCTTTTATTCTTTGCAATAACTTCAGGAAGTAGCTGCTGATTATGCCCATTTCACAGACAGGGAAACTTGCTCAGGAACTTGCTCAGTGTCACATAGTGGTAGAGAAATCTGGTTCCCACATTGCACCCTTAATCACTCCACTCTCCTTGGTGATAGCATTGGGGGAACAATCTTTTCAGGCTTAGCTCATTCCACTTATGAGTACAGAAACTGTAACTGGTTGATACAACCTAATCCTAATATCATCCTTACAGAGTAGTTCTGACTCTGTCTGAAGGTGGGCACAGGTCGAGAGGACACAGAGCAAGAAATAGGAACATATTGGTGACTTGAAACAACAGAAATTTATTCTCTTATGATTCTGGAGGTCAGAAATCTGCAATCAAAGTTTTGGTAGAACCATGCTACCTCTGAAGGCTCGAGGGAAGAATCCTTTTTTGACTCTTCCTAGCTTTGTTGGGCTCCCAGCAATCCTTGGTGTTCTTCGACTTATAGCTGCATCACTCCAACCTCTGCCCTCATAATCACCTGGCCTTCTTCCTGTGTCTCTTCTGTGTTTCTGTATTCAAATCACCCTCTCCTTTCTCTTATACAGACACCAGTCATTGAATTTAGCACTCACCATAATTCAGAATGACTTTATTTACCTTGATTAAATCTGCAAAAATCTCATTTCCAAATCATGGGTACTAGGGGTGAGGACTTAAACATATGTTTTGGGGGCACACAATCCAACCTATTATAATGGGGATATATGGAAGGTATAGGTGATAAAAAAAGATGAGGACAAAAGCAAATTATGAAGGACAAGTGTGTGAAATGTTAATTCACAGGTCTTTTCCTCAAAAATGAAATTTTAGCTTAAGATGTATACCTCTTGCCTAATCCTTGATTCTCCCTCTTCACCTGTCATGTGTTGCTACCTGCCTTTCTCCACCTCCCAGACACCACCCTTATGCTTTTAGAATACCCCTGGGCTTTGGAGTTGAAATGATTTTAAATTTATTTGAAATTTTCAAAGGGATACCATATTTGGGGCAAATATTCTGTTTTACCCAGAGAAGCAGAGCAGACTCTTATTCATAGCCTAGGTTCATTTCCTAGATCAGAGCTACCTGCCTAGCAGGTGTGTAAGGAATGTGATAAAACAACCTTAAAATAAAATATGAGATCCCATTTAATTATCAGCAAGACCATGTGTAATGGGATGCTCTGGGTGTCTGAGTCGCCATGGACACTGGGCTCAGGATGCCCTGCCTTCCAAGGACACTTCTTAAATCTGAGATAATTCTCCAATGTTAGAACTCTTGATGGCATGGAATATAAATATATCATCAATAACTTTTTCCCAAAGGGGATCTGCTAGCTTGAGTTACTAGATATTTCAAAGAATGGTTTAGCTGGACCCAGGAAGTCATCAAAGTCATCGAAACTCTGTCTTTGTCTCTTTTGTTCTCTCTGTCTCTCTGTCTCTGTCTCTGTCTCTCTCTCTCTCAGCAAAATGCCCCCATGAGTTCCAGAGAAAGAGAGTGCCTATCACATTTCAGGAAATGATTCTTTTAGTCCAGTCTGAATTCTACAAATATCACCAGCACAAGCTCATTGCTGGAGAGAAGAGATTCTCTGACTGGCCAAGCTGGAGTCATGAGCCACAGTGGAATAGTAAGCAAACTATTATAACTACAAACCCAGGAAATCTCAGTGGCCTGATACATAGCAATTTACCTTTTAGTCAAATAAAGTCCAATCAAAAGAACATTGTCAAGCACATATGCTGTGGAATATTCTGCCATCTTCAACACATGGCTTCCAAGGTCATTAAGAGCATCAATATTGAACCAACTGACAGGAGAAGAGAAACTGGACCAGCATGCAGGAGGTTCTTTTAAAAGCCAGACCTACATTTCATTGGCCAGAACTCGTCCATGTGCATAGACTGTAATATTGTTTGGGAATGCAGGCTATCTCTGAGCTAAACAGAAAAGGAAACAGGTCTGTTGAATGGCCAGCCATTTCTATCCCAAGCTGCACCGCAGGACGACATTGTCAGAGAATGAGGGAGGGTTAGCTCTCCAAAGGAAGGGATTCAGAGCAGATTTTAAAAACGTCCTCTGAACCAATTCCTGAGATGTTTCACATGTCTGATTTTGCCATTCTCGTACATACCTGTATCTGGTACAGATACTATTGTGGGGCAAACTATCCTGAAACTTAATGGTTTACAACAAGGATATATATTTTTCTTATATTTCATAATTTTGTGGGTCAGAAATTTGAGCACATCTCACCTGGGTGGTTTTTTTTTTTTTTTTTGCTCCACATGGTGGCACATAGGGTCACTCAGTGGTATTCAGCTGCAGGTGCACTGGTCTGAAGGGTCCAGGACAGCTCCATGCTTGTGTCCAGTGCTTTGGTGGGGATGGCTGAAGGGCTAGGCTCAACTGGGGCCCTCTTCCTCACAGGCTCCTCCCCACATAGGCCCTGCCACAGAGTCTTCATGCTCCTTCCGTGATGGCTCAAGGCTCTAAAAGAGAATGTTCCAAGAAACCTAAGAACAAAGTATAAATCCTCTCAAGACCTACCCCTGAAACTGCAGGCTGTCACTTCGGCCACCTTCTGTTGTCAAGTAAGTAATCAGGCCAGTCCAGATTCAAATGAGGGAATGAGACCTTCCTTCTCCACTGTGTCCAGTGTCAATCAGTCACACATCCTTTTCAGCTGCATGACTTTTTCACATGGGGTCTTGACTTTGGGAGGCTTTCCTTCTCTTTGAGGCTACAGGATGAGCCTTTACTGCCCTATGTACTGCCAGCTGTCCTGGCCATTTAGCTCCTGGTGTTGCAGGTCCTGTCTGGAGCTGGGCCTCTAAAAGCAGGAATCTAGATTCTGGAGAGTGAAATAGATGTCCCAGCTTTGATACACAAGAGAATCTCTCAAGAGGTAAGAGGGGAGGGACCCACTCCTGGAAGTGGTGCTTAGCTAAAGTCTGCAACCAATATGATAACTGGTATCTATATACTGGGCCTCATTCTGAAAGATTTGTATTATCTTGCTAAATATTTTTTAACAACCTATGATATAAAAACTGTAATTATGCCCATTTTATAAAACAGAAAATTGAGGTACAGAGAGGTTAAGTAACTTACCTGGGCTCTTACTGCTGGAAAGTGAGGAACTAGGACTCAGGCTCAAGTGGCCTGGCTCCAGAGGCCCTGGGACCTTAGCAAGATGCTAAAGCTAGTAATTGCCTTCGTAACACCAGAGCCTTGTGGTTTAGCGTCACCTACAAAGATTCACAAGCCTAGCGTCAGCATTACCAAGTTGACTCATCTGCTGTAGAAAACCAAGGGTATCGTTTGTGAGCTTGTAAGTCTGGTCTAACAAACAATTCTTATCTTCAGCTACCTTTTTAAGTTAAGATGACACCATTCATCTCCCGTGGTGTCTTAGGGCTCATATGCAAATTAAGTCAAATAAGTCTGAGTGACATTGTAACTCTGTAATTGCAAACCTCAGTTGTTGATGTCGAGTCAAATGAAAAGTGTTACTGAGGATCCAGTGGGTGTGTGAGGCAGCGCTAAACACCTTAACGTGGAAATCTGAGGTCTGAGTTTTCTTCTCTGAGTCATCAGGGACTTGAAACCCTGCAAAATCCAGACTTTCCCAAGGAAAAGCTGCCGTGGAATTCCCGTCAAGGCTTCCCGTCTCTCCTAATCCCACATCCTGACCCCTTGCTCCTGTCTGCGTGCACTTTGCAGCTGCCCTTCTAAACCAATTTTCTTCTAAGCAGAAACAGAAAGCCCCTAGGGAAGAAATAACAGAAACTTTCCGAGCATTTTCTTGGATTGGACGGTTGAGGCTGCCTGGCAGAGGTGAGCGCTGTGGTCCTGACTTCTTGCAGGATCTGTTTATCGCCCTCAAGCCGTCTCCTTCTTCCTATGGGGATGGCAGATGGCCTGTATTTTTAATAATTAAAAAAAAAGTCAGAGGGAAATTGAGCTCAGCAGGAGGAATTTGGAACCATCCAGGCAGCACGATTGAGCTGTGAATTTGTTTGTTTGGAAATTGTAAATGGCGTCTTCTCATTAAGCATGCCTGAAGTCTCTCGGCCCATCACGAGGGCCTTCATGATGATTTTCACCAGTAGATCTTGGCTGGATGGTGGGTGAATGGGAGTCATCGGCAGTCCCAGGCTGCTTTGTACTCACAGGACTGTATGTCTCAGGGTCGAAAATTTGTGAAAGCTTCACCCCTTCCCCCACCTCTGTCTGCTTACTTAGCTTCGCAGTAGCCCTGGGAGGCAGAGATTCCCAAATGGTTATGCAAATCACTCTTGTGTCCATTTCTAACCAGAGGAATTGTCTAGCTCTAACCAGAAAGATAAAGACCTCTAAGAAGTGATGGCAGAGGTCCTACACTGTGTTGGATTATACTGTGGGGTATGGAACTGACTATTTGGTCCATTTATTCTTTGTTTGGTAGAGGCCAGGAGGAGCAGGGAGGAAGGGCTGCGTCCAGAGCCCCAAGTTCCAATCTTGGCCTGATACCAAGCGGCCTTCACCTGATCATCTTCCTTTTCTGGGTCTCTGTTTCTTTATTTGTAAAAGGGCAGAAAAGAATTCTATTCCTAGAAGAGTTTGGAGAAATTACAATTTCTGTATATGACCTGATTCCCTGTGGAGGTACGGAAGGAACTCATAGGCAAGGATGTCTGTAGACCATGGGGAGGTGGCTAGAGAAGATGAAACAGCTTGCTCTGGAAAGACTGTTAACATATAAATAAACTTGGGCAGCATGGAATGGGTTGAGTAGGCTCAGATATGGGAGCTCCAAGGCCATCCTTTCATCCTAAAAGGACCACTAAAAAGCTGGGGCCTTAGAGAACATTGAGCCCCTACAGCATTTCCCTCCCCTCACTTGATGCCGAGTCAGTGGAAGTGGCCCTGACCAGCAAGGAGCTGGCTGAGCAGCACTGGCTCTGCCCAGCTAGAGACCACCGCATCTCAGAGCCTCTGGTTCTAACAGGAAGGACTGGGAATGGGCATTTCAGAAAGCTACCCTCCTCCACCCCTCTCCTTTGTTTCTCCTCCAGTGTTCTTGTCTGGTCAACATTGGGTCCCACCGACCAGCTGCCACCGGGGACGAGTCAGCCCAGCAGATGGTGTGAGGCCTGCAGAGGATCATGTCAGCCAGCAGCACAGACTTAGCAGTGACTGTGAATTTGGGACGTTCTGTTCCCAAAGACTTTTCTTCTCTCTCCCTCTCCCCCCTCCATCTCTTTATCATTCAGGCATTTTATTTTTTTTCCTTCTACTTCCTAGCTCCCTTCTCCTCTACCCTCCCCATTTCTCTCCTTTTTTAACCATCACTCCCTTTTCTTTATTTTCTCTCAGTCTTTGCAGCGTTTGGCAAAGAAAGAAGAAGGGACCAAAGTGAGAGATAGGACGTTTAATGCAGTCACAGCGTTAACAGGAGGAGGGCCAGGGGATCAGTTTTTTGGCACTGCATCTCCCTGGCCAGAGAGTCATGGGTTGAAGGAGACCCTCCTGCTCCCAGTGAAAACCGCTGAACATCCCTTGGCATGCTGAGAGCAATGCCATCAGCCCACAGCAGTCAGTTCAAGGCCAGCAAGGTTATCTGCCTGAGAACGTGAAAGCTCCAGAGCTCTGAGGCTTTATTTCAGATCCCTGAGGGCCCCTCGCCCTGCATACTTCATTCCTCCTACCATTTGGAAAGACAGGGCCGTGCCTGTGTTCGCCTCTCCCCCATCCTTTTGTTCTCTGTAAAAGCTTTCTGTCAGGACCCTGTCTGGGCTGAGCCTGAGGTCCAGAGTGTTTCTCTGTCTTCCCCTCTGGAGCCCTGCCTCTTTGCAAGACTGGCCAGTATAATGGCAATGCTAAGGGTGGTCTCCGGTTTTTCCACTAACTGTGAATTCAGCCTCTCCTGGCTTTGCCTGGCTCGTCCCTCCCAGAACTCACAGGAGCAGGTTGCAGTCTCTGTGACCTTGGGCGAGTCATTTTTTCTTCTTTGGCTTCAGTTGGCTCTGGCGGTCCTATTCAGCTCTGAGAGTCTTTGGTTCTATTTGGTTCAGCCCAAAACGAGCCTCAGGGCTGTATCTAAACACACTTTGAGAAAGACATTCCATTGCTTGGAACAAAGTGAACTTCTGAGAAGACAGTGAATGGAAACAGGGGCTGCTTTCGAAAATTTTCTACATGGACCTTACATTTACCATAGTAAAACTCAGTGGTTTAAAAAGAAGCAAATTTAGAACTCTCAATCAATGAAATATTTCTATTTCGTAAATTTGATCTTTCATTATTTTAAAAGGATGGAAAATTGCAAAGTTCATAAGAAGGAGCAAATGGTATTTGAAAGTCTGGACCTCTTTGAAAGTCTCCCCAGGAGTGGGACAGATAGGCACCTGCCAGGACCAGTCAGAGATACCATCCTACTGTGGTGTTCATAAGATAAAAATGTTCATAAGATAAAGGATGCTAGCACAACAAGCCGTAGTAATTATAGGGGAGGTAAATACTTTTTTTTTAATTTCATGGACTATCTCTCCCTGCAGCTTGCACTTTTTAAGGCAAGAGCTTTGTTACACTAAATGCGTATTAATTAAATATTTCTTTAGAATTTTGCCCTTCGCTCATAGGTCAGGGAAGAGCCACAATAGGAACGAATCACTGTCAATTGTGTAAGATATTAGAAGATGTTTGACCTTTAACCTCCTAATTCTTTTATGCTGCCTTTGAGGTTTTCAAATACTTCTCAGAAATGTCAATGCCAATTGGTTACCAGCAACAGCATGTAGATTAAAGGGGTTAATAAACTAACTGGACCATTTTATGTGCATCTGGAAGTAGAATAAGGATTATGGAAATAGACTATAGCCGCGGAATTCCTATAAAATTTATTCTGCTCTTCTTTGATTCTCTTCTGCAGGGTAATTCATATCAGAAAAGAGATGGAGATGAGCCAAGTGTGGAATTCTCTATTTAGTCATTGTAAATTGTCACAATGATCATGAATGTTTAGCTTAATATGGCTTCCTGAATATGGAACCGAATGGAGGGGGGAGGCGGGGAAGAAAGAGGTGTTGCTTTCAGCTGGGAGCACTGAGGAAGGCTCCAGGGATAAGGGGCCTTTGAAAAGCATCTTGAGGAGAGAGTAGGTTATGGGCAGTCAGAGATGGGGCATAGCAGAGAGGGCAGAGGCAAGATCACAGGCAAAAGCAGGAGGAGGGCCCATTTGAGGAAAGCGACACTGTTAAGGTGAGTCTTCTGAGACCTCTTCTGAAACCCACTTAAAAATGTACCTCCAAGAGCAAAGGGATAGCAGGAAACCCTAAAATAAAAGGCTAGGATGGGAGACGTCTAATATTTGTTTTGCTTCTGCCAAGTATTCACTACCTTCTCTCTTCTGAGCTGGCTCTAATATTTCCAGCTCTCTTCTTTCCACCAGCTAGGGGGGTTAAGCCCCAGGGGCTGACAGCACATTAGGCATTTTCTGCTTAGCCCGTGTGACTTTAAATGTGTCCTAGGCACGGAACATCCACCCTGCTTGGTCTCCAGGCGTGTCCAAGCTGTCATCTAAAATTGCCCAGGCAGCATTCTTGGCTCTGACACCCCCCATCCTGGGCTGTGTTATTCCCTTGGAGCTGCCTCCACCCCCTTCTTACTGGCAGATGCTGACACTGCCTGCCACTATAGAAGTTAAATTGTGACTTCAGCTAGATGCAGTGATTTGGAGCCTGTGCTTCACCCATGCAGAGTAAGAGACTCTTGAGAGCTTCCTGAGAGCCAGGCACTGTGCGCAGCCCTATGGGGGCACACTCCGGTGAATAAGTAAGGTCTCCCTTAAAGAAGCCTATGGCTCAGGACAGTGTAGTTGAGATGCCCCACCTCAAATGCCTAAATATACAGTAGGTGCCCCAAGTAGCCCAATAGGAGATAATGGGGAACAGTGGGGATTCGCCAAATTAGAGCCTTGCCCCATTTATTTAGCTTCAACTTGTTACCACCACATGAAAATGTGGGCTGACTGTGCTTGATGCTCCTTTCTTCAAAGAGAAGCTGGAATCTGAATTTTAATTTGAAATTTCCCAATTCTTAAAAACGGCATGCTGATCAAATAAAATTCATCTGTGGCTAAAAAACATTCTCATTTTCTTAATGTACTGACAAATTCCTGAAGACATGTTTGTTGAGTGGTTGAAGAAAGGAAGGAATGAGATGAGCTGGTCACTGGAAGTTGCTGTCTCTTATTTGTGCGCACACTGGTTATTACACTGTTTTCCATCTTCAATACAGGCCCAGACCTTGTTTGTACCCGAGCAATTAATCAAATAATTATCCTCTTGGAACATTAGTCACGCAGACCAAGTCAACACAAAAGTGATGGACACGTGCATGCTGCTCTGGGGTTTTCAGGGGGGTGGATTCCTCTGTTTCTCCTTTGCACCCAGGGGCAGAAAAGGACACTGTAAATATTTTCCTTAGATCTTGAAGCCTGAAGTTTCTGGGCCAAAGTGAAGTTGAGAACAGGGCTTAGGACTCCCCCAGACCCTCCACCTCACAAACACAAACGCATCAACATTTACTTCGTGTGAAATGTATATCTTTATACAATTGGTTGTGCATCCAGTGCCCCTGTGCGATTGCAGGTACATGTATTATGTTTTTGGCAGGTCCATTAGTCAGTGTTCTCCAGAGAAACATAAACGATAGGATAAGAACACATACTTACACATAGAGAGAGAGAGAGAGACGTTTTATACACACACATAGAGAGAGAGACGTTTTAAGAAACTGGCTTATGCAATCATTAGGGCTGACAGGTCTGAAATTTACAGGGCAGGCCAGAAGTCTGGAGACCCAGAGAAGAGTTACTGTTTCAGTCTTGAATCTGAAGGCAGCCAGGAGGCAGAATTCTTTTCCCTTTGGAAGATCGCAGTCTTTTCTCTTAAAGTCTTCAACTGATTAAATGAGGCCCACCCACATTCAGAAGGTAATGTACTCAAAGTCTACTGATTTAAACGTTAATCACCTAACATCTTCACTGGAACATCTAGACTTGTGTTAGATCGAACAACTGGGCACAAAGTCTAGACAAATTGATACATAAAATTAACCATCATAGCAGAGTTACCATCTCAGATTGAATTGTGTAAAGGTGTTCTAAACAATCTGACAAGCAACTTGATGCTGAAGAAAATCTGTTGGATGGCTGTGACCAATGGTCATCAAGACAATTGTCCAGATAATGATCTCTTCAGTGTTATTTCATTCTCTTGATTTTGTTGTTGTTGTCGTCGTCATCAGTCACAAATTGATTTAGTGGTTAGCCCAGCTGAAGTATCAAGGAGGTTTCATTCTCTGTGACGATTCTGACTAATTGTTGGCGGCTGCTTGGTGGGATAAATTGTAAAGAAGCCCAAGTCTGACCTTAGCTCAGTGGGAAAAAACATTGTGTTTAATGACCTATGTCTGCAATGGAAACAGGCACGGGCGGAGCGGTGGGGTTGGTAGTGGGGGGTGGTGTATGTGCTTCCTTTTTGTCATCCACGATCGAGACCAATTCATTGGAGAAGAGGGGAAGATCAGAGTGGAGAACTTACCTGTGTGAACTCCCACAACAAGCAAGTGTTAGGCTGAGGATGAGCAACTAGGAGTTTGGTCTCCTAACACATTGCACAGAACTTCCCTATCCAGCAAGAAATGTCTAATGTACACCTATCAACTGACTAGTTACCCAAATCATTTTCTCATTTCCTCTATGGCTTATTTTTTTATTAGAAAAATTTTATCTCTCCTAAAGGAATCCCATGATTCATACATAGAACTATTGAACTACATCCTAAAGTTGGACCTTCAAGTTTTTTGTGTATTTTAATTGTATTAAGCCTCAACGAAATTTTATAATATAGAACTATAATGTCCAATATGGTAGCTGAGTACCTGCAATGTAAATAGTATTACCGAGGAATTAAATTTAAAATGTTATTTAAATAAAAAAATTAAATTTATGTAGCCACATGTGACTAGTAGGTATTATATTGGATAGCACAGATACAGAATATTTCAATCACGTTAGAAAGTTCTACTTAACAACACTATTGTAAATGAATGTCTGATTTATTTTTTTTTTCTTTGCCTTTTCTGTTCCTACCAGCCTAACTTTTCAAAGTCTTGAGATAAAGAATAATTTTTTTTGCTCTAATTCCCAATGTCTTTTGACCATCTCTTGTTTTGTTTTGTTTATATATTTTATTTTACTTTATTTTATTTTATTATTTTATTCTATTTTATTTTATTGCATTTTATTATTTTATTTATTTTAATTTTAATTATTTATTTTAATTTTATTTTATAGCCTCCTCTTTGCTTGTGTCCAAACCAGGGCTGGGCTTGAGGTAGGATCTGAAGAGATATGTTGCAGGCAGCCTTTTGTTTGGATCAGGGGCTGCAAATGCAGGGCTGCTGATGGTGGGGAGGGAGCCTTTGGGAAGATGGGCAAGGCTGATGCACACTGGTCCTTCAAGCTGAATTTTTGTATCTTCCTGGTTTTAAAGTATCAGATCTTAACTCCTGTTTCATTTCTATACTTCTGAGTTTAAATTACTTGATTTTTTTTCTCTTACCCTCAGTCAGCTCAAGCTTTAACAGTCTTCTCCTATTATTTGTCCACTATCCATCAGAACTCAGCTTTGATATAAGGAAAGGGCTTCTGAGCCTCCTCCTCTGCAATCTTATCGTCCTGTCCTTACTTTTCTTTGCGAACTTGACCGTGCAGCAATATCGCCTCTCAGTACAATATTGTAAGAACACAGGCTTTCATCTCCAGCTCTGCCGCTCATACTTGGATGACATAAAGGATGTTACTTAACATCCCTGTGCCTCGGTTTCCTTGTCGGTAAAATGTGGGCAACACTAATAATACGACCTACCTCTTAGGTTGTTGGGAGGATTAAATGCATAGTGTCTAGAAACCTGCCTGGCATAAGCAGGTTTCTGTGAACATTAAATAGAATCACTACTACAGCTGTCTACTACTTGTTTCTGTCCCCCAACAGACTGTAGACTCCTTGAGGGCAGAAATTTCGCATAATGCCTAGCCGGCAGTAGGATTTTCATAAATATTTGCTTAATGAGCAAGTGAGTCAATTGCTAGGGTCAGACAATCACTTCTCATTTCTTTCAACTGTCTCTGCATGAACTTTCAGGTCACCTCTAAACTCCACTCCTAGCTTCTGCCACTCACTGCCTCCTATATCTTTTGCTTCTTTGGTCTTTGCTTATTCTCCTTTTCTGAGTCCCTCTGCTGATGGGATCCTTTAGTGGTCGTTATATCCAGCCCCCTAGTTTCAGCAAGTTCTGAGACCCATTCAACCTCTGCTCCAACTTGGAAGCTGGGCCTGGAGAAGACATCCAACACAAAGACGTCAAAAATTCCCCTAAACAGGGATTTTCTCTCTCTTTAGGAAAGTCCCAGGGCTGCAGACATGAGGGCATTGGTCTGTCTTCCATGACGCATTCCTTGGGCACTGGGACAAGGAAGTGGGTGGGTAAGAGGAGACAGTGTCACCGGCCCCCTCCTGGGGGGCCTTCCTTCCTGTTCTCTTGGCTGTGATTATGGGAACCTGAAAACAGCCTTACCTTCTAGGTTTATCATACCCCTTTCTCTCATCTCCTCTCCTGGAACAGAGGTGGTTTTGTCTTGTCTTTGACCCTTTTTGAAATATCAAACCCCATTGCATCGTGGTGTATAAACCAACAGCTTGTTCATGCCAGGAACTTAGAGACCGTGGCGGCTTCTTAAATTCTCTAGAGGTTCCTTTTCCAGAGACAGATTCATGACTGTCTAGAGCCAACGTAGCCTTTAAGGTGCAATGTGAATGAGGAATTCTATCAACCCACAGTCCTCTGGGCTCAATGTCCAAACTGTCCCCGGGCCTGCCTGGTAGCTCCACAGAGCACGACTAACGAATTGCAACTTCCCTTCAGACCCCTTCCAAAGACGCTCCCTAGCTGTCTCACTTTCCCCAGCTGTCTACTGTCCCCATTTCCTCTCGGAAGCCACAATTCAGACATCAGGTCATCTCTGCAGAGGGAGTAGCCAGAGTGAAGTCATGCCTGGTATCTGATAAGATGGCAAGTCAGTGTGGACTTGACTTGGCTCTGGATACTGCTTCCTTCCCCAGAATGGGGTTGTCTGGCTCAGGTTGCCTGCTCTAAGGGTCCCCTTCTCTTCTAAGAATTAAAGCCAAAAATATTAGATATTAGAGAGATTTTGTCTGTGGCAAAATCCAATTCTATCTTCTTTCCTCCTTTCTCTCCCTTCTCCTCCCTCCTTCCCTTCCTCCCTCCTCCTTCCCTCTCCCCTCCCTTCCTCCCTCCCTTCCTTCCTCTCTTACTTTCTTCTTTCCTCCCTTCTTCCACAGTTATTTATTGCCTGGCTCTCATGTGCCAGACAGGTGCTAAAGAGACAAAAACATTAAGTAGTCTCAATTCTTCCTTTCTAGACCTTTCACTAGTGTGGGAGAAACATACTCATAAGCAGGTAACTATAAATGAATATGAAAAGTGCAATCATTGAAATAGTCTCAGGGTGCTATGGGAGTCCAGAGGGGGACCTAAGCCAGGCTGTGTAGAAGGCCATTTGGCTTAAAGAAAAAATGGTTCCCAAACCCTGATCTGCACATCTGTGCCATCCCAGGCTAATTTTTTCATAGGTAAGAAGAGAAATGATAAAAATGTGGATGATATAGTATGAGTGTATGAATTCACATTTCTTGAAAGTACTTTTTTTTTTTTTTTTTAAATTCTGGGATTCTGCACCCTTTTGGTGACATATAAAATGATGGTGATATTAGGTGGTAATGACAGTAATGGTAGTTGTTGTTGTTTTTGCATCTATATCTTTATTTGATAAAATAAAATGGGGCAATCGCATATCAGTTCTCTAAATAATTTTTGGAAATATTACTGATCCATGAAACCTCAGAGTTTAGGAATCTCTGGCTTAAAGCATGAGTAGGAGAGAGGCTGGCAATGGATAAAGAATTTGTGTCTGAGGGCACTAGAATTGGGTTACTGGTGTGGTGTTCCCTGGCTTAATGCACACACACTGTTCTACATGCAGGAAATGCACCGAGTGGCTCTTTTTGTACAAAGATGGTATCACCGGACAAATAGCTAGGATGTGTTTAGCATTATTTCCCTGGTCGTAGTGATGGAATTGTCACTAATACCTTCATACTTCTACATGTATTCTTTCTATCAACCAAGGGAATGCATTTGTGAGATGCTTACTGGGGTAGGGGTACAGTTTGTGGTCATGGAATGGAAAAGAAAGTGGTTCCAATTGAGGGTCAAATTTATGACCTTAGTTTGTTAGTTACCTTCACTAACAAAATGATCTAACCAGTTATATACAAGCTGGTTATTCTATGAACATGGTGGAAGGTGAAAATGTATTGGCATGAAACAGTAGATAGAAGATCGACCTAGGAGTCACACAATTGTGCTCAACTTCTAAAACCCACTGTGTCCTGGCTGCGTGTCTTTGACTGTGCTGCTTCTCTTTTCTGTCTTCAGTTTTCCCATCTACAAAAACAGGGGGCCGGATAACTTTAGACCAGTGGTTTTCTAACTTTAATGTGTATTAGGACCACTTGGAGGGCTTGTGAAAACCTTGATTACTGGGTTCTACCCACAGAGTTTCTGATTCAGTAAATCTGGGTGGGGCCAAGATTCTGCATTTCTAAACGTTTCCACATGATGCTGTTGCTGCTGGTCCAAACACTACACTTTGATAACCATTGGATTAGACACTGTTTCAAATCCTTCACCCCTAACGTGCTATTAGTCATTCTTGCCTTAAAAGAGTTTGTAATCTAATTAGAGTTTTCTTGTGAGAAGTAAAGTGGTTGATGACTTCATTTTTTCAGTTTCTAATCAAATATTTATTTGACACCATCTGTATACATATGACTGCAAGACAGGGAGAGGAAGGCTTCCACAATCTTCCCTTCGGTGCTTCCCTGAGAACCTCTGCATTGTGCCAGAGTTCTGACTCCTATAAGGCGCTTTGTATAGCCAAATGTGCTCTATTTGTCATCCCGGGGACAGGGAGAGTCTGGAAAACTGAGATCAACAAATGGTGGTAAGTCTCTCCTCCCTCCGAACACTTTTCCAGGCTGACTGGTAGAACGTGATGATGCGGAGAGAGGCCTATTTGTATATACACATCAGCATGGGTGAAGCAGTGTCAAAGAAGAGGGCCTGCAGATTAGTGCACCCCAGTCCAGGTCACTATCACCTCCTCCACCTTCCTGGAACAAACCTTCAGTTGTATAATCTTATCCCACAGAGTCAAGGTGGGTGCCAGATGAGAGGGCAAAGGCAGATGTGGCTCCTGCCACCTGCACTGCAGCCCCTGTAGGCAGCATTGGAGATTGGGGGGGCTTGTAGGAACGGGGCTTAACTGGCAAGGAAGAATAGGAAAGTATCTATGGCTTCTGGATTTGGGGCATATAGAAGAAAGTAGAACTATGGTACGTATTTGGAGGGTGGTTTGGAGTATACATGTGTATATTTATCTTGCCATACTTGTTGGTCTTCTTTTAGTCTCCAGCTCACATCCTCTGAGCCTATGTTCCTGCTTGGCCATTGCTTCAGCAAACAGCTGTGTGCAGGTGTGACCTGACCATGCTTCACCCTGGCTGCACTATTTACCTCCTGCCCCAGGCTTCCCCTTCATAGTACAGGAAGCCAGTGCGAGTCTGCTTAGCCATTCTGAAGTGCTAGGGAGTTAATATTCTCTGGGGCAAACTTGACCAGTGGAGGACCTGAGCTAGGGAATAAATCCTCATCTCTTGTGGTTTCAGAAAATTCTGAGGCACATCGTTCTTTAGAGGAACCTCAGCAAGATTGAGTTCCTATTGCCCACAGAACCATAAACAACTCAATAATACATCCTTGATTTAGCTTTTCTTCTCTTGTTTCATTGTTTTAGGCCCTACTCTTCTGAACTCTGGGGGTCATTTTCCTCAAATAAAGCACTTGCATGTAAGCCCTTCTTTCTCTCAGGTCTTGCATTTTGAGGTGAACCAAAGCTACAAGATAAACGCATTTTAGATTTATGGTAGCATTTTAAGAAGAATAGACAGCTTATACTTTTTGAACGCCATCGATATATCAGGTTCTATATCCTTTTTAAAAACAAAAATTAATTTTAATTTCTATTAAAGTAACACATATATACATTTTAAAAGTTAAATAGCACAGCACGACATAATGAAAAAATAATCCCCTATCATCTCCCTGACCACTAGCATCCCACTTCCCAGAGGCAAGCAAGTTTAATTCTCAGCAGTGTCTCTCCATTGTTCTCAATATAACCAGTCTGTCCATTTCGGTCATTATTTGTTAAATAAGCCTATTATGCTGAATGATGTTTTACTTCTTTTATGCTTCCCACACCACTATTCAACCACTTTAATTATATCTTTATTGAATTATGATCAGTTCTTACATTATTATGACTATAGAGGTATTGTTCACTGGTGATCCAAGTGGTGTACTATGGCTTTTTTTCTTGTGTATCTTTTTGTTTCCTGGAGTATATAACCATTTCAGGTTTTTTTCCCCTAATTTTTTGATTTTTACATAGTTATTGTTATCGCTTCCATCTCTTAATACTGTCTTCCATGTGACCAAATGCATCGGATTACTGTCAATTGCATTTTTCTCCTGGAGTCCTAAGCCCTGCCCCAGGCTCAGCGGGGCCTGCTGTAGAGCTGTCACTCTGGCACTTCCTTCCCCCATATTCTTGGGGCTGTTTCTCTTCACTACTCTCCTATGACGTGTTCCCCATTTCCAAAGGTTAGGTGTCTTCCTCTTTCCTAGTTTACTTCCTGGTTTTAAAATCATATTCCGTGATATCTTAAAAAGAATAACGAATGGAAAGCAACATTACTAAGACCTTGTTTAGCAGAAAATGTCCAGCTATGCATATGATTCTAGGTAGGAAATCATTTTTACTCAGAAATTTGAAGTATCATACGGTCCATTGTCTTCTAGCTCCTAGAGTTGTTGTTGAGAATGGCGAGGCCATTCTTATTCTCAGCCTCGATATGTGAGCTTTATGTCCACGGAATGTTTAATATCTTGTTCTTGATATTCTGCAGCTTTACATCAATGGGCTTAGAAGTGGGTTTTTTTTTTTTTTTTTTTTACTGAGCTCAGTACTTGATGGGCCCTTTTATTCTGAAAACTCATTTCCACCAGTTTGGAAAATTTTCTTGTATTAATTCTTTGATGAGTTTTTCTCTCTTTTTCCTCTTATTTATTTGTAATGATGATGGAGCCCCTAGATCGCTTATCTGATAAGCTCATCCCTTTTCTCCCTGTTTTTTGCTTTTTCCTCTCTCTTCACTTATTTATTTTTTGGGTGTAGTGTTTAGAGGATTTCCTTGTCTTCCTTCATCTTTCGACCTTTCCACTAAATGTTATATTTAGCTATTTATTACATTGTCAATTTCCAAGAACTTTTCTGCTCCTGGATTTTTAATAATAAGAACTTATTCTTATTCATGAATATAACAGAAAAAAATTCTTTTTGTTCATGTCTGGAAATATATTTTTACATTTGTTTTCTTCTGTTTCTTTTTTACTTCTTGTGTCTTCTAAGTTTTATTTTGAATTGTTTGAATTAGTCTCCATCTTTCATTTTCCAGACTTACTTTAAATATTTGGTGATTCTTGGCTTTCTATTTGCATTTAGGAGTGAGGCTGACAAGGACTTCTTTTCCTGAAATTGGAATGCTGCCACACTGTGGATAGACTGACCAGTGAGCAGAAAACCCCAAGAATGTTCAGACAGATTGTTAGAATTTACAAAGGAATTCAGCAAGATTGCTGAATATAATATCAATATATCAAGTCAAATGTATTTTTAGAAAACAGCAATAAATAGGACATATAATTAAGACTGATATGTAATTTATGATAACAGCATACAGTCTTTATGGAAAGAATATACTTTTTTGAAAGCTGTTAAGACCAAAATAAATGGAATGGCATACCAAATTCATGGATAAAGAGATTTAATATTGTAATGTCAATCTCCCCAAATTGATCTTTTTACTTAATATAACCCTCCTTCCCCCCCAAAAAATCCAGAAATGTTTTCAATGGAACTAAACAAGCTGATTCAGAAACTCGTAGGGAATAGTAAAGGTCCAGGAAGAGCTAAGACCCTTTAGATTAAGAACCAGGTGATAAAACTTCCTTTTCCGTGTATCACCACAAATCTTTGCCATTGATTTGCCTTTTTAATCTCTATCGGCAACATACCATCTTAATACTTAAATAGATTCGAATAAACCCACACATATAAAAGCCTAGAGAAGCAAAAGTATAGAGAAGTGCTATCTGTATAGAAATGTCATATAAGCCATATATATAATTTTACATTTTCTAGTAGTCACATTAACAAAAATAAAAAGATAAAATTAATTTAATGTTTTCTTTAATACACTGTAAAAATTATTATTTCAACATACAGTGAACATAAAAATCATTAATGAAATAGTTAACATTTTTTTAGACTAAGTTTTTGAAATCCAGTATATATTTTATACTCATAGCACATCTCATCTCAGCTACTGTGTCATACTAGTCCTATTTCAAGTGCTCAATGACCATATGTAGCTAGTCAGAATCATTGCTTACTAGATGTGTAACCTTGAGCAAATTACTTAACTTCACTGTGCCTCAGTTTCCTCATCTGTAAAATGAGAGCAACAATAATACTTACCTGAAAGTGTTGTTATATGGATTAAATGAATTAATAAACATCTTTTATGGTATGCTCCACATATCAACATTCCTCTAAATGCCTTACATACAATTATTAGCCAATGTATGACAGAAGCAGGTCATTAGGAAAGAATAAACTCTTCAAAGAGAGGATCCGAATATCGTATTTCATGTGGCAGTTATCAAAAGTAGACTACAACCTCACAATATGCCTTAAAACTAATTCTAGTTAAATCTAGAACTAAAACATGAAATGCAAAGCTTTAAAACTTTAAGAAATTATTCTCTATTCTGAGGTCACAATGATATTCTCCTGTATATTTCTTCTAAAAGATAGAAACACCATCCATTAAGAAAAAATAATAAAATTGACCATTGTATTTCTCAAAATACACCAAAAAGATAAGTCAATAAATAGGAGAAGATGCTTTCAGCTTATATAACCTATAAAAGATTAGAATTTAAAATATACAAAGAACTAGAAGAAAATGACTAACAATCTACTTTCCAAAATGTGTAAATAAAATGAATAAACATTTTATTTATGGATGCACAATGGGAATTATTTGACATTATCTAGTAAAGTTGAGCATGAGCAAAGATTATACCCCAGCCAGTCTACTCTTCATATATACTCTGAAGAATTTATGGCACAGATGCAGTAGGCAACTTGCACAATCTTGGCCCAGGTGTTCACAATAACAAAAGCCTAGAAACGACTAAAAATCCACTCAAAAGAGAACGGATACAGAAATTACAAGATTTTCTTATAATGTAACTCCATACTCCAGTGAAAAGATAAATTTTCATACACATTTCAATGTGGATGAACCTCAAAAGCATAATGCTGGGCAAACAAAGCAAATAGTAAAATAAACGCAGTATGACACCATTTATGCAAAGTTCAAAAGCAGGCAAAACTAAACAATAGATTGTTTAGAGATACGTACATATGTGGTAAAATTACAAAGAAAAGCAAAGAAAATGATGAAAACAAAATTCAGCATAGTGGTTACTTTGAGATGGAGAAGGACACAATAGGGCAGGAACCCATACGGGGTTCAAAGTTCCTGGTGAGGTTCTGTTCCCTAAGGCAAATGGGATGTACAGGTGTTTTTAATAGGATTATTTTAACCATATGTAGATATCATATATGCTCTTTTTATGTACATTATACTTTACAAAGTAAAAAAAAAAAACTGGTTGAAATTTGTGTTTTGCTCAGGGCATTTTGATTGTTTAAATATACTTCACTGAGTCCTGGAGTCTGGGGTGTTTAGGCTGTGAGCTGGAGTTTTAATTGAGAGACCTCCAAATGCCAACATCTGCAGATCTCTTCTCTGGGTCCATTTCGTTTTCCAGGGAATTCTCCAACCTTTTGCCTGGGAGGCGAATGCCTGGCTTCCAGCAATGCAGAGCTCTGGGGGAAAAGGGTTTGGTGTTGGTGGCAACTGAGCCTCAGCCTCATCCTTTTTGGAGAGGTAGTCGCCTTGCTGTGTGGGCTGGAGGAAGGAACTTGGGGTTTGTTCACTTCTTGGGGACTTTCAACCAATTGCTGCGTTTTCAGCTCCATGCTCCCCCTTGACTTTCCGCAGTTCTTAGTACTCCTGTTTCTGAGCTATTCTGATTTCCCCGGGGCTCATGTGAATTTGCCTCATTGTCCTACCCCAAACCTAGTATGTGCCCCTTTTGCGAGTTAGTTTTTCCTCATTCGTTGGTTTTTCTATCTGAGAACATGTTCTTGATTCCTTTTACCTTTTGTGGTTGCTTCTTTCATTCCTTTCCTCCTTTGCTCTCATTTTAGTGGGGTTTTGAGGGTAAAAATATGCATTCCATCTGCTGTATTTAATCAGAATTACTGCTATCAATAATCTTTTCTATGTTGCATGTTTATCTCCATTTTACAGTTAAAGAAACTGAGAACATAGAGGGAGCATGCCACTTGGTGAGCCAAGACTCAAACACAAATGCAAATGATACCAAGGTGTATATTTGTCCTCCTACAACGAGAAGGCTCCAGGATCCTATAACCCTTCTGGCTTGAGCTGTATCCTCTTATCTAACCCACAATCCTTCTGCTGTAGGTTCCCATGTCTGCTCTCCCCTGGATGTAATGAACAACCTACGGCAGGACACTAAGGCCCGCAGTGGCTCAACCTACAAAGCTGTGCTCGCAGCCAGGTGTGTGAAAAGCCCCAAAGCCTCCCTTGGGTGCAAGTAGAGTGACCTTGATTCTCGATGTTAATGGCTTCACACAGGCAGACAGTTTCCTTTGGAAGTAGCAGATATTCATCGGGGTCATCAGCCTGGTTCATACTGAGAAGCACTTGGAATGAAATTTTATCCAGCAGTGGTGGGGGAGAGAGAGAGGAGAGAGAGCGATGGGAAAGTTTTGTTTTTGTTTTTTTTCTTTGACAACCACAAGTTTCCTGCACTCCCTTGAAACCATATTTCTGTTTCAACTAAATGGAAAGTCTCCAAAGTACAAGGGCTTAATGGGGGGAGGGGGGGATTTCTCTCAAAAGCACCTTCCATTGCCTTCCATCAATTTCTTCTTTCCCCTCCTACTC
This sequence comes from Pteropus medius, assembly GCF_902729225.1. Taxonomy (NCBI): domain Eukaryota; kingdom Metazoa; phylum Chordata; class Mammalia; order Chiroptera; family Pteropodidae; genus Pteropus; species Pteropus medius. The sequence continues at coordinate 21,222,082 of NW_024351729.1, forward strand.
TTACCCACTGGAACTCCTTTCTTTCTGCCCTCTCTGACCCCATCTCCGTTATCTCCATCGGCTGCCTATGGAAAAGGCACTCTGCACCTTATTCTAGCATCTCTTGCTGGGTCATAGGCAGGCCAGACTCCTGAGGGATGGGCCCTGAAGTCAGATGCTGACAGTGTAAGACCTCGATATTTCATGTTTGCTGAATAAATGGAAACAAGAATGAATCAATGTTACTATAATACTTAGATGGGTTAATACAAACTTGTAAGAGTGAGGTCTCCCCCAGGGACCAGATTTGCCTCCATTAGCTTATGTATTAATTGCTTAGGAGAAAAATATTGGGAGTTGCTAGTTAAAAAGGAAGCTTAGACACAAACAGAGATAACCAGAGGGGATAGTTGCTATAGGTAAATTTAGAACTTCTTTCCAGTGACCCCTTTCAAGGCTCTATCTCTTTCTTCAGGGCACATGGCAGTCATGTGACTTTCTTGGGCGTGGCTGTCAGTAAGCCTGACTTTAGGCTGAACGATTAGATCAAAGATAGAGTGATTCTGTGTAAGAGCACTTGGGGGAGGAGAGAACACTGAGTGACAGTAGGAGGGACGATAGGTATGTGCTAGCTAAAAGGAAGACAATTTGATGGTGAAGAGGAGGGTGTCACTTTCTACAATAGCTGGAAACTAGAGTTGCTCCAGGGATGTCCCTCTCTCAGGCCTGGACTTAGGCCTGGAGTTCTATTGTTTTTCAGGATGAACTGAGTACTAGGGGTTTGAAAGAAAGGAAGTGACTGAAAGGAATCTGCAAAATTGCAATGGTCAGGGAAGTGGAGAATCATTTGCTTTGGACTAAAGTTAAGAGCAGAAGGAAGCAAGGAAATGATAACAAATTTCTTGACTGGCCAGATACAAACTCAGTAAGGTTTACAGTGTGGATATTAGGTGGAGATTAGGATACAGAGTGGTTTCTGGAGAGACTCATCTCTTATGTTGGAACATTCTATATTTCAACTTATACTTCTTGGGGGGTAATTCATTGTCCTTGGTGTTTACTCAGTACCATTGACACATGCTTATACTGTTATGCTAGTAAAATGTTTTAAAATAATATAATGAAGTGTTAATGCAAGTTATTACAATAATTTTCCTTTCCATTTTTTCTAATTCTTATATTTTTATATCATCCTTTTCATAAAATTCAATAACATCGCAATTTTCTATTTTCCATTTTTACCACTGTATTAATTTTTTGCTGCTGTTGTAACAAATTAACACGAATTTAATGGCTTAAAACAACACAAATTAGTCCTCTCGCAGTTCTGGAGGTTACAAGTCCTAAAATAAAGGTGTTGGCAGGGTTATCTTCCTTCAGGCTCCAGGAAAGAATCTATTTCCTTTAAGTTTTCTTGCTTCTAATGGCTTTGGTTCATGGCATCATCCTCCATCCTCAAAGCCAACAGCATAGCATCTTCCACTCTCTTTCTGTTTCTCTACTTCTATCATCACATAACTGATTCCAATCATCCCGTACCCCTCTTGTAAAGACCTCTGATTACGTTAGGCTCATCGAGATAATCTAGGATAAACCCTAAAACTTAAATCCTTAGCCGAATCACCTTAATCACATCTACAAAGTCCCTTCGCCCTATAAGAAAGCATATTCACAGGTTCTGGGGGATTAATAGGTGAACATCTTTGGGGGACTATTTTTAAGTATACTGCTGACACTACAATTGTGAAAATTGTGTTGTGATTACCAGTAAATAATTGTTCACAACAAATGATTTTCTGCAATATTTACCACTTAGTGCTGAGGAACAAGGTCTAGTGAATTCTAGTTTACCTTCCTTTGGAGTCCCTAATACTTGATAAAAAGCAAGCAAAGGAGCGTAATGATGCTCATGCATATTTTCCCACTGCTCCAACATAATGCTGGACCGCAGCAGGAGATATGTTTTTATTATCTATTGAAATATTTATTGAAAAATAAGTCCATGGTTAATTGAAATTTTGACTTCTTTTTGTGGGGTGAAGAATTAATATTACTTCTGCTTAAGAATGAATGGTCCTAGGTAGATTCATTTTTACCTCTAGGGACAATTAGAAAAAGAATCTAACCAAAAAAGTTACTGTAAGTAAATACCAAAGAATGTCAGAGCTTATTTTCTAGTGCCCTGTGCTATGCTAACGCTTCACATTATCTCATTTAATCTTCACCACAGTCCTTATTCCCACTTTGCAGGTAAAAAGAGAATGAAGGTCAAAAAAGTTTTGAGGTTGAATTATTGTGGGTGTTAACCTAGGGCCACAACTGAGTCCTGGTGTGTTGACCAGCCTGGGTCTATGCCTACTCCTCTCTCTATTGTTAGCTTCAGTGGATATTTCTTGCTTCAGCCTAGTGGTTCTGTTGATGCGAGGGCGAAGGAGAGGGGACCCTCATCTATCATCCACATTTCCCAACTTTTCTCTTAGCCTTGGGGTCAGGAGTAAGAAAGACCCAACACCGCCTTAGCATGGCAGCTCCCTTAGAAAGGTAGGATTGAGAGGGCTGCCAAAGGGATTTTGCTTGTTATTTATCTTCCAGATTTCACTCCCTCAAGAAGCCCTTATATCTAGGTTGTAAAAGCTCCGAAGTGAGTGGGAATAGGGGTAGGCAGCAAGATTTTCTTTTGCCAACAGCTGCTGCCGGCTTTGATGATGATCTTTCTCTACAGATAGACGCCTTCTTGTCTCACACTCCAATTAGCAGAGGAAGAAATGGGGTGGAGAGGACCAAGGCAGTATTCGATGGGCCAGAAGGGTAGGGAAGAAGACGTGGGTTCCCCAGGGACTTTCGGGAGCTGAGGTTACCGTTAGAGGTCAAGAGTGTGGACTTCCAGGATGCCTACCCTGACTCCACCACTCAGGAGCTTGCCTCATTTTCCCCATCAGTAAAATGTGATAAAGATAAAATCTCATGCCTTACAAGGTTGTTATGAGTACAGGTGAGTCAATACATGCAAAGCTCATAGTGTCTAGTAAGTAAGTGCTCAATAGGAGGGAGCCATTGTTAGTAGACTATTGTTAAGATCTTTTGGAAAGGAAATTGGGCTAAAAGAGCATGTCTCCCTCCATGGCATGCGCCAGAGAAGTGAAATGTATAAAGTGGAAGATCTGGCAAATAAAAATATGAGGCTCTGAATTTAATTTGAATTTCATATAAACCATATGTGTGTGTGTGTGTGTGTGTGTGTGTGTGTGTGTGTGTGTGTGTATAATCAGCTCTCTGTATACATGAGGGATTGCTTCCAGGACCCCTCACAAATACCAAAATTTGTGGATGCCAAGTCCTCTATATAAATGGTGTAGAACAGTGCAGTCAGCTCCCCACATTCATGGATTCCATGAGCCGTGGATTGAGAACAGTATTTTCTCTCTGTGGTTGGGAATCCACAGATTCGAAATCTGCGTATCTGAAGGGTAGACTATATTTATTGAAAAAACAGTATTTTGTATAAATATGTTCCATGAATTATTGCTTATCCGCAATACAAACAACTTCAAATGCTGTATTTTCTCTTGTAACTCTGTGTGAGGTGGGGAAAGGAAGGGGAACAAAAATTAAATCTCTGTTTATACCTAGAGAAAAAAAGTCATTGCTTTAACAGCAGTATATTCCACCCAAGCCCCTTCTCATGTTGTGTTTCAGAGGCCACATCTTTCTGACTTCAGCCTTGACCTGGCTTCTACAGCAGTGAGCAGGCAGCCATTTCACTGCCGCAATCCACCTGATGAAACTGGAGCTCGTGTCTTCTGGTTATTGAGCTGCTCTGTCCTCTATGTCATCCCCCTCCCTCAAACACACAAGCACACAAAGGCCTTGGCTAGAGGTGGGGAGGTTAAGGGGGAGAAAGGGTGGGCAGAGGATTAGAGTTTTATCAGAATAGCATCTGCAGAGATGCTTCCAAGACAGGCATCACTCTGAGCATGTCCGTGGCCAGGGGCCAGGCCTGGGGCAGAGGGGAAAACACCAGCTGGCCAGGGAAGGGTGGTCCCTTGAGGGCAGAGGCTTGACCAGCGGTGTGTGTCAGGGTAGAGGGTGAGAAGACGCTCCCCGCTCCTTCACAGGGCTCCCTGCCTCACCTAACTTTTTTCCTGGACTTTTTTTTTCCCTTTTCGGTCAAACTGTTAACTTTTCAAACATCAGGTAGCAAGTGCTCTGTTAGCCAGAATATTATAAAGCTGGGGCTCTTGCCTTTCACATGGGGTTCACCAGTATCTGGGGGAGCTGAAGGTCCTCCTGAGGTCGGAGCCCTGATCCTTGGGGAGATATACTCCTTGGAAGCCATCTTACACTATCCCCTGTTTTCACCCCAACCTTGCTCTAAATCAATTCAGATAGGAAAATAGGAAGAGCATATTTTCTTCCTTAAGATCACAAGTTCTTGCTCTCAACACTGACAGCAAAGTTCTGTCTAAAGTTCACCCACATCTTCTGGCTGCATTGAGAGTTCTCGCTCCCACCCCTTTTGTTGGTCCTTTTTGGACATATTTTATTTTTCTATTTCCTTTCTGCTTCTCAAGTCTACTTTTCAATAAAGGAGAAAAATAAATCAAAGCGGCTCATTTAAGAATAACCTATCTTGAGGTATAGAAGGACTTTCTAAGCATGACATCAAGGGAAGAAATCCACAAGGAAGATGCTAATAGATATGATTTCATACACACAGAAGACTTTTGCATGTCTCAAAATATGGTAAAAAGATACCCACAAGAAATAGTTGTTACATACAGCCTTTATGTAAAGAACAGTTAAAAATCAATAACAAAGAGAAACATTTATAACTAATGAAGAAATTTAAGTTTCTTTTGTTACCACTTAGGTTAACTTTTTTTTAATTTAAATTTAGGTTAACTTTTTTTTAATTTAAATTTCTTTTGTTACCACTTAGGTTAACTTTTTTCCTATATAATTTTTTTCTTCATTAGTTATAAATGAAGAAAAAAATTATATAGGAAAAAAGTTAACCTAAGTGGTAACAAAAGAAATTTAAATTGAAATAACAATGAGATACATTTTCTGTGTGAGATTCTTTTTGTGTCTAAAAAAGTGACAAAAATATATTTTTAAAAGACCATACCAGCATTGACAGGAATGTAGAGAAGCTGGGACTCAAAAGCACTCTAAATTATAGTGTTAAAAGGTACTTTATTTTGGAAGGGTAATGAGGCAACACAAATCAAGAAACAAAAATGTTCCTACCTTTTGAGTTGGTTATTCTACTTCTAGTAATCTTTCTAAGAAAATAATTAATGTTCTATTCCCAGATGTAGCCGTGAAAATGCTGACAATACTGCTTACAATAAGAAAAACTTGAAACTTGAAATTTATGTCCAACAATTGTTTTAATGGATGATGATGACACATTAATCATTGGAGTATGTAGACATTTAAACTCATGCTGTAGTTTTCTCAGTGAAATGTACAAATATTGCGGACAAAATATTTTCTCAGGTAATATCTTTTAACCCCTATTCAGATTTCCTGTTTTCAACAAATGTTTTTGTAAGAAAAAAAATTGTTAAATCAGTGGTCTTTAACCTTTCTTTTGAATGTTTAACTAAACTTAGATTCTGTAGAATCGTAGTCCTTCTCAATGCTGTTCCATTCTTATATACCTTCATCCAATTTAAATTCAGCCAATTAAAAATGGGAACTCCATCTAAACATTCCTTCTACAAATTAAGGTATTCCAAAACCCAAGTACGGATTTTCAAAATTAAATCTTTACCCCAAATTAAATCTAATTTGCTCAGCTTCCCCTTGCTTTTATTTGATTAACGACTTCTTGTTTTCAAACTTTGTTTTCTATAATTAAAATTTGTTAAAAGCTTCAAAAGTTAAATTTTTTGGCACTTTATTTGCATATTAAAGGTTTCAACTGATTTTGAACAAAATACAATTGAAATTAAAGTTTTATTTGTAAAAATGTCCACTATAATTTTAGAAGATTTATGTTAATTTGCAATGTAGTTCTTCATAGTTTCAAACATTTCTAAAATCCAATTGATGACAGCAAAACAAGAGAAAGTGCTTACTGCTGTGTTTAAGTGTTTTTAAAAAACATTTTGTATTTAACATCAGCTCTCCCATAAAAAATGTATAGTCGTTACCAGGTAGAATTTTTGGAAAAATTAAGAATTAGTGTGGACTCCATTGTTTTTACCATAATGTTTTTTTTTTTAGCAAAATTTGTGTTCATGCTACCACTACCAAAAACAAATAATTTTATATTCAACTTTGGACTTTCTATTGCAATTTAAAGTATTCACAATCATGTCAGATTAAACTTTCAAAAGCTTTAGTTTGATTCTATTAAATGAATTAGAAAATTGGCTCATTTTTTTTTTTTTTTTTGGAATTTAAATACCTGATTTCCTATTTGAATCACCTAAAATAGTGATATAAAAATTGCAGGTATTCAACTATTTACCATGTTCATTTTCAGCTAATAGAACCAACAGATGAACAGATATTTCACTTTTTGTTCATAAACAAAAAGGTTGGAATTAAAAACGAACAAAATTATGTTAGAACACTATTTTGATCTTAATGCAAAATCGTGGTTCACAGATATGTACATGCACTTTTGTGGCTGATTTTGTAAAATTCTTATTTGATGTCGTGGCCTTTAAAATAATGAAATAGATGCTGATGCTTCTTCACCATATTTGTGTATTTAGTATTTCACATGATTAGTGATATGACTTTCTCTTATGGTGGATAATTAATGTCAACAAGCATTTTGGGCAAATTACATGCTCAACATCAGCTTCCTTGAGAAAAGGAAACGCGATACTTAGTTTTTCATTAAACACGCACTTATGTTTTTTAGAGGGCATTGCCGGTGGAAGAATTTATTGCAAAATAAAAGGTTTACCAATCAATAAAAATAAATAGATGCAACTTATTTTACACCAAAAAAGAAATGACAAAGCTACTATAGCATGTTTTGATGCTCGGGATATATTTCCCGCATGCCTTACATATATATTTAATCTATAATTTCCCACCCTCTCCAAAGATCTCACTGACTGTTCTCCAGGTAGCTGTGAGCATTTCCCATCTTTGGCATATTCCACTGCCAAATGGCTTTAGGTTCAAGTGACTAGTGGGTACAATAGCACCAAATACTTCTAACACTACAACCTGAGACTAGGAGATGCTGTTCCTAGTTGTTTGTGCCCAGGTGCGCTTTTTAAAAAGTATTATTAGTGGGTGTCTGCAATACTGCTATTGGAAAGGAGGCATTAATTACATTGGGCCTGGAAATGCTAGTGAAAAGAGATGTCATTATCACAGGTAGTCTTCCAGATCCAAGCACATGCTCAATGCACACACATCTCACAGACTACTAAATGACACCATGGCAGATGCTGAAAGTATAAAAGAGTTTTTCTAACCCGTCTCACCTGATTTTAGTGCAACAATTAATAACAAGACTTTATTAAAAAGTGAAGAACCTGGGAAATATACTAGATATGATACTGAGACAACACATATACCCTAGGATTATTATCTCAGGCAAACCTGGATGCATGGTTACCTTATCTATACCCCACCCACACTTTTGTAAACAGGCCTTTGTGAATAAATGCTTCCGGACTCATCCTATTTCAAGTATGCCATCTGTTTCCTGTTGGGTTCCCAGTGGGATAAAAGGCCATTCACTATGTACTTTTACATGATAAAAGAAGATTACAAAGTAGAGTGACAGTATGCTCCAAATTAAGTATCCTAAGTAGTTATAATATATAATCACACAGAAAAATATCCTAGAGACATATACAGGACTGACTACTGTGGTATGAGAAGTAGATGAGAGAGAAAAAGAGGCAAAATTATACGTGCAAACACAAACACACACACACACTATACACACACACATATATTTATGTGTATATCTATCTATCTATCAATCTATCTATCTATCTATCTATGTATTTGCAGTTGTAAATGTGGGCTAACCATTTTCAAACGTGAAGGGAGAGACAACACAAGTCATTTTTCTAAGGCAAAAATATTTGGGGTTCCATAAAAGGATACTGAGAAATGATGATTTTTATGATTTTTAGAAGTGGAACTTTGGGAGATTAAAGGTCCTGGGTGGTCAGAATGAAGCATAGCCTTCTCAAAAAGAACATGGCAGGACAACACTTGCCAACCGAGAACAGAGGGCTCAGGATAGAAGACCTGGCATTCCCAGGTTTGAAAAGAGAGGACTCTGCACCCAGCTATAAAGACACCCAAAGACAAAAACAGGTCAGTAGCCAGCAGTGGCTAGTACCTATGAGAAGCTTTAATGCCAAATAATATGGATGAATATTAACTGTAATAAAAGTTAAGTGTCTGCATTCCTATCTACATTTGAGCTAAGGAGGAAGATGGAAATGGAGAATGGGTCAAAGAGTAGATTAGAAGGCTGTGAAAGCAAGGTTCTGTTCAGTGAAGGGAGGAATTATTCCCTCTTCATCCTAGTGATGATGGCATCTCAGAGAGGACCCGGAGACCTCTCCTAGGCACATGAAGTAGTAACAAAGCCCTTATTCACCAAATCTCTATGTTCCTGTGACAGGGCGCAGGGAGGAGAGGAAGAAGGATTCTTTGGGAAAAGGAAACCAGTTGCAGACTGTAGCTCTACACCTGCCATTGTAGGATTTTAGAGATGCTGATTAGAGGCCAGAGAGATGCAAGGCGGGTCGAAGAAGCAGGCTGCCTCGTCAAAGGGAGGGCAGTGGAAAGAATCCAGAAATAGAGCTGGAAGATCCAGTTCCAGCAGGAGGAGCATGAAGGAGACGGATGAAGTGGGGAGTGAAAGCCCCTTGGGGAGGCGGGTTGGACTAAGGCCAGGCAGAGTGGTGGAAAATAGCTGTTGGTGCCAGGAGAAGAATGAATTGAGTGAGAGGCCATGGGAGGGTGGGAGGGAGCGGGCACAGGGCAGGCCCCACAGGAATGGAAGACAAGCAAGAGAAACACGATGATTATTCCAGCTGTCCAAAACCCGTTCTGTTGATTTCGTGCTGGCAGAATGAGGGTCTGGATGGGAGCTGAGAGTGGCAGTTGGGGGAGGAAGGGGGTGCTGGGTGCTGGGGAGGGACTGAGGGTCAGGGTGTTGGCTGTCATGAGCCAGTGTGAATGATAACACTGCCCCACAGTGCTCCACAAGAGTGCAATTCGTTTTTATTTTTATAGTTTGTGGAGTGCTGATCCTGGCCCAGAATGTGATCTGAGGAGGGCTGAGACTCCCTAAAAGAGCATTCAGCGTGGGTCCTGTGGATGTGGGGTCCTTATGAAGGGTGCCCTTGAAGAGCACTGCATCTCTGTCATGGCCTTAAAAAGTGCTAGGCAGGGGAGGGGGAAGGGCAGCTTTTGGGCCAGAGTCTGTTAGTGACCTAAGGGCGCCCTTGATTCTCAAAGGCCTCACTACTCTTTCAGCTTCCTCCCTCTCTCCCACTTCTTATGGAGGCCTCAGAGAAGGTTCTCTATAAAACAAGATAGACCTGGGGAAACTGACAGGGGAAATTGAGATAAGCTGTGAGCTGTGTCCTCAAACCTCTTTCTCCTCCTTCTCCAGCATTGCCCGGGGATGAAAAAGAGGCGAGGTGAGGAGGAGTGAGGGAAAGTATCTTTAAAGTAAAGACAAAAATAAATTTATCGTCTCTCATTGCCAAGGCCTATAGCCCTGCTGTAGGATCGGCAAGCCTTCATCAATTAAATATCTTTTTAGGCCCCATTTTGGCAGCATTCTAGAGACCATAATCCATTTCATTAATGTCATATGTCAGACCCTAACCACCTTATTCTGTCTTGTCTATGTTTTTTGTTCACTTGTCATTAGTCTATTTCTTCTCTTGTTTCTTCCTTTTGGTAGAGGATGAGCTTTCTTCATAAAGAGAATCCAATTCTAAAATAGTTCAAATGTTGGAGATGGTTAACAAGGCCCATGGCTGATGAAACTCAGGGAATGACAAATGACAGAAGTCCCCAAGAAAAAAGACTATGTAAATGCAGAAAAGAGTTGGTGACTTTGAGATTTCTTTCTTTTTAAACAATTGTATTAAGATAGACTTCATACAGCATACAATTCTCCCATTTTGAATGTATAGTTCAGTGGCTTTTAGTATATTCATAGAATTGTATATAATCTCAATTTTAGGACATTTTCATTACCTCAAGAAAAAACCCTGCACCACTTAGCCATCACCCACCCCCTAACCCCCGCAATTCTCCAGTCCCATCAACCCTAAGCAACAACTAATTTTCTTTCACTGTGAGATTTCTTAAAGCAACAGCCCTTCTACCCAGGATGCCATGAATTTATCGTATGTTTTAGAGCCTATGAAATGCTGACCTATTGTCACTCTCATTTCGATCTTTTCATCAACTCATTCAAGTAAGCAAAGCAGATAGTTTTATCTTGCATTTTTTAGATCAGGAAACTGAGGTGTCTCTGAATTACAACACTCCGGCTTCCATAGAACGAAGTGATACATCCCTTCACATCTATGAAAGAAAAATAAAGAGCAGTTTGTGAGTCCTGTTTCCTTCAGTGATCCTCAAAACTTAGGAGAATAAAAGCAAAAGACAAGATGAAGAAGTAAGAAGAAAGGGCTGAAATTGTACTTGGAGGAGTCGAGGCGGAACATCTGTTAGAATGCTCTAATTAAGATTTATGAGCTGCTGGAATACATTGCCAAAGGTAGCTGCAAGAGCTCCTTTTCTTGCGATTAAAAAAAGAAGGAAAATAAAAGACAAAGTTCTCTGACAGGATTTATTTTAAGAAGTAGTTGTATTGAGGGCAGGGGGATGGATTAGGTGGCTGTCCACAGTCTCTCCCAGGGCTGGAATACCATGAAGGCAGGTGGCAGACTCATGCCATCCATGCTGACAGGAAGTTATTCATAGCCCCTATAAAGACAAGGTCCTATTTATTTTTGGTCCCTCTGTCTGTAAAGTGAGACATTCTATACTTCCTCAGCTGAAAGCAAAGCCCTCTATGAGATACTATAGAAACTTGAGAGAAAAGGCCAATGCACAATTCCTGCTCTTAAATTTAACTTTTATTTGCAAAGCAGTGTGTTCTGGTTATCTACTGCTGTATAACAAACTACTGCAAAACTTAGTAGCTTAAAACAATAATTTATTATGGTAGTTCACAGTTCTGTGTGTGGACTGGGCTCACAGCTGAGCAGTCCTTCCTCAGTCTCTCTCATGAAATTGGTCATGAAGTTGCAGTTGGATATTGACTGAGGCTGCAGTTTCACAATGGTGCCCTCACATGTCGGCAATTGATGCTGTCCATTGGCTGGGAACTCAGCCAGCGTTGTCTAATGGACTGTCTCATATGGCTCAAGTTGTGAAGGTTTTTCACAGCATAGCAGTTGTGTCACCGAGAAGGTTCAGATGGCTTCACTCACATTCATAGCACCTTAGTGGAGACAGTTAGAGGGTGGGGCTCATGTGGGCTTCTGCTCTTTCCAGAATGGTAGTCAGAATGTCCGTGCAGGACTCCCAGAGACCCAAACAGAAGCTGCTAGTCCTTTTAAAGTTCAGGTCTGAATCGGTATAATGTCATTTCTTCTATAGTCTGTGGGTCAAAACAGTCACTGTCCATTCCCGATTCAAGGGGAGAGAAAATAGATCCCACCTTTCAATGGGAAGAGTGACAAAGAATTAGTGAGCATCCTTCATCTACTCTAAAGCTGAGGGGAGTCAGGGAGAGACCAAGGAGTCATGTGAAAAGAATGGATAGAGCTTCAAAATGAAAATAAACAAGGGATACACTTGATAAAGCTATCGACATGAAAATGGGCCTAGAGTGGTATAGATTAAAATTGGGAAGGCCTGAAATAGTTAAAATAACTGGAGTTAAGTGAGCTACCTCTTGGAATAATTCGTTAGTCAATCCATTTACATAATAGACACTTATTGAGCCCATAGTTAACGTCGAGCCCTTATACTACCAAGATAAATATGACATGGACCTTCATGGACCCTGCCTTCTAGACACTCAAAGTCTGGTAGTCAATACACTGACCTCCCAAATTCAAAAAGTAGTTTCTTGTATATATACCACCCTCAGCACAAAGTGTTGTAGCTGATATCCAAACAGTACATAGAAAAAAATTAATGCTGCAAAGAGATAATGGTGTTGTTGGCACAGGTCTCCTGAGTTAGCATGATATCAGGCAAAAAAAGGAAAAAAAAATATTTATCATTATTAATAAAAATAGATGAAAGATATGAGACAGAGTGGCCAAGTTAAATAGCTTTTTCTAAAGAGATTCTTTCTGGTGGGTATATGTGCCTTCATAGAACATTATTTGGAAGAAATGGGGTATGTTCGAGACCCTTGGGTTCAGCTGAATCTACCCAGAGGCCTTGAGAAAACAGCGGCTATAATTCATATTTCTGGACCAGGATTTTTTGGGCAGATCCAAAAGGACTCCCAGTGGGGATATGAGACTGCTGGTTTAAGGAATGTTGGCCTTGCTGTTGCTCAATGTGCATGTTACAGCTCTATTCTAAAGAGAAGGCACATTTCTGAGTAAAAGAGAAGAAACAGGGAGATAGGCAGTGGCAGAGAGAAGCAATCTAAGATGGAAACAGATCTGGACAATGACATTGGAGGTGGAGGAAATGAAGACGGGGTCCAGGGTATTTATCTTAGCTTAGTCAAGATCAAGAGCTGATTTGATTGGAAGGCAAGCCCACTGAAAAAAGTAGCATTTTTTTGGTTAATTTGGTTGTTTTCAAAATTGAATTGACTGCTTTTAGTAGGAAGATCTAGCTACTATATCATACTGGACCACACAGATAACCTATAAGGAAAAGGATGATGACCCTTAGACAGGTGGTAGAGAAATGAGAACATCATCTTAAGCTCTGCTCTTCTTATCTTGCCTTGGCTCGTAGAGGTGGGGTAACCTCAGGGCTGAAGATCAGGGAGAAATGCACTAATGGAGGGAGAGAACTGATAAGGAAGGAAATGAATCATTTTTTCTCCCTTCTCTAATCCACCTTTCACTTCACCCTTGACTCGCCTCTCTAAAACATTGCTTTCATTACATCTTTCTCTTGCTTAAGGACCTCTACTAGTTCATGTTTGTAGGAGCAAAGGTACTCCTTAGTTTTGCATTTCAGCCTATCAAGCTGGCCCTACTATTTGACTTTCGAATCTACTAGCACCCAACATGAGCAGAGTAGTTCTCTAGTTCCATACTCACCTGCCTCAGTACCTTCACCGCCTGAAACGTGATCTCTCCTTTTGTTTTGATTCTAGACATTCCTGTCTTTCTGCACAACGAAGTTTCCTGGATTACTCAAAATGAGCCCCCTCTCTTCTCATTTATATGTTTATTTATTCATTTGTTCACTTATTTGCTGAATTAGTATTCATTTGATCAACATATTTATTAAGCATCTATTATTTGCCAATCACCAGGTGTATAGAATTGAGACACATTTCCTACCCTCAAGGAGTTTGAATGTGGAAAAAAAATTTTAATTTCTATAATACCCACTTAGTAACAGTATCGCATTGGTCTGCATTGATAGTTTTATCCTTTGTGTCCTCTTTCTGTTTTTTTTTTATATGTAAAGTATTCTCCTTAAAGACAACCTGTCTTGCAATTCTTTTCAAATGGTCAAGAGCCTTGCCAATATTAAACTCCCTAAAAACTTAAAGGGATTGGGAGCACCTTTAGGCTGGGGATGACTAGTGATTGAGTCTAGAGAATGGGAGGGGAGATCAACATATGAGATTTAATGATCTTAAGAGAAAACAAATTATTTTGTGTGACTAGTGGGGCCTAAAATCAGAGAAAGATTGATGCTTTTCCTATTTAAGATCAACATAACGATGAGGAAGGCTTCTGAGGACCTCCTGATTTGTATGTCCTCACCACCTGCCAGAGTTCCAGGAACATGAGAACTTTCTTCTCAGAAGCCATGGAGAATGTCATTGGGACAGAGCAGTCAAGTGAGATAGTCTGTTAGTCGACTGCCCAACCAAGAGAGAGGATGCCCACGTTACCTCACCTCTTAAGAGGCCAGGCAGTGAAGTTAAGTTTTCAGAGTCATAGTGGCCAAAACTCCATTCTGAAATTTCGGATCGTTGCTAGAGGGAAGACCCCATTTTGCCTGCCCCCTTTTCATCTGGCTTGGTTTGGTTATGGTCTGGAGAATTCATGGGTCAGTCAGAGGACATAGTGAACAAAGAGTCAAGAAAGGGAGTTGTAGCTTTGACCTTGGTCTTAATGACTTGAGTGACTTGGGGCAATCACCTTTCCTGGGGCCGTAGTTTTTCCTTCTGGAAAATAAGGGAGCTAAAATGCTTCAGTCTTTCTGTTCGACCTTTTTTTTTTTTTTTTTTTTTTTTTTTTTTTAGAACACTTTCATCAAGCAAATCACAAAGCAGAAGTTCAGAGCGCAGAGCATATAGAAGCAGAACTGAATTGCTTAATGAGGCCTAGAGGGGATTAAGTGGACCCCTCACTTAAGACATTTTCTCCCTCCTCACCCCTCTAAGCACATTTTTAAAAAATCTCTGGACTAGAATGGTAAATTCTATAACTTTTACTAATCGGGGTAGATAACCAAAATTAATTTTAAGAGACTTACACCTAATATATGCATATGAATAAATTCTGTATCTTCACTACTGTCAATCTTTATGTTAACTATTAATAAAGTTCTTTTTTTATTTTTTAGAACAAAATACTTACAGCTGGAAGATGCGCTATTTTCTTCCAAGACCCTAATGGATTGTCTTGCTCATTTCCTAAAGTACACATACCCCAAGCTTGGGGACCACTGACCAATAGGGATCCCCAGGTTTTTCCAGCTCTGCTGTTCTAGGAGTCTGTGCCTGGAGCACAGAGCAGTACTAGCCTTTCCCAGCCCTGTTTATTTCTCATAGAACAAGCAATGTTCTGGGTGCTTGGGAGAGTGAAAGCGTAATAGCCGTTGTAGAGGAGGAAACACAATCCACTAAAAACCCAAGGCCATGTCCCATGTCTCAGTCGGCAGACCCACTCCGCTGGCTTGATCGGCTGCCTAGGATCTTCCCTTCTCTCACCTATAGAGTTTCTACAGCCTCTGGGTAAAATTTCCCTGTATGTGTCTGGCATATGCCTCTTCTCAAGCCATGAACTAGTAGCCCTAAACCAGGCTGTGCCAGGAGATTTTCTCAATCTGCTTATGAACAAAACCCAGCAGCTTTAAACCCCTCCATCAGCGTTTAAGAAACGTTTTATGAGTAGTAGGGGGCATAAGGGGTGTGCGTGATACCCTACTCTTTCCTCCCATGTTCTATTCCTGGAAAAGAAAGGCAGTTTGGGGAAGCACTGGGTCACTTTCTTGAGAGGACCACAGGGCTCAGGGGAGTGGCGGCTGAGGCTCAGTCCCCAGTCCCCATCCGCTCATAACTCACTGGAGAGATATGCAAAGCTGGCAGAACTGCTTAAGGCCTCCTTGCCAAGGCAGGCTTCTCTCCAAGTGGGCTTCTATATTTATGTGAAACAGAAATAAAACACAGCAGTAAAAGGCAACAGATACACAATCAGCCAACCCCCCACGAGTGCATGTTTAATAAAAGGCAAGATAAGAAGAGGCTTTCAGGGGATCATCCAGAGCATAATGATGGCTAGGTGGCCCTCCGTGTCCTGACCTAGAGGCAGCTGGAAAGCTGTACATAGACAAAGGCCAGGCAAGTCTTAACACCCCTCTGTGAACCTTTGTGTGGCTAAAATTATGACATTGGCCCCTGTATTAGTTTTCTAGGGTTGCCATAACAAAAATACCACAAACTAGGTGGCTTAAAACAACAGATAATCATTCTTTCCCAGTTCTGGAGGCTTTACATCTGAAATCAAGGCGCTGACAGGGCCATGTTCTCTCTGAAGGAGCTAGCAGAGGATTCTTCTTTGTCTTCTCTAGTTTCTGGTGGTTGCCAGACTCCTTGGTGTTTCTTGGCGTTTCTTGGCTTGTAGATGCATCACTCCAATCTCTGCCTCTGTCTTCACATGGCCTCCTCCCTCATGTCCCTGTGTCCTTTTGCCCAAATTTCCCTCTTCTTATAAGGACACCAATCATATTGGATTTAGGGCCCAGTCAAATGCACTATGACCTGATCTTAATGATTGCATTTACAAAGATCTTATTTCCAAATAAAGCCACATTTACTGGTTCTGGGTGGACATAAATTTAAAGGGGAAGGTGGCTACCATACAGAAGCTAAATTCACCTTTTGTCAGGGAAGAATGGGAGCCAAAGAGAAACAGTTTGCTTTGCTCTCTCAAGCTCAGAATATTGCACCTGTTTTCCAGTTTAGCAAAGTCCTTAGGCAAGTGGGAAGGTTGATGGTCTTGAAATCTCTCTTTAGGCTTTTCACATCGACAGGTCTTCAAGAGGTCCCAATGCTCCCTTTCAATATAACCCAGGCAAATAGAGTTGTCAACGCTTTTTAAAGGTCTCCAAGAAAGGGTGTGCCCAACTCACATCCTTGGTGGACAGAAGAAAGTCCAGATTTCAAATGTAATTGATCAAATAAAAAGCCCGTTTGAGCTGTGCCAACCCAGTGGGGTAGCAGGATATCTACTCTGCATTTTAGCTTTGCCGATAAAAGCTCAAGCTCAGACAAATGACTCCTTTTTTTTTTTTAAAAGAGAATTTTGACTTGCTTGGTTTATACATTCTTAAATCCTTCTGCTTCTCCCTTTTCCCATCTTCACCCTTTCTTTCTCATCTGAATTCTCCCCCCTCTGTCTTCTGTTTTTCTCTAATTTTTAGTTTTTAAAAATTAAAAAAAAACCAAAACACTTAATTGCTTCTTTCTAGTCCTCTTGGCTAGTCTGTTGAGTTGCCAGCTGAGAACAGCTCAGCTTCTCTCATGAGTGCTGACTCATGAGTGCTCACTCACTTGTTTGTAGCCTAAATGGCTCACTCAGTTGATGTAGATGGAGTTAGAAAGGAGAAAAAGGAGATTTGAAAAGGGTAGAGGGCATGCAGGGAAAAATGACACCTCAGAGGAAACTGGAAAATGCCAGGAAATTACAGAAACTCAAGCATTGAGCCCAGCCAAGACCAACAGCAGAAAAAAATAAGAGAGAGCCATGGAAAGAACCATGAAAACCCAAGCAGGCAATCTTGGGCTGCATGTAGTAAAAGGGAAGAGAAGATAATTCAGAAACATGTAGGGAAAAATAGGAAAGAAAGACAATCAGGGCACAGAATAGGCCAGAGAGGCAGGAGCGGAGGATTGGGGTGAAGTGAAGAGCTAGCTAAATATCGCAGTCATTGGTTAAGTCTGACGTTTATGGTGCATTCTTTAAAGTGTCTTACTGTAAAAGTCCTGACATGTTCTCATAATCTGGCCTACTAAACCCTTGGCTTTCAACTTCATGTTGCTGAGGATATTAATTGATCACACCTTTTAAGTTTCTTAGAGAACAACACTAAGGCCAGGAGTTCTCCTATTTTTCTTAAGCCTCCAAGAAATAGAAGACATCTTCATACTGTCTAGACTAGGCCTGGCAGAGTTCCCCCAGAAAATGGTACACTTCCCCACATAATCTAGACTAGAGCCCATGAGATTCTTCAGAAAACGGTAGACTTTTCCTACCGTCTAGATAAGAGACGATGGGGTACTGCAGGAGGCATGTCTATCTGGTGTCAGCAATTACGAGAGCGAAACTTTGCAGGCCATGTTTTTCTGATGGAATGAACCTCTCCTTTTGTCAGCACCTCATCTCCTTTACAGGGATCCACAGACCCACCCTCCTTCATAACTCCAAAACTCTGGACCCCCCTCTCTCTTTTTCACCATGAACAAGTATATCTCCATTAATGCCCGGCAGAAACCACCTGCTGGATACTATCCACTCTCCATACTCCAGATGTCAGTTGTCTCTACCTCACATGGTTTACAGGTCATGCTGATTCACCGGTAGCTACTCCTGGATACCCTGAGCTTAAATCGCCAAGCAAATCTAGCCAAGGGTCAGCTGGTGAGGGAGAAGTATACAGGCCAAGCCACTTAGGCTTGACGGTATGCTATCAAAATTATTCTTGAGTATTTCTTAGAAAGATAGCATGTAACAGTCCAGTTCCTTCAAGTGTTTCGACTGAAGCAACAGTGATCTGCTCCACTATTTAAAAAAACCTGATCTTCTGAGCTTATCAAATAGGTTATGTTGGTCTGAGTTTGGAACCACACTGAACAGAAAAATATCTTGGCCACATACAGATTGAACAAGCAGTTCTGAGCTGGAATGAAGGAGATTCTCACTTCACACTTTCCGAGATACATCTTACTGAGTCGAATGATGGGCAGTTATTTCTGTTTTTCTCTTTGCTGAGGACACATGCTAAAATTTATGTAAGTTAAAAGTGAGCTTCAATGACTCCTCTCTATCAATGTGAGCTCCTTGGAGCATGTGCAGTTGGGAGAAAGGGTTATGATGACTGTTTTCTAAGTGCCAGGAGGAAAACATGGCTGGCTTAGATTTAGGTGCATCAATCTCTTCCCTAAGCCATCTCCTTCTTCAAATAAGCACACAAGATAGTGAGAGTGATCCTGGAGTTCAAAAAAAGCTCCCTTTGTGGGTTTTTTTTTTTTTTTGAGTTTTTAACCATCAAACTGAATTTTACTCAAACTAGAGCTTCCAAAATGAGTCAATGCTTTCTGATACAAACGCAGCCCCCAGCTCAGGCTCCCTGGGGAGAGAAATTGGGTGGGGCTGAGATTGGTACAGCAGAGGGGAAGGTGAGAGCTGCAGCTGGGCAAACAGAACCTGCATTGTTCCCCCCACAGCATCAGGGCTGCAGCCTGGGACGGGCACCTCCCCTAGAACTCAGCCAACAAGCACATGGCGCCTGCTGCTCTATTTACACAGGTGCTTTCCCTCCCCAGGGAAGCTGGGGCTTTGCAAACATGCGTGACCACTCACTTCCATAAGATGGATGCTCACATCTGCATACTGCCAAGGGGAGAAACTGAGGCCCAGAGTGGGAAAGGAAGGCTTTCAGGCTGAGCAAACCAATGATGGAAGCCGGAAGGGCAGGCAGGTGTTCAGACTCCCCACTGGCCTCTCTGGTTACTAGGCTGCCTTTGTCTTGTCAGACCTACTTTTGACAGGAATAAAGCCTTTGTGCTTTTCACTTCAGGAGATTGCAGCAGCTTTCCCTTCTACCACACCAAGCTGATCCTGGAGCTCCCAGACTGTCTGGGGTGGGGGTTGGGCTAATGACATCCCCCCACCCCGCCCCCACAGCCACACCTGTTAGTGAATCCCTCTTAGCAAAGTGGCAGGGGAGGGGGCTCCAGAGTTTGGAAAACATTGTCACACGCTTAAAAGATATCCCCTCGGCCCTACTAATACCCGCTCCACCTTATTGTTATAATTCTCCTCTCTCTCTCCCCAATATCTTTTGAAAAACAAACTGCTGGAAACTAGAGAAAAGCGGCTTATTCATTTATTTGTTTATCTTTTTTTTTTTTTTTAATTGCCCAATTCCAAACCCTTGGCTCGAATGCTCCAGATTCTTCAGCAGATAAGGTGGAACAGAATGAAAAGGGTGAAGGGAACCATAGATGAAAAGAGATTGAAGAGACACACTACATTTAAAAAAAATGGTTAAGATTCAACTGAGGTATCTGAGGGTGCTCACCTGGAGCTCAAACTATAAAAAGATGCAAAGAAGCGATGACTGTAAAAGCCAGGAGAGAGGTTACTTCCAGAGGTCAGAGGAGGGTTAAGATCGAGACGGGCCACATTGAGGGGGTCTATTTCTCTACCCTGGTGTTAACTACAACACAATGTGCCTTATATTAATCTATCAAATCACATATTTATTCTATGTCATTTTCTGTCCTTGTGTTTTATTTTACAATAAAAGGGCTAAAACAATTGATCACTTTCCCAGATCCTTCAGACTGTGGATCCATATCATGCACCTCTTCCCAGCTGACATACCTATATCATTGTAACAGCTTTTATGGGGGCAGCATGGCAGAACAGAACATGAAGCAAGAGCCTTCAGAACATTGTCTCTTGGATAGCTGACATGTGCCTGATCCAAAAGACCTATCTGCTTGAGGAAGCTCAGGATACTCTCTACCACATCGATGCTGGTGCCCACCTTCCCTTCATGAATCACTTTGGGGCTGTCTCTACCAGCCAAGCAACAGGAAGAGACGTGCTCTTCCTCTGTCTCTTGAAGGACTGAGATGGTCACAGTGACTGCCTGAGATGCAACCCTAACACAAATTTTAGGAACTAACTCCTCTAAGTAAATGATCTGTCGATCCTAGCAAAGCCATCAGAGACACTCAAATATTATCCCAGTGTCTCCAAGTGCGTGTGTATGATTGTGTGCAAAGGCTGTTTAGAATAAGACAGTAGGTTGCTAGGCAATGGATTTCCAAAAAGGAGAGTGTGAAGAAAAAAAATAATAAATAAACAGATGACAAGGATGAGATCCAAAGCCTGTTAGAACAAGAGCATGTGGGCCCAGTTCACTTGGTTTGATGGGAGTGTCACGGGGATGTCAGAGCTCACTCAGCTCCGGCATGAGTTTCCAATCTTGCCTTCCAGCTCCTCACCCTCATCTTATGTGGTGGGGAAAGCTGAGATGAAATATGGCTCTCTGGAGGGCCATGCCTTTGTAAAAGGCTATTACAGCTGTAACAAAACTTTTGTAATCTGCACCATATCCCATTACATCTCCAGGCTCCTTGGGTCCCTTCCCAGCCTCAAAATATTATTAGACCCTTTCATTTTCTTTCTTTTCTTCCTTCCTCTTCTTTTTCTTTTCTCTCTCTCTTCTCTTTCTCTCTCTCTCTCTCTCTTTCTTTCTTTTCTTCTTTCTTTTTCTTCTTCTTTTCTTTTCTTTTCTTTCTTTTCTTCTTTTCTTCCTTCCTTCCTTCCTTCCTTCCTTCCTTCCTTCCTTCCTTCCTTCCTTCCTTCCTTCCTTCTCTCTCTCTCTCTTTCTCCCCTCTCTTCTTTCTTTCTCTTTTACTCTCTCCCTAGTTTTCATTCTCTGAAAAGTCACCACAGTTATTCTTTTCATGTAGGTTTTTCTTTATCATTTGATGAAAATAGACCTGAGATAGGTAGAAAGGCTAGATGATATCTGCTTTAGAACTTGTCGGGTTATTGAGGAAGATGCACAGGCCACAGATGTAAAGCAGAGGTCACTGCAGTTTGTCATAATGAATAATTCAAAAAGCTTTCTCTTTTTTTTTTTTTGAATTTGCAGTGAAATTTCTTTTTCTGCAGCCCACAACTTGACTTTACTCATCATATTTAATTACAGCTTAAATAAAAGTTTATCTTCCTGAGGGTGGAGGAATTTTTAGAGCGATTAGATGTGTTATGACCATAAGATAGAGGGCCGAGAGAGAGCCCTGCAAGGTAATTTTTCATGTTCTTTTTCAGTAATTTTTGTACAAATAGGAGGCCTAGTGTACCTATTGCTATAAGTTGCTATGATGCTCAGAAAAGACAATGATTGGTCTTCAAACCAAATTTTGATTCTTCTAAAAAACTATCAAAGCAAAGACTGTATAGTCTGGAACAAAACAGAGCTATCATCCAGCCTAGCAGATGGTTCTCCATTTTATCCTACATTCAGGCCTAAATGTTTCAGGCATAACCATGGGAAGAACAGGGAAGTGATCTTTTCCTTCTCTGTCCCCCAGCTTGTCTACACGCATGCACACACACACGCGTGCGCACGCACACACACACACACACACATACACACACACATTTAATGCCCATTGATTATTGAGGTTTGGGAATTTGAGTGGCTAGAATATATACAGTTGCAAAATAACATCCAAGATCTTGAGCTCTTATGGCTCCTCTGGTAAAAGTGAAACCCCTCAACCATCCTGCCGAGGCTTAGGAGCATAAAATACTGCCCAAGCTGCCTGACTTCCCTACACGTTTATCAATCCTTCTTTCTTTGTCAGCCCTAAGTTGATCTGTTTTTCTAACACCCTCCACCTTCACCAGTTTTGGGTTTTGGATGAAGTTTTGTTCTAATTTGTCTCGGAATTCTTTCTGGCCTTTGAATGAGCTGGTACTATTTTGGGGAGGCATCTACTATGCACCTAGTATACTTCAGGGTTCAGTTCTAGGAAATCTTGGATCTATTATTCACTCTCTTTCCCGGTCCTCAACAGCCAAGATGTATTACGACGGCATGGCACTGGGCTTGGTATTCCCTCTGCTTTTTGCCTGCATTTGGCTCTGCCATCACGTTTCTCTGCGGCCCTCACATTCTGGACTGAGCACTCTGGAAACTCAGAGCCCAGGCGCTTCTCTCCTTGAGCTTTCCATCTGTTTCCATTTCAAGGGCTTCCCACGATCTCACACCCTATTTCCTTCTCTCTCATGATCCCCCAGACACTGTGTCTCTGTACCCTCCTGCACCTTTGCCCAGCTGTAAATTTTTATCTCCCGGTATTAAGTATCCTGGATATTGTCACATATCTTTACTTTAGGTCCTTTGTGATCATGCGATGCAGAGCTGTCTTTTCAGGTCAGCTCCCTCCTGGCCTTCATTACATATAAAAGTTTTTTAACGCCTCACATTTTGCTCTGGATTCAGAGCAGTCTGGCCCCTTGCCAGGAGCCTCTCCCTGGTATCTCTTTTATGCCAACAGCACTTTGAGGAGTAGGCTATTTTTATCAACATATAAGCCCATATCATCATCACAATGATAATGACAACAATGATGATAAGAATATTAATAATGATACCAGACGGTACTTGAGTATTAATCATGTGTCAAACACTGTGCTGAAGGCTTTGTCTTACTATTTCGCAATAACCCTATGAGGCAGGTACTATTACAGAGGAGGAAACTGAGGCCAGTAGACATCAACTGAGCTGTTTAGGAGTTCCCGGCAAGTGAGAAAACCTGGGTGTGGGCTGGGCAGTCATTCTCACCTGCGTTCTTTACCATGGGGCAGAGACTGCCCCCGCCCCCGGGGTGCAACAGCCCTCTCGCACCTGGACAGAAGGCAGCCAGCCAGGGACGTAATGAAAAAGAGGCAGCTAATGTTGGAAATGTTCATGGATTATCTATTAGTTATTAAAGGGAAAGCTACGGGGAACCAGGATACAGATAGTGAAACAGCAAAGGACACCAACCACAAGTGACTTAGCTTCACAGAATCATTTTTTCTCCTAGGTCAATTCGCTTCTACTTGACCCTGGTTCTTGATGGGACTTCTGTCACCGCCACAGCCCTGTCTTTGCTCTGAAGCACATTACTATAAGCAGTCCATCAGGCTGTGGTTAACTCGGCTGCCCTCTTTGAGCAAGGGGCTGTGCAAGAAGCAAAGAATTCTTTCCAAGGCAGCGACTTGGGAGTAAATGGTGAGAACCTTCCTTTGGAGCATATTGGACATGCAAAGGCAGAAAGGAAGCTTGCATTTAGCTGGATTGGTTTGCAGGAAGAACTAAGGGGCCACGATCAGAGGCTCAGACCCTATGTGTGGCCATTCAGCTTTGCTCTGTTCTGTGGCCACAGTCCATGCTCTAAATCCTGGCCAGACATCTCATAATGCATGTGACGCATTGTTACGGTATCTGTGGGAATGGAGGAATAAGGTGTGGATAAATCAGTTCAGCTCCAAATCCCTGATCAGAGGAGCAGCTCAGAATACACATCCAGAGGACAGTGGAATCATGTGTAGACTCAGACACAGCAGCATCACTGTACTGTAGGGTATTTCAGTTCCGGAGCAGGTTTCCTTGAAGAATGACATCATTTCAAGTCCTCAGTAGACACTAAACATAGCTGGCTCTCTTTTTTGTGAAGAAAGTGAAATCGAGGCCCATGTCGGTTAAATGACAGAACTGTGCAGCGAGTATGATGAGACCTTTAAGTTTTTTGTGTTTAGGCAGAACCTCATCTCTGCCATTGCAAATTCATAGAAAGACGTCTTTCCTATGCTGAATTTAAATATTTGTCAAAAATCAACTTCCCAAAAATGTGGAGTCAGTTTCTGAACTCAATATTCCATTCCATTGATCAATTTGTCTACTTTTCTTTCTACCAGTACTTTACTCTCTTTATTATTTATTATAGCTTTATAATAAACCTGGAAATCAGGTAGTTCCCCCAGCTTTGCTTTTCTTTTGCTAAATTGTTTTGGCTATTCTAGGGCCTTTGTGTTTTACATAAGAAATTTAGAATTAATTTCTACAAAAACAGACAAACAAACACAAACTCTGCTTGAGTTTTGATTGGGATGACACTCAATTCACAAGTCAGTCTGGGGCTGACTTACTTCTCTGAGTTTTTGACTGTTTGTATACCATGGAATGGTCTTGGGATGGAGCTTCAGCATCCATAGCACAAACATGGAGATATCCAGGACAATTAATTTTCACGTTGATTTAATGCTAATAAACATAAATACTTTCAATGACTACAGGCCACCTGGTGGCAGGATTATTGGGGTTTCACTAATAATAATAATACTCATGTGAAGGGGAACTTTGACTCTTGTGAACTCTTACTATGAGACACATTTGTAAATTATAAGCCGTAGTTGTAAAAATATTTAATTCCCATAAGAAGCCTATGAGGTACGCATTACCTGCTCTACTTTACAAATGGGGAAACTAAGGTATGAAGAGGTTGGGCAATTAAGCTGAGGTCATATAAGAAGTTAAGTGGTAAATTTGACATTTAAATCCAGGCGTGTCTTATTCTGCTTGGTGTTACTTCCTCTACCTCAAAGATCTTCAAACTGTGTCCAGAATGCCCCAGGGGACTACTGGTGCCTCAGGGTCCCTGTGAGTGTGTAACTGGAAGGTGGGAGGAGGGTCGAGGGGAAGGAAAATGGGTTGATTCTCAGTGCTCTAGACTCTGCTTCAACCAGTTTCCTTTTATCTGTTTTAGACTGGGATCCTGCTTAAAAAATAAAAACAAAACAAAACAATAGTCATGTTGTTCCAGTAAGTTTGCAAACGACTTCATGCTGCCTTTCAAGACAAAGATTTCTCTCATTTCTTCGTGGATAAAATTCCTGCAAGGTTTGGGTAACGGTGACATGGGTAAGGCTCATCAGGGTCCAGGGCAGTGCAGTGGGGCTGCTTTACCATCAGGATTCCAATCTGTGCTTCGTCCACCTGCAATGCCTGTTGTCTGGCTGCTCATGGGCTTACCGGTGAAGCTGCTGGTCCCCCAGTCCAGTATCCATCCTGACAGCTGGATCTCAGCCCAGGTCGACTACAGTGTTGTGGGTAGGCCGCATCCACTGGAGCTCCTGATTGTTCTAGTCCTCACGCCTCCTGAGCTTTGGCGACCTCTTGCTTTTCACAGGCTGCTTCTCCTAGGCCTCCTCCTGTCTCTGTTCTTCATCGGCCTCACCCTTGGCAGCCACTCCAAGAAATTTAGCCTTCTTCATCTTCTCTCTCTCAGAAACTGGAAAAAAATTTTTCCCCCCTGAATTCCTGATGTTCTCATCTTTGCCAAAACCCAAAAGCCCAGATCTGCCATGTGCCAACAAGCGCCGGGAGAGGTTGTTTGGATGAATTCAGAAATGACCTTGAACCTTTGCTCAACACTCAGATGACAGGTTCTCTCCTTCCCCACCACACCCCAACACACATGCTTCTTGTTGGATCAGGAAATATTTTATTGCTTTTTTTCCTTTTCACTTTCTCAACCACTCTTCTTCATGGACACTTCATACTTATCCCTTTCCTATCATTTCTCTTCTGGAAAATTAATCAGAGAGCTAAAATCCCAGGAGAGGAAGTGGCCTTGGGAGGGCACTTAATTTAGACTCTTGCCTCTAAGTAGCAGTCACACTGGCCCGTGTAAAGGAATCTCTTCTCCTTGTAGACTTTCATCAGCTTCCATACCTTCTCATTTAAGCATCCCTGAGTTTTGCTCTTTCAGGTCTTAAAATGTTTCTTTTCTTTCATTCAGGGTTGTTTTGTAGGAAATTACACAATGTATTTTACACACACACACACACACACACACACACACACACACACACACACAATATAGCCATGAATGATGCTGTCATGACTTGGACAAAAATGTTGCGCTTTCTTCAAGCAGATGTATAGATACGAAGACTTTTCTTGAGTCAAACAGGATTTCTTGGGAGTCAGATATGATCATGGGCCTCCATGGGTAAGAACTGGACACTGTCAGTTGTGGTCCAGCTGTGTAGTTGAAAGGCTTAGAGGAATCTTTGGCTATAATCAGAGGCCAAGATTAGATATAATTTGAGAGGTGGTACAAGTTTATGATAATGTCTACCAGATGCAAAAAGATTTAGAGGCCTATAACCAATACTCTGATGATTCAGTTCTAAATCTAGCTATTATGGGACACAATAATTTATATTGATTGTCAGATTGACTAATTTTGGCTTAAAAACTATAGGTTGGCTCTGTGTATTAGGCAGTTGCCTAACTCTTTGCTGTGCTGAGGATAGATTTCCAAGAGCATAAACATGTGGAATTTCACATTCTCTGTTTTTCAGAGACTTAAATGGACAGAAGGGTCAACCTCTCTGTTTTCCTTGACTTGGATATATTTTTGAAAATGCTCTTCTTTTTTTCTTTCATTTATCTTTTTTGTACCCCACTCACCTACATTTTTCTCTCACTGCAATGTCCTAGACCTGTCCTATGACTGTTCTTAGTCCACTTTTGAGGAAGGATTTCCCAGCCTTGCTTCTCTAGAGGACAGGGGACCTCTCCAGGACTCCCCAAAAGTTCCACAAGAACATGGCTTCCTACGTATGGTCTGCCTCTTCTATCACTTGTTGAAAGATTGAGACTCTTTCGCAAAGTCGACCACACTGCAGACTCCTCAGAAGTTAGCCTAAGTTTGAGGTCGGAAGGGGAATGGGTGTGTCCTGAGTGTCCAGAGCTTTGTCATTGTTTCATGAAGAAGGGCTGGTAAGTCTATGGTCTAAGCAGAATCACCCTCACCACACATGGTGAAAGAACAGGGGGCACAAAATCACCTCACAGATTGAATTCCTGGCCCTGTGTATGAGAGGGGAGTGAGCAGGTGGGGGCATTTAAAGAGGTGGGAGAGGGATTAGGAAAAGTTCAGAGTCTCTTCAATTCCAAACAATGCTTTTTATTTCAATTGTCACCCTCAAAGAAAAGGTCTTGTGTATAAGTAAGAACTCAGTCAAAATTTCACAACATAAATATTTGGCAAATGTTTATCTTTGATCTTATCTCAACCTGCCCATGGAGAAATATTTAAAAAGGTGAGAGCTGAAGTAATTGCCCAAAGACAGCATCACATGGCATGATGATCCAAAGCAGGCCCCCCTCTCCCTCTGTCTTTAAGCCCCAAGGCTAAAGGCATTGGACATTCTGGTAGGTGAGACCTGTGGGTAGGTGAGCAGACCTAGAAGAGAGCAGTCCTGCCCCTGGTGATATGATCGTGTCATCTCTTTCTTTCCCTGATATTCTGGAGTAGAGGGGTCTTTCTTTCTTGAGTTGGAATTTTCCCGTTTGAAAGGTATCTTGCTTTTCTTCACTGGTACAGCTTATTTCTCCTTAACCACTGCGACTTGTGGATAGGAAGCTCAGTATAGACTAAAAGGTTTGAGATTCCACAGAGCTTTGCTTTCCATTTCTCAAGCCCTGACCCAACATGCCACGGTTTCCCAAGCCATTCCTAGTGCTTTGGAAACAGTCATGGGGTCTTTGACCTGTGGTCTGTAGGTGCTGTGTGTGGAAGGGAGAATCCCAGAAAACTTCTCTCCTGGAGTTACAGTGCCCATGACTCTGCAGTGCCTGACTTCACTTCTATCCCAAGAAGAATGAAAGTTTCGCCATTAACACTTCCCCTTCCAGGAGGTAATTACCCTGAAATATAGAAGGAAAGGGAACACCTGACATTCCTGTGCCACTTTCTTGGCCCACACCTCTGAAGCTCTCAAGAGCTAGGACAGGTACTGCTTCGCCATAGTAGGAACACAGGGAATACCTGTGAATGGAATTCTTCCTGTGTTAGAAAGCTATTTCATTCCTGCTGGAAGTTCATCCCAACTTAGACCCACATGATATTATAGGTGAAAGAAACTTAGAACTGACTCTAGCACTTTGATTTTACATTTTGGGAACAGTATCCTAGAAGAGCAAAGTGATTGTCTGAGATCCTACGATCATTGTCAGAACTGAAATTAGCATCGGGGGCTCTCGTCTATCATTAAAATGCAAACCTTTATTCACTGCCCTATGGTGGGAAGGGAGCCCCACATCCTTGCAGCAGAAGATGGGGAGTCAGGATTTTGAGATAAGACCCCAAACAGTTCAGACTTCAATCAGACTCTTCCTGATGCTGCTTTTCAAAGTGTCAACCAATAACTCCTGTGAAGAGTAAGAAATCTAGAAAAGGAGGAGACTTGTTTTCTTTTGGAGATGGGACCCCTTTGATTTGGGGTCTGCTTGCTTTTATTTCTTGGGTGGGATTTTATATCTAACACACACCCCAGCCAGCTGCTGTAAAGTTCACAATGACATTTATCACTCTAGTTCCCTTCTCTATGCAGTAGACGTGAGTTATATGTATGACCCTCCAGTAGTAAGTGGTTTAATTCATGCTACGGCACCTGACTAAATAGTCCCCTCTGGATTTCAGTGCCCAGCAGGACTGCAGGCTTCTCTGCGGGCACCAACCTTGTCATGCACTGTCCTTCCTGTTCACTTGACCCAGTTGTTGCTGTCATGTTTAAGGCTCACTGTTTTCTCAGAGTGCTTTTTTTTTTTTTTTTGGAGAAACAAAGCTTCAGACAGAGACTGCTCTCTTCTTAGCCACCAGATTGGTGGTTCTCACACTCAAGTCCACATCAGAGTTCCTGGGGGACTTGCCTATGTGAAGAGTGCCAAGCCTCACTGCTCAGACAGTGTGATTCAGTAGGTTTCAGCTATTCCCAGGAATCTGCATTTTTAAGCAACTCTGGAAATTGTTCTGGTAGAGTTTTCTCCTAGAGGACACTTTCAGAAACTCTATACCCTGTCCTTTAAACTGTCTACAAAAACATCCTAAGACAGCTCTCTGTGCTTTGAGTATGTGGCACTTAGCAGTGGTCTCTGACCTGGGTCTTCATTAAAACCTCAGTGGAGTTGCATCCCCTGAGCAACCTGTCCTTTCTCTTGAGAAGCAGGTAGAGTGGCACCTTGGCAAGAACATGGGCCCTAGTGCCACAATGAGTGTGAATTCTGGCTCTGCTACTTGCTAGATGAGTGACCTGGTGCAAGTTTCTAGACCTCTCTGTGCTTCAGCTTCTTCATCTGTGAAAAAAAGGATAATAATACTAGCTACCTCATAGGGCTATTATGAGGATTAACCAAGTCAAATTTGTAGAATGTCTAGAACAAAGCCTTTCAATTTTAAGTGCTATATTAGAGTTGGATAAGTTCAGTTACTACCGCTAAAATCCCATGATTCTAAAAAGTAGAAAATATGTAGTATAGCTATGCACTATATTAGGCTATTGAAGTCGAGAAAGGAAATGACTTGCTGAAGTCTACAAAGCTGGTCAGTAGCATGGACAGGACTAAATATGTTTCTTTTTACTCCTAGATAAATGATCTTTCTTCTTCCCAAACTGCCTGTCTAGCCTCAATTTCTCTTGTTATAATGAATACCATTTTTGTTGTATAGCTGCCAATATTAATAGACAAAAATGCAATATTCTACTTATGGAAACTCTACTTAGATTGGAAGACAACTATGAAGCCACTTTTCATTCTTCCTCCACCTCTACCCTAATTAGCAACCATCTCAAGTTATTGCCACTGCGTTCCTGGTCTGATCATTGTGCTCTTCCTCCAGTATCTATGCAGGGAGGCCTGGCGAAGGCTTATGGGGTGGGTGGGGCATGGCTCATCAGTGGTATTTGGAGCTACGAGTCTCTGGCTCTTGGCATCTGCTCCATTTTATCCCTACCTGCTGCACCATTAACTCATCACCTTGTATGAATTTAGCAGAAAGGTTCCCCAGTCTCTTATAAGAAGCATGTATAGCTAGCATTCTATTGTAAGGCTTTTGAAAATACACAATATCCATATCTGGAAGTCATTTGACAACTCATTTCCTGAATCACTTACTTTTTTTTTAACTTACCTTATCAACATATATCAGAATGATCTGATATTTTGGGCTAGAGAACTGAATATTCTTCTTAGGGATGGAGTGGGGAGGGTGAATTTTCTCTTTCATATTGTTTTCTCTCTGACTCTCTATTTTGTCCACCACTCCTGGCTCTGACTTGGGCTGATCTGAGACCGAAAGTCTTGACCTGAAGACAACTGAAGATATCAGGTACATTAAGCAGTTTCTATCCATCTTGCTTTTCAAACATTGTTCTCTGGATTTATCCACCTTTTTTTCTGGTTTCCTTCTTCAACTTCTTTTATTGAACAAATGAAGCTCTGCTATGCCAAACCCTCTTTTTTGATGCTTTCCTTCTCATTCTTTCATTCCATAAAGAAGCCTTTCTTAAAGCACCATTGGCATGGAGTAGAATGCCAAATGAGCCAAAGCAATCTGGTCCTTGTACTTCTGAGGTTTATCTCAATAGAGAGTCTAAATGTGAATGAAAGTAAAGAAAATGTGCAAATAATAGACCGTTAAAATTCAAATGCAAAATTCTATAAGGTTGGAAAGTTTCAGTATACTTAGAAGATCTGAGTCAAAATGACATAATGTCAACATTTGGTAAATAAAATTATTTCTCTGGCAGAATATACACTTGCTACTATTGAAATGGCCTACAGAGTAGAAAATTAAGGTAATTGTCTGGACGCTGAGGCCCAAGGCAAGATGCTTTTAAGCAATCAGCCACATTTACAAAGTCTTAAGCCCAAGAGCATTGGGTGGAACCATTCTGTAAGCAAAGCCTTAGCTATGAAAACAACTTTTGAAATTAAGATTCAAAAGATAAAATCAACAACAGGTGTTCTTTGCTTTCTGCAGTAGGTGTGTTCTTGAAAAGTTGGGTGTCAATATTTTTTTCCCCATTAATCACAGTCTAAACATAACAGGCAAGCTGAATATTTAAAGAAACCATGTAGTTGATCTCACTGTAAAGTTCTTTTAGAGTTTTAAAAGTCATTTTTCTTTTCAAAGATCAGGTTTTCTTCGACTGTAATTTATTAGAAGTAGAGACTTATCATGTTGTTGGTTATTGCCTACAGTTAAAGAATGTAAGCATTTATGGGTGCGTCACAGAGGGCTGGGGCTTTAGAAATTTTATATTTATCAAATATTTTATACCTATTTTTTATTCTGTTGGGACAATAGCTTTCCTGGGGTCAGAGAGATGGCTGATCTTCATTTCTGTCTGATCCTTCCCAGTCTTGCAACCCTCATTCTTTCTTTTAGTCCCCATTTCTCCCCCACCACTAGAAAACTGATCAGTCTTTCTTAATCTTATGATCTTTCTCTAAGCACTAGTTCTCTATGACAGATAATCTGGTGCTTTGGGTTGAAGACTAAATATTCTCCTTAAGATGAAGTTAGGTTGTCAATGACTCAGAGATCATCATAGGACTCTGTCTAAGGCTATTCAATATGGTAGCACTAGTCATATGTGACTACTAGCGTTTGAAATGTGGTGAACAAAACAGAGAATTTAATTTTTAATTTAAAAACTGATGTGTTTCAGTTATTGGAGAGATTTAAGTATGTTTGAAACAACTTGATCATATTTCAGCTGTAAGTTTTATGGATTCTAAATATAGATCAAAAATTTCTAAAAAGATTTTAACATTTGAATTGAGATGTACTCTAAGTATATAATAAATACCAGATTTTGAAGATTAGTAGAAAATGTAAAATATTTTATTAATAATTTTATATCGGCTACATGCTGAAATGATAATATTTTGAATGTATTGAGTAAAATAAAATATTATTAAAATTGACTTTACCTCTTTCTTTTTTATGTGGCTATTAGGATATTGAAAACTATAAACGTAGCTCATATTATGTTTCTGTTGCACAAAACCGATCTGAAGTATTCCATTGCCTTACTTCATGACCACTCCCCAGGTCTAGCCAAATGCAGCTAGCTAGCCCTACAACAGGGTTCAAGGGTTTTAATTTGAACTCTCTTCAGCTGAAGAAAATGCATTAACCTCCAGTTTTATTTTTCGAGTTAGCTTTTGAGTCCACACTTAGGTGACAGTTGCTCTGGGATCTTTGAATTTTCTTGATGACTTTCTGTTTTATAAAGCCCACATACATATGATTTTTTTTTTAAACTGCAAGACTTTCAGAAAATACTTAATAGAAAGACAGATTTGGAACGAATATTTGAAATTGTTACTTTGAACTTCTGATTTCATATGGGGAGAAAACTTGCCCAAGCACATTCTGCTCTGCACCTCCAGACCACCTCTGGTCAGGACCCTCCCTGTTAATTTCCCACCAGAAGTGACTAGAGCCAAAAAACACAGCTGTGGACACTATGACAGGTAATTACAAAGCACCAATGTTCATTAATGAAACCAGGTGATGGACCATGAACCACACCATTCAAAATCTTGGCTAGTTGGAATGGAATATACTGGGCTGAAGATTGGCAAGAGCCTGGGTTTGGGGTTAGGGGTTGGACATGAATCCAAACTCTGCTATAAATCTACTGTGACTCACTGGGCAGGTTTCTCTTCACACCCCCTTGCTCATCTGTCAACTGAGAGGGTCAAGGCAGAAGGAATCTAGGGCTCCTCCCTTCTCCCAAAGGCCAGGTCTCAGTCAGTCTAATCCCAGCCTCTGCCATTTCCAACTTCAAGAACACCAAAGGCACAGCTACCTGGGTTTGAGAATTCCAAAGTTCCAGGCCAGCAATCTTGTCCTTCAGGGAGTGAGGTGCAGTGCTAGGACAGTCAGCAGGCTCTGTGACGCTGCTGTAACCTCACCCTTGGTCATTGACCTACTTAGTAAAGTGTTCCATCACACACAACTTTGCGGGGTCAAGTGCATTCACATTTTAAAGCCATTTGTAAAGCATTTATCAAATCAACATCCAGAAAACATACTAATTTTTACTCTCACCATCCTGCATGAAAGGGCTTATTTTAGGGCATTGTAATTTAATTTGCTGCTTTGTGATTATAAACGACGCCGAACTCCCCCCATATGTTAATTAGCAACTTTCATTTCATCTCTTATGAATTGAATACTTGCATCCTTTGCCCTGTTTTCTCAAGTCTTGTCATCTTAATGGTTTGAAAGAACTCTTTACACTTATAAATGTCTTTCTTGTTACATATTTGCAACATTTTCTTGCAAATGTTTTTTCTAGTTTGCGACTTATCTTTTAATTTTTTGGATAAGTTACTTTTAATTTACAGATATTAACATTTTTAGATGGTCATATTTATCCATCTTTTAAAAAGACGACCGCTTGTTTTTGTACATTTGAAACACTGTCTCCACTCCCAATTTCACATGCAAGAGTGATCTATTTCAGTTATTCCATTCCTTTCAGTTTTCGAACCTATTCAATCTAACCCTTGTTGACATCATCGGAGAAAAGTTTTCATCTGAAATTTTAAACATCTCAGCTACACTGTATCAATCCAGCTGGAATTATGTGTGGTTGTTAGAATGGGTGGTAAATATAAAATGGGGCAGAAGTAAAATGAATTATCATTGATATATGTAAAGCCAAAAATTTGGGTATCAACTGAAGAATTTCATTACATTATGGAACTTTTCATATATTCAATTGAAGTTTGGTTGAGAGTCACCACCAGTTAACTGGGCTTCATTTATAAACATTTACCTTAAAATTTCTAAAATCAAGAGCAGGGTCCACATAGGTATTATGTCAGGGATCATCTCTGGGATCGAGAGGATTTTCTCCTTTGACCAGATGCTTACCACTGTATGGACAAATGGCCTGGGTGCTGCTTTTGCTTTGGGTTATTTCTTCCTGATGCAGACACAGTTGCTTTTCTTTGGAGTGGACAGTGTGGGGACCAAGTAGCTTCAGTGGGCATGCAACATCCTGAAAATGAAGGAAAACCATTCTGCTGGCTCTCTGGGTCAGCCACCCTCTACAAAGCAAGATGCCAGCTACCGCTCTGACTGAAGTAAAAGTCCTCTGTAGCGCCACATGCTCACCATCGGGTACTACACAACTTCCTGAGCTCTTCCTCGTCAGTGAGGTAGGGCTCAGAATAACATTTGGTCATGGAAAAAAAATTTCAAGTCATCAGGGTTTATCATGTCTGAGCCATTGAGGGTGTACCTTGTGTTCTTTTGAGGTCAGAAATTGCTTTAGATAAAGAAGATAAAATGAAATCAAACACATTGTGCTTACCCCATACATGCTTTGAGGGGCTCCAGGAAAACCCTAACACGGTTAGGACAAAGAGTCAGCGGAGACTTCGAGGATGACTTGGTTAGGGTAAATTGGCCACTCTGCTGGTTCCTCCCCTGAGAATGTCTTTTCCTTTTCAGGGGATGTTAATTTTATACTCAACATACTTAAGCACATTAATACCAATCTTGAGTCCAGTTTGCTTTATGTTTCTTTCCCGCGGAGGGGAGTAGGAAACTGGGAATTATGGGAGTCGGGATTGGTGGTGAAATGACCCCTAAACTACAAGCCTTTAGTTTGGAAAATACGCATGACTTAGCCTGCTCTCGGCATATGTCCTCCCTCTTGCCTCCACCCTCCTATTTGTCACAGTGTCCCTCCCTTCCCTTAAGACATGGTTTTAAATGCTTCCCATGTTAACACCAAATTAGAGAATGTTCCATTGCTCTTTCTCATCCTAACACCCTGCCTAACCCAACATCGTATGTGAAAATCTAGAGAAATTGTGTCTATTTTGCATAAGGTCTTAAACTTTTATTATTTTCCTCTGCATAAGCTCCTTGGTTACAGGGTTGACATATTCAAACACACTTCATAGAGTCCAGCTCAATATTCCTTTTGGAAATGCTTTAATTAAAAAAAAAAAAGTCAAAGACTCTCATCTGTTTAAGTTTGTTACACACTCACGTAAACTCATACAGTTGATGTAGAAGACTTTCTCAAGCCCTGATATCATTGGGATAATGGAGGCTCTGAAACGCTCTGCGGTGAGGATTGGGAACGTTGGCTATCCTAGGGAGGCCTCCATTCACAGACACATCCCCTCCCACTCCGGGATTTAATAGTGAAGAATTGAAATTGTCAGAATTCATTGGGTTGCAATGATAGATACCCAACTCAAACTAGTTTAAGCAAAACAGAGTATTTAATGGCTCTGAAAAGTCCAGGAGTACAACTGGTTTGGGGTATAGATGACTAGTTTCTCAACATTCTTCCACTCTATTTTGCTTTTTTTTGCATTGGGTCCATTCTCAGGCACGGATGTCTTCTAGCAATATCACCCTATAGCATAAAAAACTCTAAGCAGAAAGAGGAAGCCTCTTTTGCAAGAGGTCTAAACCAAGTTCTGGGGAGAGTTCTCACTGACCTACCTTGGCTCATGCGGCCTCCTCTGAGGTGCTCATAGTGGCCAGTGGAATAAGGTCTTTTTTATTAGCCCAGCCTCATCAAGGCACCCAACCCTAGAGCCGGGGGTTAGGGGCAGCCTCTCTCCAAAGTGAACGATGGCTCACCTCAGGGACACAAGGCTGCTATTCCCAGGGGAAGGGATACTGGGCAGGCAGAACAGTTGATGTCCACTTCAGCCTACGGTAGGTGGATGGCATGGGGGAACTTTTAATTCTGTTCTGGGTGAGTCTGGGATCACCCTTTACCCCGGACAAACAAATTAAGTCTGGAACATACAAATGATGTCAGGGTGGTGCCAGAAACATGACAGGCTTTAGAAGTAAATCGTCACATGGGGACGTAGTTTGATCGCAATTCAATCCTCCTCCTCTCCATGGCTCTGTCCTCCTTCTGTCTATTTCCAGGTCACACCAGCCACACCTATTGTACCTTGACACCCTTGTGCAGCACATATTCAAGCCCAGTGGGGTAGAAACGAAGTCTTTAGGGTTCATTTCCTGCCAATTGGTCTGTGTCTTCCCCCTGGGCAGCAGCATGTGTTATATTCCATTAAGTCACCATGTTTCTTAACATACTGCCCGTCTCTGGATGTCCCTGAGGGAGGGGCATCGTTGGCCCCATTGGCTGATCCTTTCTGTTTGACAGGGATACTCTGCATCATGTTCTTCACCATGAGAATCGATATGAGGCTGTGAAAGAGCACTGCACTGGGAATTTAAAACTGGGGTTCCAATCCCAGCTCAAAAACTAACTAGCTGGGCGATTTTAAGAAAAACTTTCAGTCGATTTCCTCCTCTATATTTGACTCTTTCTTCTTCAAACTAACCTGTTTATAAGGTCCCTCCATGCTCTAGTGCTCCTCTAGTCTGAGAATCCAGTGCATTTTAGTTTCAAGTTTTTCCTCTGAAAATTAGAGAGAATAATGCTTATCTCCTAAAATAATCCCCAGAGACTGGATATATGGAGATAGGAGGAAAGGTTGAAACCCAACTCATTCACTGAGTAGGCAGGGGACTAAGGGCTAATTAATAACTTCTCTGTGACTCACCTTCCTCATCTTTAAGATGGAACTACAAGATGTCATGAAGATTAAATGGTTTACTACTTTAAGGGTGCCTGGGACATAGTTATCATCCATTATTGGCGTTGCTGTTGTTGTTTTATAATGAACAAAATAAAGGAAATGTGCTATGTTTTAGGATCACATATCTGTTAAAGACTTACCAGTGACAAGAATTTATGTCTTATGAGGCAGAAGGTCTCATTTTTAGTAGATATAATTAATAATAGTAATAATAATAATGATTATTAATTGTATCTAATTATTGCTACCCTTGAAATATTTGAAGACACCAT
Source organism: Pteropus medius (assembly GCF_902729225.1). Lineage (NCBI taxonomy): Eukaryota > Metazoa > Chordata > Mammalia > Chiroptera > Pteropodidae > Pteropus > Pteropus medius. The sequence goes on from NW_024351729.1 coordinate 21,259,005, forward strand.
CAGGCCTCCTCTTAAGCATTCCTGTATTCTTCAATTCCTTTCCGTTGCTATCATAACGAGACTGGCCACCCTCTATAAATATGTTTAGGTTTGTTAATGCCCCCTCTAAATGAGGCACCTCAAACTTAACTTAGATGGGATCTAGGCAGTGCTAAACCTATCCCCTCCCTTCAACATGTAATCACACTTTTGTTAGCGCTGCCTGGGACTGGATTTCCTTTCTAGTAGCCAAGTCATGTTTGGGGCTCAAATTGAGCTTGTGGCTAAGAAAGCTTGAATTGTTTTCATATAAACCATTGGAAACTATTTTTAGAACTCACATCCTCTGTCTTACCTGTCCAATGTTACCTTCTGGGATAAATATTGAAAATCCTCCAAATGAAGATTGAGGAAATTCTGACTCTAGGAAGTTGATGTCAGTTAACTACACCACATTTTGTTTGTTTATATTTTAAAAAGGAAGTGAGATATTCAGTGAGACTCTGAGCATCAAGCTGGACAGAGTTGTGATGGTCTGATCCGAGGGAGTCATTAACCAGCGTCAACCAGGCTTTAGTCTGTGAAGCTGGAGGCAATCACTTCGACACAATCATTTTGAAAACTATGGTTAGGCTCATTCACAGGGTATCTAGATGTGTGTTTGTTTGCTGTGGTGTTGTTTATGGGAAATGAAAACTACCATTGAACCATCTCGGTAATCCCCTTCCAACCCCTAAAATATGCCTGGAATAAATCGCTGAGTTTTTCATTTGAATATACCGCTTTTCCATAAATGAATCTTTGCTTCTTATCTGAGATATAATATTGATGTTTGGTAAGAATGTACCAAACACTGTGTCCTTGTAGCCAATTACATGAATTGTCAAGATTGAGTTTCTGTTTTTCAATAAAAAGGAAGATATTTCCAACTTCAGATATCCCTCCATTCCTAAGGGAAGCAAAGTATAGAGTCAAATATTAACTGTTCTTTATGTACATATGAAAACCATACTTAAGTGTTTTTATTATTTAGCCTATTTATCTCTATTGTATCTAGTATAATATAATTATAACACACACCCAGATATACAAAGTTTCTATGTATCTATACATAAATAGTCTGTATGTATACATATGTATATGTATCAATGTACCTATATTAATTTGTGATAAAATCTTATTACCCCATATTGACAGTATTCTTGTAATTTACCTTTTATTTTTTAAAACACATGTACTTTTCTTCCTCAGGTTTTTTCAGTGAGTGTATCTCGCTCCCAGTGATCATCAATTACTTTTATAAAGGCTCATCAATCACTTGTTTGGTGTCTGGAAGATAAATTCAAAGTATACATTTTAATGTCAAGCTGACACATTTTGATTTCTGAAATCAATTCTTATTTTTATTTTAAAAATTGAGAAAAATGTCTCTCTATTTTGATTCTTTGGGTGTTTCTCCCATTCTCCGCAATTATTCAAAGATTCTTGACCATGCATCTTAAGGTGTTTCTCTCAGCTGTCATCCCCTTTTTTTTAACATAATGTTGTTAGTCCTCAGCCCTGCTGGTGTCCTCTTGTGCTAGTTCTGTTCCCATTCCTGGATCACTGAGCACTTCTGTTGCCAGGTCCACTGTGCACTTTGTGCGTTTCACTGCCCAACCCCAGCAGGAGCCCTGTGCTCCTGGACCGTCCTTCACTGAGTTCTTGTACACATTTCATCACACATATTTCCTGTCTCAAGCTGCTAACCCCAGCCTCTTCAGGGGTCAGCCTGGGCAGATTACATCACCTGAGACTTGACTGTGCCAGTGGAGGTCCACTGCCCTGTACTGCTTTGCCTTCCCTTCCCTCCATGGTATTCTAATCATTGTGGTAGGAAGAGGGGACATAGAGGGAATGTTGTGGGTCCCATTGTTCTGAACTTGGACCATGAAACTATCCTTAATTTCATCCACACTCAACATCACCATCCCCACTACTACCTCCACTTGAGTGCACATGGACCAGGAACCAGGAACCACTCACCATCTATGGCCAAGGCACAGACCCTTCCATTCTGGCCTGGAGAAGACGTGTGTTTATCTCTAGTCCTCTGGCACTTATTCGATGAAACCTTACACTAATAATTATTTTTGTATGTGAAATGAGAAATATTTAGATAGATTGTAAGTTACTTGGCATTTAATTTTATTGTCTTCCCTAAACTGACCAGCTCATGTTCTCCCAAAAGTTTGTTAATTCCAGCCCCAAGACGATATGATTGATTGGAACTATAAAGGGGAAACAGAAGCAACAACAAAAACAATAAAAAAACAAGATCTATCTGAACAAATTATTAAAATAGCGGAGATCAGGTGTTCTTGAAATTCACTCTATGGGTTTTAGTCATTGTGGCTTGAGAGGAGTAGGTGAGGACTTTTAGTATAAACTACTTAAACACCTAGTTTTGAGTGGTGATGGCTGGTTGGAAAGAATAATGAAGAAAGAACATGAGAAAAAATATGAGAAATAAAAGGAGAGAAAGAGAGAAGACAAGGAAGAAGAAAATAAGATGAATAAGGAGAGGAGAAGAAGAAGAATGAGTGGTTTTAATTTCACATTCCAAGGAACACACTAGTAAAAAGGAATCTAAGGACGAGGCAGAGGTTTTTATTTTCCATTTATTTAGGCTCGTGGAATGATCTCACCCTGGCTTTCATTGTATACGTCGGCCAAGGCAGGTTTTCCAGACCAGTCAAGCTTCTTTCTCACCTGCTGGGATGTCATTCTTGGATGTCAGAGAAGGAAGTATCCTGGCTCCTGTATCCTTGGCTGACTGAGTCAAAATATTCATCAACCCACAGATATGCATTTGACTCTGCTGGAGATAGAAAGAATATAGGTGAAGTTTTGTTTTGTTTTGTTTTTTTAAAGTTTTTTTTCCTAATGAGGCTTATTAGCCGGATGAAAAGATAAATCCAATAGGAAAAGATAAATACAACCTTTGGTCTGTAGCGAGTACCCAAGAGGGGACTATAAAAGGAAGAGTCCAGCCACACAGATGAGAAAGAGTCATGGCGAGACCTTTTATGCAGGTGAGGAAGAGGAAAGAGCACAGCAGTTGGTGTTGGGATACATGGGTTCAAATCATATTCCCGCCACTTGCCGATTATGTGACCTTGGCCACACCGTTTTACCCGACGAAGGCTCAGTTTCCCGGTGTGTAAAATGTTACCTATAATGCGTATTTTATAAAGCCCCTATCAAACACATTATCTCAGTCAATCCTGTTGGCAGTTCCGTAAAGTGTGACTCATTGTGCAGAGTTGACTCTCTTTGTCACTGTATTGGAAATTCCGTGGAGAATGTTCTCAGAGGAGCAATCTCAGGGGGACAGGGTTTTCTTGCCTTGCATCCAGAGGAAGCTGTGGCCACTGAAGGAGGTAAGCTATTCCATCAGACTGGGAAAGGCAAGAAGGGGACACCAGAAGTTTAGATTCTTCTGGAGTCCTTCCAGCATCTTATCTCACTTTAGTTCTTTCCTGAGCTTCCCAGATGTGCAGATGTGCAGATGTATAGACTGGAGGGACAAGCCAGGATGAATTTAGGGCTGAGAAACTCAGCTGGCTCAACCTACGGGAAACGTTCTCACCTCAAAGCAAAGGCCTCTGACAGCAATTTCCTTTCACTTACTCACCCTGGTGTTTTCACATTGAGATGAGGAGTGTAACTTTAAAAGTCCAAGGCCTGGGTCCAGCTTCTTTGGCATAGACAACTCATAAAGTAAGGGAACTATTACAGGTACACATGGAAGATCTTAATGAGATAAAATTTATAGTTTTGGCCCTAGAAAGAAGAGAAAACATACTCCTCACCCACTTTTAAAAAAACATTTTCTCTTATACCCTTCCTTTCATACCTGTTTGCTTCCTCCTCTGCTGCTCTCGCTATGTTCCTGGGAAACCTTTCTTAGGCGATGCAAAGTTCTTGTCTGCATGCACTACACCCTCTAAACCCAAATTTCCTTAGAAACTTGAGGAATCTGAGGCACAGAGTAGGTTGGATCATATTGTCTTGGAGGCTCAGGGCAGAATAATATGAAGAAACTTCCAATTTTGACAGAATGGGTAAATGGGATTATGGAATTTAGGTGGGACTTGAGAAGGTGGTGTGTCTTCATCCTTATAACCATCTGCATCATTTTTATGATTATGATGCTGACGATGATGATGACAGCACAGTAATAACATGAATACTGGGTGAATTCCATTGAGTGTTTACTAAGTACCAAGTACTGTGTTAAGCCCCGTACATGGATTATATTATTTAATTCTCACAGTGTTTGAGATAGGTTAATAATAATCAGCTCTTCACTAATAAGGTTGTCAATGTTTAAAAACATGGAGTAAAGAGCCAAAGGTCAAACAGCAAGAAAAGGCAGAACTAGGATTCAAACTCAGGCAGTTAAGCACCGAAGTTCAAGATTTTAATTATTGTCTCTGGGGTCTTCCAAGTGACAAATTCCCCCAGCCAGTTTTGCATCCACTGCTTCCAGAAAGTAAACCACTCACCTACATACCTGAAGACCCTGTAAATTGATCCTCCTTCCAAAGAGTGTGAACGTGGGCTTGAACCTGCACAACTCTGGCCCAGAGCTTGGACTTTCAATGTAAAGAAGAGAGAAACCAGAAGGTTGATTCTCTCAGCCTTCAACAGGGCTCACACTCAGCTCTCTAAAGATGATTAGCAGATAAGGTATGTGAAAACACAGGAGATGAGAGGGCTTGGATGACTAATGCTACATTCATAGGTCATTGTGTCATCTTGCTTCTCCTTCTTAATCCCGAAGCGCTCAGAAGCCTCAGCTTCTTCCCATTTTACTCGCTATATACTAAGGCAAATAGCTTTGATTTCTTCCTATCCGTCCAGTATTCTCACTCCCATGGCAGCCATTTAAGTACAGGGTACTCCCCAGTTACCATAAGGTGTATTGTGAGAATGTTCTGGTTATGGATATTGTATCAGAATAGGTCTGAAAATGAAACACACTAAGAGTAGAGTTTAAATAAAGGGATTATTTACAAAGTATGGGAGGATTAAGGGAAATCAACAAAGGATAGTGAAGCAACCCAGGGCTAGCAATGGTGGGATGCTAGTAGCACACAAAGGCTTGAAGGGGTTCTGGGGGAGTATTGGTTTCCAGAACCCAGACATGATAGTAGATGTTGTAGCAGAGAAATGACTGGCAGGAGCTGTGGCTTTCGGTAGAGAAGGCAGTTACCACAAACACATGGTTCATCAGGCAGCTGTCCATGGAATAAATACCCCAAGCTCTCTCCTTCCTTCCTGTAATCTCTCCTGCTGGTGCCTCTCATTGGAAGAACCCAACCAGAGCCAGAAGGCAAAGGAGCCCAATGAAACAGTTCCATAAAGCTCAGGCTTCCAGAGATATACAGGACAGACAACAGTAGAGTTAACCTGATAGAGAGTGGGGCAAAAAATTAAGGAGCCAACATAGATGTTTGCATTTTTTTTCTCATGTAAAGACCTCATGCTTACTTTTCTGTATATCTCACTGCAATATGCAAAAAGATCTAAAGACTCTTTCTGGGGGTTTAGTAAAGAATGCTATCCTATCAACTAGGACATCTGAGCTTCCTCACAGCCTGGTCACTGCAAAGGTCTCTCTCTCTAAAACCAAAATTTCCTGGGCTTTCAATGCTGTGTACTCTGGGACTTCACAGCCCTGTCAACTCTGAACCCTGCCTGTTGACATTAGCTCCTCCTTGGGAAGGTGGGGATGCAGAGCCCCTTATCTTTTCCTTCTGCTCCATGTTCCCAGGGGCCTGGTCTCAGAACAGAACTTTCTCTCTCTGATGCCAGTGCCATGACTTCCTCAAGAATGGGACTCTGGAGAGTCTGAACTCTGCTCTTTTCTCACTCTCCACCCTCTCTCAAGAGCCAAATTGAATCACACCTTTTCTTGGCAACTCACTCCATCCTTGTCTAACTTCTCTAGTTAGAGCAAAAACCCCTTCACTATTCAAAGAGTGGTTCATTGAAGTGCAGTAGCAGCATCACCTGGGAGCTCATTAGAAAGGCAAAGTCTCAGGACTCTGCCCACATCTCAGAGCCAAATCTGCCTTTCATAAGATCCCCAAGTTACTTGTATATAGTTACTTTGAGAAATTATATTAATAGCCGATACTCGATATTAAGAGATATGCAACGCCATTCTGACTTTCTTCCTTTAGCATTTATAGTGGTTTCAAAAGTTTTTTGATGTTATAAAGAAAGTTTTGGAAATATCGTGTGCATATATCCAATAGCTTCTATTTTGAAAAAGCGATTAGATTAACTCACTGGAGTCTCATTATTACTCTATGAAACATATACGTAGAGCTTATTAGCCCCATTTTCCATTTGAGAATCTGAGGCATGATTAAGTGATCTGGGTAGTTTGCTGGTGGGATGAATGTGTGAGTAGATGTCAGGCCTTGGAACTCATTTTGCAGCACAATGAAAAGAGCCCTCTCCCCCTCTCCCCCACTTTTCCCACATCCGTGTTTTTCAACACGTGCTCCACGTCCCATCTGCATCAAATTTACTTGGAGGGGAAGAGATTTTTTTAAAAAGTAGATTCCCAGGCTCCACCAAGACATAATGGATGCTTGTATGCTCTGCGAGACTTGAGAATCACATCCTTGTATAGTTAGAATGATCAGATTTAAAAGAATGGGAGGAAGGAATTTTAAGTTGATTGGGTTCACGTTGGTGAGACTTAAGACCATGGAAGACTTTGCAGAAGAATAAGGACAATTTCTCCCAGCCTGCCCAGCAGTTGTGAAAACTGCCAGGGGGTTTGGAAGGAGTAAGAGAGAGTTGATTAAGACTGGACAACCCCTCGGGTGTGGTAGTAAAAAAGAAAGGATCCAGCTGTGGAAAGAAAAATGATGTGACCCTCCTGCAAGTTGGAGTATGAGCAAGAGTTGGTAAATGAAGGGTTTCGGAAAGTAGTTGGAAACTGACGAGACGGAGGGAAAACATTAGCAGGAAAGAGAAAATAAAAAAGAAAAGGGAAAGTGGAAGAAAGGAGAGATGGAGAGTCGGGGAAAAGGAAACAGGTAGAGAGACATGAAAAACAAAGAAACGGAGGTGAGAATAGACAGAATGAAATCTGGAAGTGCCTTTGAGCTTATATGCTCCTTGAGCCAGGGTCTTGGGCTCTGGTGATACTTACTGCTGCATTATAAGCTTGAATTGACAAAGCTGGTCCATACATGAGTCTGTTAAGTTGTCACTTCTGGATATTGTCCTTAAAATTCCAGTGATGACTGGATTCTAGATACAGATTTAAATGGCCTGGCTTCTTGAGTCACAAATTATAGCAAAATGTGCTCATTTTATACTTATTTTAAAAAGAATTAATTCTGCTGAAATAATAAAAGGCAAAAAAGGAAGAAAGGAAGAAAGAAAGAAAAAAGAAAGAAAGGAAGAAAGGAAGAAAGAAATGATAGTAAAAAAAAAAGAAAAAAGAAATGAAAGACACCCAGATTGGAAAAAGTAAAAATGTCTTCATTTGAAAGTAATATGATTATGTATGTAGAAAATCCTGAGGAATCTATAAAATAGCCACTAGAACTAAGAAGCAAATTTAGCCATGTCTCAGAATATAAGGTCAATATTTAAAAATTATCTTATTTCCTCCTACTAGCAATAAACATTTGGACAATGAGATTTGAAGAGTTCATTTACAATACAATATCTAGTAACAAACTATAAATACCTATATAATTAAAATCTAAAAAAACATTGCTGAGAGATACTTAAAAAAAAACAAAAATAATAAAAGACATTTATATTCATGTGTTGAAACACTTACTATTTTAAGATGTCAATTCTTACTGAATTTATCAATAGATTCAATTCAATTCAATTCAATTCAATTCAATTCAATTCAATTCCAAATGACATTCCAGTAATCTTTTTTTTGTAGACATCAGCAAGATGATTCTAAAATTTATGTAGAAAGACAAAGTATCTAGAATAGCCTAAACAATTTCGAGGAAGAAGTAAAATAAAATTAAAGAATATATGCTACCTTATTTTAAAATTTACTACAAAGCTACAATATTGAAGATAGTGTATCTTCAGCAAAGAAATAGAATTAGAAATAGACCTAGATCCATGAAATGAAATTGATGAGCTGAGAAATTTATGTATACATATATATGTGTGTGTGTGTGTGTGTGTGTGTATGTATGTATATATATATATATATATATATATATATATATATATATATATATCAGTTGATTTTCAAAAAGGTGCTAAGGTAATTCAATGGGGAAAAGATAGTCTTTTCAACAAATGATGCTAAAGTTATTAGATATCTACATATAGAAAATGAACACTACTCCTTCCTTCATACCATACAAAAATATTAACTTGAAATGGATTGGAGACCTGAACGTAAAAGACAGAACGGAGAAAACACAGGAGACAGATGTTGAACCTTGAGATAGAAACAAAAAATAGATAAGGTGCAAAAAGCAAGGACAATAAAAGAAAATTAATTAATTAAATAGTCTTTTGAAAGAGATGATTAGAAAATAAAAAGGCAAGACACAGACTGGGAGAAAATATTTACAATACATATATATATGTCAAAGGACTGGTTTTCTGAAACAGAATAAATTCTTAAAAATTACTAATAAGAAGAAAACAGCCCAATTAAAAAAAGTGCAAAAGACTTGAACAAACACCTCACCAAAGAAGACTATAAATAGCAATTAAGCATATGAAAAGATGATCAACATCCCCTGTCATTAGCAAAATACAAATTTAAATAAAGACTACTATTCAGTTATTAAAATGGCTAAGGCACAAAAACCTGATACTATGAAGGCAAGGATGCAGAGCGACAGGAATTCTCATTCACTGAGGTGAAGTGCTACAATAACTTTGGAAGATAGTTCCGCAGTTTCTTATAAGATTGAACATAGTTATACCATACAACCATGCGATTGCACAGCTAGGAATTTATTCAACTAATCTGAAAACATGTGTCCACATTAAAACCTCTATGAGAATGTTTATAGTAGCTTTCTCATAATTTCTCAAAGCAAAAACAGCCAAAAATGTTCTTTAATAGGTAAATAAATAAACTGTGATATATTCGTGCAATGGACTATTATTCAGTGATAAAAAGGAATGAACTATCCATCAGCCAACAACATAGATACATTTTAAAATGCATGTTGCTAAGTGAAAGAAGCCAGTCTTAAAAGGTTACACTATACGATTGCATTTAAGTGATATTCTGTGAAAGAAAAAACTATAGAGAAGAAAAACAAATCAGTGGTTGTCAAGGATTTGGGATGGGGGTTGAACAGATAAAGTATAGGGAGTTTTTATAGCAGTAAAACGATTCTGTGTGATACTGTAATTGTGGATTCATGACGCTATCTATACGTTTACCAAACCACACAAAACTTTACATCACAAAGAGTAAACCTTAATGTATGCAAAGTAAAGAAATTTAATGAGGAGATCAGAAGATCTCAGGATGAAATGCGGACAGTGACAAAAAAATCTGACCGTATGACAAATGTATGACATGACTTCACTGAAGGGAGTGGGGAGAAAAGGTGATGGCAGAAGTGACTTTGGAAATGAATGTAAACTCTGTGTATAAAGATAAAAGGAACTATCCACAAACACTATTGACTAGTTGGTAAAGCTGTTTCCTGTGGGTGTAAGGATAAACAATTTGAAACCACTACACATGTATAATGAGATTAAACAAACAAGTAAATAGATGGAAGATGGTGAAGTTTCTCATTATTGGAGTGGCAGGTTACAAATAAGCAAGAGTGAGGTTTCAGATGAACCACGTGGTATTGGGTGAGAACTGATGCCATCAGTATGATCTTATGTTTAACTTAATATAGATGCAGATACATATACATATATAGAAAATAATCACAGATATGTGTGCATATACATGTTAGTATACAAATAAGTATTTCCTAACTCTGTCCACTGAGATGATCTAGAAGCAATGACACCCAAGTAACAATGAGCATATCCAACACCCAGATCTTGTTTTCTAGTAAATAGAACCAGGATTCCTTGGAGAAATGGCTGATTCTAGAGCCAGGGTAGGCACCTCCTGCCCCCAACACTATCCAGACATGGGAGGCAATGGGAACTCATAGACACTTCTCAGAAATTGAGCCTTTGGTTCCTGCAATAAGCACAAAGTCACAGGGCCTAATCCCTCCCTCTGGGGAGGAAGATGAATGAGGACTGGGGGCCTCTGAAGGAGAGAGTGGGGGATATAAACTCGTTGACTGTGTGTGCGTATAATATGTTTTAAATTAAGCTTTTTAAATTCAGATAATGTAGACCTATGTGCAATAGTAAGAAATACTATAGAGATCCCTTATATTCTTTACTCATTTTCCCTCAATGTTGCTGCCTTGCAAAATTAGAATATAGTATCAAAATCAGGATATTGACATCAGTATTGTCAAGACACAGAACATTTCCAACCCCACAAGGAACCCTCCTATTGCCCTTTTATAGCCATACTCTCCTCCCATCTTTTTCCCTCAAAAAAACTAGAAATAACCCAGATGTCCTTCAGCTGGTGAATAGTTAAGCACACTTGTTCACTTTCAAAGAGACAGGACCTAGAGCTATAATGAGAGAATCCTGTGGGTTCCAAGACACATGTGGGAAGTTGAAAGTCTTTCTCCTTTGTTCCAGCCTTGTGCAGTGAGGAGGGCTGTGGTCAGGAAGCAGAGCAGCAGAATTGTCATGCTAGATTTACCTGCGGTGGCCTGTTCTCTGAAACCTGGTCCTGCTTCTGGCCACCTCTACTTTACCCTTCATGGCCTTCAAGAAAGACAGTTGAGCCTTCAGAGAAGTAGCTTGGGAGGCGAATTAACATTTGTCGAATACTTGAATGTTGCAGGTCCCAGCCAAGGATTTTACATGGGGAATCTATGAAGTAGACACTATTTTTATCTGCTGAGGCTCAGAGAAGTTAAGTCACTTATCCAAAGAAGCACAGCTGTTAAAACAGGCGAGGCTTTAAACCCGGGAATGTTAGATTCGAGGCCTGTGCTCTTTCCAATGTACCATGTAGTCTCAAACTATAGCATCACCACAAAAGAGCAGCCCCTCAGCTGCAGCATGCTGAGATGGAGACAAAGGGGAGAGAGAAAAGGGGATGCTGTGAGGTGATGGGCTCTTTGCTCTTGAGCCCATGATGCAGATTCAACTGACTGGAAAGGAAGGCCTGTGAGCCACTGAGATTCTGACGGTGCAATCAAGAGTTAGCATGTGGGCACGAAATAGCTTCCCTTTGAAGCTCATTGTCTTCGGAGAGCTTTTCCACCCTCCAGCCACTTTTCCACTAGATTTCTTCTTTCCTTTACTCAGCTTATTTGGGTTGGCTTCTTTTCTCATGTCTCTCAGTCTCAACCAAAGACAGAGGATCCAATGCAGGAGGCAGACAAACTTGAGCTTTAACCCAATGCCACTTGCTGTGTCAGCTTTGGCAAGTCGTTTTATTGTTTAATTTCTGGGGATTGTATTTTATGTTATATTATGTTATGTTATATTATATTGTATTACATTACAGTGTTCTTCATGGTATTATTATGAAGATTAATGAGATACTGTATGTCAGATTTATAGCACGTTTTCTGGCATATTGCAAATATCAGTAGATTACATACATATTATCTATGCAGCCTTCTTGAACTCAGAGAATTTTATTTCTTCTACTTTCCTCTGTGCCATAATTCTATTCTTTTTGAAATGTCACTTCTGGCTCCCATTTTCCAGAAATGTTTGCCAGAGGAATCTAGTCCATTAAATAAGCAGCCAATGTTTTTTTTTTTTTTCCCCCAATCCAAATTTTCTTTTAGCATGCTCTTCTGATTGTATGATGCAGCTACCGGCATGTTTACCTTTCTCCCCTACCTACAACCTCCAGTGGTAAAAAGAATGCAGAGCTACTGACTAGAGGGTTGTGGCTTCTACTTTTCTTTAGCTATGACCCTACAGGCAAATTGATTTTGCTTTTTTTGCACTTGAGTATCCTCGTCTGTAAAATGGAAATAAGACCTCTCCAACCCACTTCAAAGGGTTATCATAAAAGCTCAATAAGATATACTGTGTAAAATATTTAGAAAACATCAGAATGCTATATGAATATAAGGCATTGTTATTCAAATATAGAATGTCTAAAGAGCTTTAATTGTTAGCCCCGTGATAGTTAACTTTTGATGTGGAGCACACAACCACAAATGCTCAATGTCATGCAACAATAAACATTTATTTCTCACACATCTGTGGAGTTCAGCTGATGCAGGCTGGGCTCCCTCCTACATCTAGGGGGTGGCTGGAGTTTGGCTGAGCATGCTGGGCCTGGCTGAGTCAACTTGGTTCCACATGTTTTTCATCTTCCTCCCTGGATTAGTGGGCTAACCCAAGCATGTCTTTCTCAGGGTGATAGTGGAAGTATGACAAAGCAAATGAAAGCAGGCATGGCTTCTTGAAGCCTAGGCTTGGAATGGCACATTATCACTTTCAGTGGCCAAGAACGTCACGTGGCTGAACTCAGGGGTAGGGGTGATGCACCATCCATCGTGAGACGATTTTTCAGTTTCGTGAGAAAGGGCATAGATTCCAAGAAGGGTAACAACTGGGGACATTAACGTAAATCTGCCACACTATGTTTCTTGCCTAGGGCTCAAATGGGATTCTCTGGAGGCCCAGCAGAAGCCTAATGTTCTTAAAAAGGATGCTGGGCGTCAGTGGACAGACAAGTTCACCAGCTTTACCATGGCAGATTGCCTCTAGGACCCAAGGTCAAAACTCTTTAGGTTTAAGTAGTGAAGCACAGGAAGTGACCATCGTAAAGTGTGGTCTTTGTTTCTGGTCCTACCCGTTGCTTTTTTGTATGAATTTAAACCAGTTGTTTTTTCTTTTCCTGAGATTATTGCTTTGCAACAGTGGAAAAATACCCATGATATTCTTCCACCCTTTTTTTCCAGGATTCCTTTAGATTCCTGAGGAGCTAGGAGAGCAATACGTACAACATATGATTCTAGGATTCTTGTCCGAGAACATTTCAATCTCAAGTCACATTCACCCCCATAAAAGCTTTCCTTAGAGCCAGTTTTATTCCTGAAGATACCAGATCTCCATAAACACATGACTGGAGCCACTGCGGGTTGCTGGCAATGAGATTTTTGCCTGGCAGGTTTATTTGTAAATGACTGCAGAGAACTGAGTGAAATATTTCAGAGCCAGAAATTCTGGGTTACAAAGTTTCGAACCAGAACACCCTCTTCAAAAGAAGGTGAAGATGAGTAGAGAGAGAGAAAGAATGAGGGGTGGGGCAGGGGCGAGAGTTTAATGGGCTAGCTCCAGGATACAGATGTTCCTTCAAAAGAAATCTCTCAAGTTCCTTTAGCCCAAGTTACACAGCAAGTGAAACAAAAAAGGTCTACAGCATCTTTGATTGAGGTCACATGGATTTATTGAAAGTGGTTGTCAGGGAGAATTGAGACGTAGGGGAGCTCGCACATATGTATAAACACAGACACACACACACACACACACACACACACACACACACACACACACACACACACACACACACTCAGTATTGGCATCATCAAATGCTTCTCTTTTTGCCCCAAGAAATTAAATCCAGGATCTGGAGTTCTACCCTTTAGGTTATCTTTATTATTATTATATTTTAAATGAAACAACTGCTCTCTCAAAGAAAGCAAAAAAGAAAACTATATCAGAGCAGTTACTAACTTGCACTAGAGTTAAGTTTTCCAAGGAGGAATATGTCCAGAACTGTGAGTCTGGGAACTCAGAAAATGGTCGAGAAAAGAAGCTCTTGTCAGGGTTACACGGACGTATGTAAAAGGACACTCAAACCTTTTATCAGCTCTTAGCTTTCCTGGGAATTTTGCGGAAACTCTAACACCCCACTTGGGGCCAAATATTCTACATCTGAAAGAGTCAGATGGTTCAGTGTTTTCTTTCCCACTCAGCTCATTCATTTATTTATCTGATACTTATTCAATGAGCACATACTACCTACCAGGCATTGGGTTACTGTGGTTAGAGGTGAACAAAACAGGTATGGTCTCTGTTCTCCTGGGATTTGTAGTTTAGTGGAGGGAGGACCACAATTAATTAATTAATTAATTAAATAAATTTAACTTTATATAAGTGCCATGAAATAAATAAACAAAATTCAGGGACAGAAAATAGCAGAGACCTTTCCATATAGAGTGGTCAGAGGCGGCTTCTCTGAGAAGGTCACATTTAAGCTTCATATGCAGAGACTTAAATGTTGAGAGAAGCTAGTCATGTGACAACCAAAGAATGAGGGATGCAGTGATATGTTAGGCAGAAAGAATCATCCTGAGAAGCCTTCAAATAGAGATACAATGTGAGTTACTCCCGACCACAGCTAATCATCCAATCAGCATTCAGAGAGATCTTTAAAAAAAGTAATGTAGAAGTAGAAAGCAGAGAATCTAGTAGTAAGTAATGTGCTGACTTACTTGGTGGCTAGGGAGACTGAAAGAATAAAATGAATTTTGCAGATTTATCTTGGTGGTAGAATAAGTACTTGATGTTGGATTGAATGGTCTAGGTGGGTAAGAATGCTGTTGAGAAGGGAAAGGGAGAAATTGAAGAAAACTCCAAGGTTTTTCACTTGAGACTTTGGGTAGATTGCTTTTCACTATAAGAACCAGCCCTTTTGTTGGAAATATAAATCAAGAATTTAGAAGTTTTGTTTAAAGGTCTGGATGTTGAATATTTTTAGACCTTGACTCTGAACCTTAGGGTCTAAGATATTTCCACTTCTCCCTCTGAAGCAGAGGGGTTTTGGCTTGCAGTAGAGAAGGCTGAGGGATAATCTAAGATTTTGGTTAGTTCTCTCAGCTGTACTGGAAGCGGGTATGGGAACTTAATGTGCTCTTAATACACATGCCGCAAGGAGTATCCATGAAGGCGTCTGGATTTGATGGCAGGATCAATTAAATCACAAGCATAGTTTTTCATCTATTTTGATGGAAATATAAGAAGGTTGGAATCAATATAAGCAAGAAGTTCAGTTAAAAACCAAAAGAACGTCCAAACCATGCGTGTCATGATTTCTTACTCTACATCTTATACA
Organism: Pteropus medius; assembly: GCF_902729225.1. NCBI lineage: Eukaryota > Metazoa > Chordata > Mammalia > Chiroptera > Pteropodidae > Pteropus > Pteropus medius. Next base: position 21,274,192 of record NW_024351729.1, read on the forward strand.
AGTGACTCTGAATATAATAATTGAGGAGTGGACTTACTTAGATGAAGATTAGATGATGTTAAATATGACTTGTTATAAAATGTAGTGGACAAAATCCAACACCACATTCGGAAAATAATTTATTATAACTAGGTGGGATTTATTGCAAGAATAAATTTTTTTTTTTAGTTTTAGCAAACATATTAGGATAATATAATACATTAACATATCTAAGGAGAAAAATCATGATGATTGCCATGATGTGGAAAAAAATCTTTGAAAAAATTTCATATATTCCTGACAAAAGAACTCAAGAATGTAGGATTGATAGCTACTTCCTTATAAAATAAAAATATATAGTTCGATCTTAAAGTCAGCATCTTACTTAGTGAGAAAACATTAGAGGCATACCTATTAAGATCAGGAACAAAGCAAAAACGTTTATTATCTCCTCTTTTTTTAACATTGTACTGAAAATATTAGCTAATGCAATTAGACAAGGTAAATCAATTAGAGGCACAAGAATTGGAAACAAAGAAGTAAAACTATCAATATTTGCAGATGATATGATAGTATGTAAACTCAATCAATACTAAAACTAACTGAAACGATCAAATATTTTACTAAATTTAGAAAGAAATGCATAATTTAAAATTAGCATTTAGAAATCAATAAATATTTTATACACAAACAATAATAATTAGAGGGTATAATGATAGAGAAAATTACATTTAGAATAACAACAAGAGGATAAAATACTCAGGGACGAGTTCAATAAGAAATATGCACAATCCAAAGCAGAGAAATTTAAACTCTCCTTAAAAACACAAAAGTAGACTTGTTCAAATGGAAAGACAGCCTTTGTTTTTGCTTAGGATGTCTCAATATCATAATGATGTTATTTCTCCCTTAGTGAATTTGTACATTGAATACAATCCCAATAAAATATCACATTTAAAAATTTTTACAGAAAAATCAATATAAAAGTTTATATAGAAAAAATAAACACGCAAAAATAACTAGAAATGCATTAAGAAATAAAAATGAGCTTTGATGAAGGATAGGTAGACAGACCAACCAGTAAAATAAAGTATAATCCAGAAACAGACCACATACACAGAAAATTTTAGTATATGATACAAATAGAAGTACTGATTATTGATAGCATTTAAAAAAAGATAAAATGAATCTGTATCTTAAAACATATACAAAAATAAACTTCAAAGTTTTCAGAGATAAGTATAAAAAATAAAGCCTTATAAATTTGTGAGTTGAGTTAAAAGAAAATATGAGTAAACCAATTACTAACTTGGATCTGATCTGAGTCTAAGTTTGGCTTGAAATCCTGCTGTAATAATAATAATAATAAATTTGACTATATAACATTTAAAAACAACAACTTTGCATGGTTAAAAACACCATGAGCAGCAAATTCAAAAGTTAATGACAAACTGGGAGAAAATATTTTTATGCATATTACAAATAAAGAGCTAATGTCCCCAAATTATAAAAAAAACTTTTGAAATCGGGGGAAAAACGAAAACCAAAAACCCATTAGAAAAATGAGCAAAATTGTTATAAAAATGTCCAAATTATTTTTAAAATGGTTCTTAAATACATTAAAAAAATGCTTATGTTTTCACATGATAAGAGAGATGAAAATTAAATTTAAAATGTGATACAATGTCTCACCTATCAGAATAAAAAACAAAGTTTAAAACGCTTGACTGCACTCTTTAACAAAACTCTGAGGACACAAACACTCCCATGGCTAATAGCAACGAAAAATGATACGGCACTTTGGAGGGGAAATTGACAATATCTAACAAAATTACATATGTATTTATCTCTTGATCTAGCAATCCTTCTTAGAGGAATTTACTCTGAAGATATATCTCCAACCCTCCAACAACGTGAAAATAAATATGCACAAAGTTTTTCATTGCGACGGTGCTTATCATCGCAAAATATGGGAAACAACCTAAGTTTCTATATCCAGTGAACCCAGTAAATTGATACATCCACTCAATGGAGTACTATGGAGCTGTCAAACAAAGAAGGGAGATCTCTATGCCTGAGATGGAGTGACTTTTAGGATATTTTAATTAAGTGATAAAAAGCAAAAGGCAAAAGAGTATACACACAATTTATACTATGCTATCTTTTGTGTAAGAAAAAAGGAGGAGGAAGAAAATATACACATATGAAATACCTGTTTAAATTTTGCCAAAAGAAACACAGGAAGGGTAAATCCAAAATGAGTAACCTATAGGGGATGTGGGAAAATGGAGTGGAAAGGATGGGTTATGATGGTGGTGGTGGTGGGGCCAGGTAACACTTCTCTGAGTATACATTTTGTATAGTTTTTACTTTGGAAACCATGTTAATTTTATATCAAAAAAATATAAGATATTACAAATGAATAACATTACCACACTGGGGGATGAAAACACCAGTATATGTCCTTTGGGCCAGTCATTGGCTTTTATTCAGTGTGCACACCCTTTCCCTCCCCCAAAACAGGGCTATGCGGTCAGCATTGCAGAGGAAGAAGAGTACGTGACTGAGTTTTTAGGAAACTTGGAAATAATTAAGTGCAAAGAGTTACTTAACACTCTTGCTTAGGCCGGAAAGTGGGAGGGGGATATAAAATCCATACAGGGATCCAAGAGGCTAGACGTCCTGGAAAGAACTAGAAAGGCTTAAGTATTTCATGGCAATAATCTAATTGTAGATTGCCATTGGAAATAAACTTTGCTTGGATATTCCTGAATTGAGAAATATGGGAGCTAAGCACAGAGTGAGAATTATACTAGAGACATATTTGTGGAACTGAGATGAGCCCTAAAATTTCCACTGTTTATAGAGTGCCCACTCTGTAAGCCATTACACATCTGTATAGGCATCAGAGATCAAAATATTAGGAGAGGTATGAAAAGTAGAGTAGCTAAACATGGAACCAGAGGGCACTGGTTTGACCCTTTCGTTTACAAATGAGGCAACTGAGGCCCACATGAGATTGACCTAGCACAATGTTGTACTTACTGCTAGTTCATGGCACAGCAAAGGCAAACATCTGGCTGGGTAGTGAGATTTGCCTTTTAGGTGCCCTGCCTCCGTTTTCACCACCCAGGATGGAGAGGAAATTGTAGTACAAAGAGGCAGAATATCGGGGGGCTTTGAGACTTGTTGTTGTCTCTGTAGATGGAACCAGCAAAGCCTTCAAAGATGTGGATTCTACCATGAGGCAGCTATTTTGGCATGGGCTGAAAGAATTCAACCAGAAGAAAACAGGCCAGCAGTGTTAACCTCTTGACATCAAAATGCGATTACTGAGCTTTTGTAGAACTTAATACCGTGCTAGACATCATCTGTGTTGGTCTTTGTATCTGCAGAGCCTAAACTGTTACATGTTTTGTGATGACTAAAATTCTGTTTATAACATTCTTGCATTTTTCTTTGGTGAATATCATTGGAGTCATTTACTACCAGGCTTTCTTCTATAGTTTTTCCACCAACCTATTATGCTCATCTTTCTGGCCTTATCCTTGCCCATCTTCAGTGAATTTCTTGCAGCAGAATGTGCTACATGGGTGAGCATAAACTTGTGTTTATACACCTAGTGGCTATGAAAAATGGTTTCTTTCAAATAGTACTACACTTGGCTAGCAGTTGGGGATACAATGAATTAGAGAAGCAGACGTGGTCTCTGCTTATTGATTCTGTGTCCCTGTTGGGTTAAGGAGTTGTATGTTACCTAAACCACACCCTCTGTCTCTTGAGTTGTCTTAATGCTTGTGCTTCAGTCCTTTGTTTTGTTCCTCAAAACTGCTTGCTCACTTTGTGTAGTCACTTAGGAGGAGAGATACAAAAGAGGAACAGAATGGGAGTGGCTATTTTCCCAAACACACAGCTGTTTTGGGGGATGCAAATCCAGATCCTTGGATAATAAGGAAGGAAATCTCTATCAGTAGTAGCAAAAGGTCTAAGAATGTCTCCAATTAGTGCTACCCCTTCCTTTCTCTTTCATTATACTCTGATAGTCCACCCTCAAAGTCTCAGTGCAAGACAGAGTTTGGGAGATGACGCGTGACCTTAGAAAGGTTTTGCCCTTCTGGTACATAAAGTTCAAACTCAAGAGTGGGAAATCCACATCAAAAAGAAGCAGCATAGAACCACATGCTCAGATAGAGAGGCCATTCCTTGTAAAGGTAAAGTAACAAATGCCATGAGTTACAGAACACAACGTGGGCCACTTTCTGGAGATCCCGAGGATTCCAAAGACGGCATATTTTCTTTACTTAGAACACAAGTCTTTAACCGCGAAAGATCATGAGTAGATTTTAGGAATCTGTGAAGTCCTAAAATTACATTAGAATTGAGTATGTAAGTTTTTCTTAGGGAGAGGCTTCATATCAAAATTCTCAGAGAGATTGGTGGTCCTTAATATCTACCATGGTGATAGGAGACATGTCGCTGACTGAACAGTTATTCAGAGTTGGAGACAAATGGAAGGCTCGGAATGCATTCCCATGGGGTTCACAACAGCCAGGTCAATCAAACTCTCACCTGCCTGAGCATATCTCCCATTATTCTTCCAGGAAGTTATCCTCAAAGAACCATGAATATTATATAACACTCCATGGGGTACAACCTTCAGAGAAAGCTGTATGGAAAGGGTTGCCTGACAAGAGGGGTGACCTTCTGCCAAGGGACACAGAAGCATAAAGTGATCCAAAAGGGGGGAGTATCACAGGAGTAATTCTCCCTCCAAAGCCACAGACACCAAGTCTTTCATTACTTGAAAAACAAATTAATGACTTAAAGTACAATGAGTTAGTTTAATAACCAGCAATTCCCTATTGAAATGACAATTCAGGCTGTGACTATTTTTCTCACAATTATTGGTCCACACTGAATTTCTTCTCTCATTCATTGCCTTCTTTCTCCCTGATTCCACCTCAAAGAGATATGCTGAGTATCACTGCCACAGCAACCTGGTGGTTTTTATGTCTTCTGACTCATTGACCTCAAAGCCATAGTGCATCTAATGCCTGTGGGTTTGTGGCCTTTTTCTCTTTGGTTCCAATCACTGTTTATCTGGTTGTCTCTTTGTTCACTCATTCACTTAACAAATATTTGCTATGAATTGCAAGCCCACTGGCTAGCAGACACTGTTCTGGTAATGAGAATACAAGGAGGAAGGAAAAACATAATTACTGCCTCCAGAGAGATTACCATTTAGCATTCAAAAGCCAGATATGCAAATAATTATAACACAATAAAAAAAAATGTCAGTGAAGAAATGTGCCGAGTGTCGTGTGCTATAGAAGGACATCCTTTAAGTCTAGAATGCTAGGAAAGTCTTCACAAAGGAGATAGCATTTGGACTTAGGTCCAATGGGGAACTAGGGGTTTTCTGGACAATGGACATAGCATATGCCAGGAAGAGGAAACCACATGTATGAAGCTCTTAAGGTAAGGCAGCATGTGACAGAGCATAGTGAGTTCAGAGGCTTGGAAGAGCCAGATATGGGAGAAATGCAGTGTGTCTGTGAGAACGTGGGCATGGGTTGGAGGGCAGGCAAGGCCAGCTCACAAGGGCTCCTCTGCCTGCTGAAGGGCTAATTTTGATTCTGAAGAGCCACCAAGGGATTTTTAAGCAGCCTCCTTTTAGGATTAGCTTTATATTTTAGCAAGTTCACTCTTTCGGCCTAAGAGTGGGGATGGAATAAAGGAAATGAGAATGAAGGCATAAGACCAGTTTAGAGACTGTTCAATAATTCCAGTGAAAAAAGATAACTTTAAAAGGAGAAAGACGTGGTCCCCATCTCACAACCTGTGATGTCTGCTAAGGATGTCTGATGCTGATGGAGCCTCTGTCTCCTTGCTGCCATGATGCAAGAGGACAGAGTCGGTCAGGTTTGACATTGTCTCCTTATTCTCCTAGTGGGAGGGTTGTACTGTAAGATGGAGATAATCAAGGGCTTCACACACAACATATGGGAGGGAAGAGAGAATAGCAATTGGAACGCAGTCTGCCCAGCATCCCCAGTGGCCACCAAGAGGTACAGCGGGCTGGGGCTCTGACCCAGTTTCCAGTTGGCTAGCCGAATGGAAACAGCTCCTCACTGGACCACTGGGTTTTTTCCCGAAGAACAGTGAAGTACAGTGGTTTGGGTTGGGCGGGGAGCGAGGGGCTGACTGAGCAAGGAAGTCAGAAGCAAATGCAGACCCCGATACCCAGGAGCACCAAAGAAGACCTATGTAGAAGCATGGGCCAACCCACCTCAGGTGTGAGAAGAAGAAAGGGAAAATTTTTAAAAAAGACACAAATGCTAAATAAATGGAAGCACACCTTAAAACCCCCCCTAGTTAAACAGATAATCTCCTCATAGAATGAGTTGGAAACCTAGAGTTCGACCTTGCTGCAGATTATAAGAAAGATGGCAGGCGGGCTTGCATGCCTGGATTGTCCAGGCAGTGTTCGTCTGACATGGATATTTTGACACCAGCCCCCTTTCCTGGGTGCTTGCCTCACGAGGTTTGATCTGCTCTCTCATCTTTAAAAGCCTCTCTCAGCAGTTATTTGGCCCTGGGTCCGGTGGCGTCTGGATGTTACGAAGGCCCGTGGAGCTGGGATGACATTTCTCAGCTGACTCAGCTCAGACCCAGAAATATGGAGAAGGCTGGGTCTGTGAAGCTCCCAGTCACATTTTCCCACTTAGAATCCTATGGGGTGTCCGTCAAGCCTGGAAACATCGATTATGTCATTTTCGGGTTTTTTTTGTTGTTGTGGGGTTTTTTTTGGTTTTGGTTTTTTTTTTACAGATTGAAAATGTTTTGGGGCAACAAAATGTGTATTTTTCTATACTTCCAAAGTTTATGGCTAGAGGAGGGTGGTCAGTGAGAGTTATGTTGGAGAACAGGTTATTTTTGTCTAATATTTATCTTTTCATTCACTCAACCAAGCAAATAGTGTGTTTGTGCTAGATACCGCAGAGGACACAGATGTGCATTAAGACAAACTGCCCCAGAGCAGTTTACACTGTACTCTGTAGAAAAGATACTTACACTCCCGTAAATAGGATGAGGCAGAATATGTGCATGTCTCTTTGCACTTATCACAAAGTGGTGAATGTCCTGGTCAGGAATCTTTAACTTGTCAATGGCAGAAAACCAACTTCAACTTAAGAAAAAAGGGAATTATTTATTGAAAGCCAACAGGGAACTGTTCATTGCTTCATACAACTAGTAAGTCCAAGGATACAAATGTGCCCAAAGCCTTGTGATGGTATCAGGACTCTGCCTGAGAGTGAAGCCAACCTATAGAGCAGAGAGACAAATGGACTTTCTCCAGGTGTCAAGAAAGACAGCGGTTTGGAGCCCTTATCCAGAAGACCTCCTCCTCTCCAACCCCCATCTGAGAAACCACCCCAAAGACCCCGATTACTCCTGTATGGCTTTTATCATCAAATCTGGACCAATCACTGGCTCAAGATGAAATACTCGTGTTGGCATGCTGGGTCAGGTGCCTACCCATGTTAATGCAACGAGGAAGAAGTGAAATCCCCAAATAAAGGGGTGCTGGACAAGCCAATCACAAATATCCGCTACTGTAACACACCTGTGAAGGGATGGTTTTTAGTCAATAGATAGGTAGTAGGGAAAAGATGGATGAAGAATGAGATGGTTCCTACAGAAAGAAAGGCAGAGCACAGGAAAATGGAACTTGGACACAGTGAGTCATGGGGGTTGGCTAGATCTTAGGATCTAGGCAGAGGAGCATAATCATGTAGCTGGAGGGGCAGGTGGGATGGGGCTTTAGAGAGTGTTGGATTCCAGGTAAAGAGTTTGCTCTTTAGTGGGACATGCGGAACTCTTAAAATGATCTAACAATAGATTAAAGTCAGGAAAATAAATCTGGTTTCAGAGTGCTGGGTGGGTTGAGATGGAAGAAATGAAGAGTCAGAGAGTGGAGGAGGCTATTTCAATACTTCAGGTGAAGGTCAGTGGGAGAGGGTCTGATGTGGGTGGCAGCAATGGAACTAGAGAGGAAGGACACTGTGTAGCCAGACTGAGTTTTGTCCAGTTGAACATGGAGAATCAGTGAGAGGAAGGAGTCAGAATGATGCTGTTTCTAACCTAGGTGACTAGCCATGGTCAATATGGACGTTCTAATAGAGCTCATGTCATCTCCCATGGATTTGTCCAGCAAAAGAGGTTGCCACTTAAAATTCTATGGAACACTATTTATTCCTAAGGACTGCGTTTCTGATGCTTTGGCCTTGCTCAAGCTCACTCTAGACCTAAAACCATTGTCCTTGAGCAGGAGTGGTTTAATACAACTAACAGATCATGTGGTGTTTTCTCTTTCAAATGACTTTCTGTATCAACCTGTCTGCCCTAGAGCAAATTTATTTTCTAGGACTCCCCTACTATTTGAAAAATGTCAATGAGCTAAGCTTGGTGCTTGATAATAAGATTCCATTTTACACCTGAGGAAAGGAACTCAGATGAAGGTGTTGGTAGCTGAGTTTAAGGAATGGTCAAAGACATCTGCTAAAATTTCTGCCACACCATGACTAAAATAAAACAGGAATTGGATTTGAGCAGCCAACCTTCAACTAACTAGAATATTAGAATGTCTAATTTGTCTGCTCCACAGTCCCCAGGAACCCAAAGCAAGAAGCTTGGAGAGGACTGAATATCCTTACTCCTGCAGGTAATGCAGGGTTCTGTTTTGGTGTTTCTAACATGGCTTGTAGCCTTCTACAGCTCTGTTGCCACAATTTCTGTTAAACCAGGAGAAAATGTAAGCATCTAGGCTAGGGTGGTGCTATCGTGCGTCTCCAGGGTAGTGTGGCCGGGTTAGTTTAAGACTGGGAATGTGCTGACAGATAGAAAGCAAGTCAGAAGAAGGCATGGTGCGTGGTTAAGGGGTCAGAGGGACTGGCTTGGGAGGAGAGGTGGAAGTGCTGACATTAGCTTGCTCTGTACTCCCAACGCCCAGTGATGTGGCCTGATAGAAGGATGCCAGCCCACGGTAGGGTGTGGGCCCTGGGGGAGGGGGAGATTGTTGTTGTGGCCCAGAGGGGCTGGATTGGAGAGGAACAGAGGAAAACATAAGCTGGGGAAAAGCTGCCTAATGGATAAACCAGTTAGGAGACAGGATTGTCCACTAAGTGATGGGCATTAGCAGGGAGGTGCCTGAACCAGGCAAGGATGAATTCTCAGCTTTAAACCGCATCCCGCGTAGGGGGGAATAACACTAATGGTGGCACAAGTGGTTTGGAAGGGTTTGCCAAGCTCATCCAGGCTACTGCTTTTCTTATAGCTAAGGGTGGCACCAAGCCCAAAGAGAGACTGGTGGGATGTAGATAAAAATATAAAACTTTGCTTCCCACTACTTTCTTCAAAAATATAACACCTCATTCAAACTGGACTAGTCAACTTGTTCTCACTTCTTTGCCTAAGAACATCTTTCCAGAACATCTATTTTACATATCACCTTGGCTATGGGAACTTCCTTGATCACTCTAGGTCAATGCCATTTTTCCCTCTGCTGAATCTTCTTTTTGGTACTTCTCTTACTCTGCCTTGAATTAAAATGTCTGTGTAATTATGTCAATCTCCATTGCCAATGTGACCGAATAAATCTCTCCAGTTCCATGGCACCTAATACAGGGTTTAGTTACTATTCTAGTTGTTATTATGATAAGAATTTGTTAAACGTCTTTATTTAGTGCTAAGTGGTATTATTCCATTTACTGTTCACACAATATTAGAAGATAGTATTATTTTCTAATTTTTAGATAACATTACATATATATGTATGTATGTATACATATTTATACTTATATACATATATATACCTAATGGATTATGCCTAATGGATTATACATATGTATATATAATACGTAATATGTAATATACATATGTACATATATATGCATGCATTTGTTGTCTTTGTTCTTGCCATTAAATCTAAAGAAAATAATGTTGTATTGGGGGGATCTTTAGTGCATCTTTCTCATTCCTAATATTTCCTTCTAAGTGAATGATATTTTCTTCTAAGTAAAGGGCAGTCCACTCGAGTAACACTCTTGGCCTCCTTTTACCTGCTCACTCCTCCTTGGAGAAGTAACCTAGTCTTGTGAATTTGGAAGGGAGAGTGTAGCCGAGCCCCTCCTTTGTCCTCTTTCTCTTGGAATGAGCCTACCTGTGGGAAACACACACTCTGTATTGACCCTTCAAGTCTCTAGTTTTCCAAGAATAGACTCCACCCTACCTGAGTGCTTTCCCCAGTCCAGCCAAGTCTGTACTTGGGTGGGTAATTCTGTACAATTTTGGGATTCAGAATGAGTAAAACCACTTGTCCCTCATTTTAGGCCCCATTCACTACCTTTAACAGTTACAAAGGTGACATTTTTATCTTTATCTGCTTTATTTTTTTATCTTATTTCTCGGGATCAGAATTCTGGTGGGTAAGGAGTACCATCTATGGAGCATCCTCAAGTGCGTTGTCCCTCGTACATTCTTCATTACTCAATACAATCAACAACTAAGTGTAGAGCACTGTCGTGAGGGATATAATCCTCTTCCTGGAGTCTTCAAAACATATCTCTTGCCTTGTGAGGTTTTTTTTTTCCCCTCTTCTTTAGGGGTATGAAAGTTGACACCACCATCCTGCCCCTCACCCTCCATCATGAAATATTAATAGAAAGAAAAGGCAAAGTGAAGTGATGATTCTAAAACAGATCTACATTTAGCTTTGTCCCCATCTTGATGATGATTAGCTAAAAGAGGGATGTTGGATCCTGCATGTTGGGTGTGGGCTGGGGTGGGGGTGGGAAAACATAAGAAGTTACTGTGAATGCTAAATACTGAAGACAATCTTGACGAATTCCTGAAAGGGCCTCTATCTCACAAGGGCATGCAAGATGAGCTCATGTTGAAAAGGTCTTAAAGAAGCCAGGGAGGAAAGTTAACAACTCATTTTGCCAAAATCTATAGTAGATCCTTGATGTAGACACCATAACTCTATTATACAGATTTGAAACTAAGGTGAGAGAAGATAAATAAGTCCCAGGCCATACAGTGAATATCAAGGGAAGTCTGAATTTGAACTTACCCCTGCCTGACTGCAAAGCCCTTGTTCCTTCTCTTGCCGTAGAGGAGGGGTAAGGGTGAGAGGGGGCCATCCACAGGGGAAGAATGAGACATATCATGATTGGGTCTCAGGAGTAGGAGAGAAGCCACTGTGTCTGGGTCTATGTAGGGGGATAAGATTCCTAGAGACAAGGAACGGATGGAGATGACTTCTGGCTGATGCCACTTCCTTGATCCCTTTAGAATTCCCTCTATATCTGCCTTAAATCTAACAAAATGTTGTTCATAGCAGATCGAGAGAATGCAGTCAAGCAGGTATCTGTGCCACATCATGAATGTTCCAGTGACCTGAATTTGGGGATGGTAACTGTAGTTTCGCTGCTTTTCTTCAGAACTGGCTTTTGGCTTTGGGGTCTTCCACCTCCCTCCACATTTCCTCGCACCCCCATTTCCAAGCTCCCTCCTCTCTCCTCAGAGGGAGTAGGGGTAGAGGGCTCGTGCGCATGCTTGGGCTGGGAGTAGGGATAGAGGCTCATGCACATGCATGCCTTTGTCTTCTGCAATTCCAAGTCAAAGAGCAGAAGGGGTCAGCTTGGAATGTGAGGTGGCCCAGGGCAGTCTGGCAACCAACCAGAAAGAAGAAGGATCCACTGTATATTTGCACTGGCTCAGCACAGGAGAGGAACTGACAAAGGACTTCTGGCTTAGCCGAGACATGAGGCATCTCAGGGGAGGGCTTGGCTGAGGCAGTGGAAGATGGCTTATTGGGAACCGTTTTGCCTGGAGTTATAACCTCATTGCTTCTTGGTCTATTGGCTAAGATCAAGTGTGGAGTTATGACCTTCCCTGCTGTTTCCACCCCACACTGGGTCAGAGTCCTATGCCTTCTTGAGAGACAACGGGTCCCCTCTTTAGCCTGTCAGATTCCTCTCCTAACTGGGGAGGGAGAGAAGACCCGATGACCAGGGGCAGTTGTGAGCTCATGGAAAGAGCACAGGTTCTATTTGGATTTGTTGTTAGAAGGTAGAAACAAACATAAACAATGGACAGACAGAAGAACCTGTCCCTCGGCCTCAGTTTTCTCCTCTCTTCAGTGAGGAACACAACACCCTCACAGGAAGCTACAAGAATGAATAACAGAGGTAACTGGGGCAACAGCAGGACCCCACTTGGCACATCCTAGGCCCTAAATGAATGCTGAACAGGGCAGCATAACACGGGGGTGAAGACCTAGGGCCAGACTGAGTGGAATGGAATCTATGTCTGTACTTAAAAATCTTGATATGTTGTTCATCATGGATTTTTGGCATTAACTAAGATTTTTAAAAAATATTTTATTGCATTAAAATATGTTTGTCTCAATTATTGAATTTGTTTGGTGATCTCCTTAAATTTTGTGCCCAAAGCACCTCACTGACCTCACCGGAGGCCCAGCCCTGCTGACCTTGTTTATCTCTTACGATCAAGTCTCTTAATTCTTCATGCCACAGGCTCCTCATGTGTAGAATAAGAATAATGATGGCACTACCACACAGGCTTGTCTGAGGATGAGACGTGTGAATACACACACCACATCTTCATTCCCAGCCGAACCGAGTACCGAGTAAGCACACAGAGAACGTTAGTCTTTATTCTTGTTGTTGCTGTTGTTCAAATTATTAATCATTTGTCAGCCTGGAGAGAGAGAACCTTCCAAATGCGAAGTTTTCCGTGGAGGGGGAGGGGACAGTAGTGGGTGAGGTGAAGGAGCCCCGGACACTCAGGGCCTTGAGCCAGGGCAGGGGTGCGTGGGGGCTTCCATGTGCTGAGCAGAGAGAGGCACCTTCGTCAAGCCCTTGCAGAAAACGCTTGCGATGCAGCTGCTCCGACGCCACAAGCTGCCTCAACAGCTTTTCCTTTCGGGGCTTGTTTAACATTTCAAACAAAAATAAAATAAATAACGGCAGTGTTTATGGAAACCTAAGACAGAAATGAAGATGGCTAAGGAGAAAGCTAAGCGGAAGCGGGCCAGAAGGGGGTTTAGGGGATCCCCCTTTCCTTGGAGTTAGCAGTTTTGTGCAGCGGTTTGTCAGCCTTTCCTACCACACCCGTGGTGGGAACCTAGCAACCTCTCCACTGACATGCACAAATACACACGAGTACACGTGTGCACACACATGCATGCACGTGCGCGCGCACACACACACGCACACACACACTTCCATCCCACTGGGAGGCACACACTTCAGACACCATCTCACACATCTCTCTCTTTTTGAAAATGCTTCCACTCACTTTCTCCTTTATCTTCTTGGCTATTTTGGTTTTTTTTGAAACCAAAAAACCTTCACTCATTCTGGCCAGATAGTGCACAAAATTTCACCCCTTCGGTCTGGTGAAATTTTTGGCCTTGACTTTCACTCTTAACAGACCAAGACAGACTTATGTTTATGTGGCTAAGTCATTCCCAAGCTGCAGTTCCCGGGAGGTGGGAGAGCGAGTAGAGAGAGGAGGTTTCTACAAGGGAAGACATCAACATAACGCTTTGCCTAAGATTTGCTTCCTAGTACTTTAAATGTATGCAGGTTATTTTATTCTCCATTTTTTTTTCCTTCACCTACCTGGTTTCGCTTCAGCAGACTCCATTGTGTGAGTCTTGCCGGTGACAAAGATACTGTAGGGAAAGTGGAGGAACGTGATGAAGATGCGAAGACTTCTCAGAAGTCCAGGTGACATCTCTGGGCCCTCCTCAAAGAGCACAGTTCCAAAAGCCCAGTGCTCTGCTCCGGAAGCAGGTGGGACATTTCTAGTTCCAAAAGCCCAGTGCTCTGCTCCTAGCAGGTGGGAGATTTCTAGGAATCCAAGTGTCCAGAACCTTAGTCCTCTTTACCTCACTGGTGAAGGCACCCTGATGCCCACGACAGCACAGATCCTGGAGACCCTCGACCTCCTCCTCTTGGTTCTGGATTGGCATTGTGCCTCGATGCAACTGAGCTGGCTGGCTGTCCACCAACAACCATCACCCCCATGTGTAAGGCTCCATTTGGAGAAGCAGAACAGGCTCCTCTCTCTTAAGTCCAGGGCCTAACGTAGTAACAACTGGGCAGCATAGCAGTTTTGAACTAAGGCCTAGTCCCATGGAAGAGCTGGGCCGAAGTCCGAAGTGTGCCATGAGCATGCAGATGTCACACTCTTCATTCATTTTGGCTTAGCTGGGTGACCAGAGAACTTGGGAAATTACTTCTCTTGAGTCTCAATTTCTTTATCTCTAAATTGGGAACACCATCTCACAGGATTGTGAAGATTACATTTAAACAAGAAATGTTTAATAGAATGTAGCACGGCCCAAGGTGCTTTTATCTACATTCATTTCTTCTTTCGTGTCCACTCCTTCTCTGAATAACTGCTGCAAAAGTTGTAGAGAGACCAAGGGTTGCAGTAGACCAAGACCTTCAATGATTTTTAAGCAGCGTCTTATGATGAATACCTTGGTATTTTTACATATTCCACAAATAAAAGATTGTATTTGTCAATGTAGAAAACGTGCTCCTTCCAGATACTCAGAGACTTAGATCAACTTTCTTATTCCAAATTTCCATATTCCCTCCATTCCTCAAGCCAGGCAGAGGACTGAAGATATTTCTCATTGAACGCAGGACCATAAATTTGCCGTGGTCTATCTTTTTCCTGACTTGAGTCACCTACTATAATCCACTAACTACATGAATAGTTCAAGGGCCTGGAGAGCAGAAGATGACTTTAATTCTCCGCCCTTGCCCTCTTGACCCACCCCTCTCACACACCCTAGGGAAGGACCTGCTCTGTGCAAAGCACGAGAAGTGTTGGACACGGTCCCCCCTCTTCTTTACCACACTTACGAAGAAGAAAGGCAGCCTTAGAGAAGTGCAAAATTGCCTAGGACGCAAAGTTGGTTGGGAGACTGAACTTCTCAGAGAACGTTCTGAGGAGAACTTGGCATTTACTGTCAAGTTCGAAAAGTGAGTAATGTGTCGATGTGGGTACAGATAGATGTGTTTGGGGAGGCGCCAGGCAGAGGGAACAGCTGGTTACAGGAATGGCGCCTGAACTCTCAGGTCCCCAGCAGGCCTTAGGAGATAAGGCCGGAGAGTTATTTAGCTGGACATTCTCCTTTGGACCTTCCAGGCTGGCATTCCCTCTTTTTTTCTTGCTTGTGCCTCTGGGCTGCACTTGTCTGCTGCCTCCTTCTCTGGGCTGAGAGAGGGGGAAGGGGTCAGGAGTCATCTTCTCAAGGTCCCCCCCATGCCAGGCTGCTGGGACAGCAACCCTCTCTTACAGGGTGCTCCTAGCTGTTCCCTGTTCCTGTGTCTGTGAGCCCAGAAGTGGCAATGGCTCCTTACATTGGATATGGTCAGAGCAGGAGTCGTCACCGTCCCTTGTTGATTTCCCTTAACTCTGTCCTACCTTCTAGATCACCCTCTCCTTAAACTTTCTGCCACGTCCCAGCCTACACACCCTTTGTTCCTATTGGGATTGTGGTGGATACAGATGCTTTAGGGACACATTGTGGAGGCTACTAAATGATAGGGTGATGAGACTAGAGGCAGTACAGCTCCTTGCTAAATTCTGGGCACAGTAATGGATAATCGGCACGTACCTACTGATCAAACCAATGGAGAGATCAAAACTCCTTGGGCTGACTTTTAAAAGAGGCCTTTGAAGTCATCGGCCCAAGGGGAAACAATCTAGGTCAGAGAGACTGCTGGGGAGAGGGTGCAAGCTGGCATATCAGAGCTGACAAAGCAGAAGGTGGTGCTCCTTCTGCTGCAAACAGGCCAGCCCAGTAGTGGTGGGGTGGGCACACATATTCCAAGTCCTGGTGGAATTCGGTCCTCTAACTAGCTGGTTTGACTCAGCACTGCTGGGAGCCACAAAACATTCCTCATTAGCAGTTATGAGCTCATTATAAGATTCTGAGAAAAACACCAACAAAGGGTGCTGAGTTCCTCTAGAGCTGGCTTTTTATTTTATTTTATTTTTTTTAATTTGGAAAAAATATTATGTTTCAAATAAAGCCCTAATTTGTAGAATTTAGACATAGCGGGCAGCCCTCCTTCCCGCCACCCATTTTGCTATTTCAACTCCCTTTGGAATAGTTTTGGGAATGAGCAAAAAGTCACAAGGGGAGAAAACTCGAGCCCATACCCACACCTTCCTGGCATAGCCCAGCACTGGCTTTGTGGACCAGCCCTGCCATATGCATTTGGAGGCTGGGCTGGAGTGCCTGAGGATGCTTTGATTAGTGGAAGGAGCCAGACACAGCTTCTGAAGGTATATGTTCAAATCCCAGTTTTCAAGCTCACTAGCTTCAAGGTCTGGGTTCATTTCTTAAATCTCTCTGAGCTTTGGTTCCCTTGTCTATAAAATGGGAATGAGAAGCATATCTAATTCACTGTTTTGTTGTGATAGATATATAAGTGGTAGCTGAACCAGAACAGAAAGGAGGAGAAATGGAGGCCAAAGAAACGAAAGATTTCCTTGTTGGATTAAACCTTATTTCATCACACTGGGAGATCTCCTTGTGAGTGATGCTGCGAATGTTCTGTGTATATTTTTAATCTATAGCAACATAAACCATATTTAGTATGGGTCATAGGGCAATTGCACTTGAAAGACCTGGTTATTTTATGCGATTTTGCCAACAAGTGCCAAAATGAGTGCCTAGCACACAAGCCCTCTCTCTTTGTCAGGCTACTTCTCATACATAGAATAAAGACGGCTGATGTTCTTAACCATTCATTAGGATTTCAATCTGGCATCTCCCTCCTAGAATTCTACTGACCTCCAGTTGTTTGAGTCAATCCCACTCCAGTGGAAAACACACACACACACACACACACCCTTAGATGAAACAGACTAAATTGGCCTTACATAAAAAATAGTTCTATTCTTTAGCCAGATCTTGGTTAAGAGTTAGACCATATAATACATAATTAACCTCTATTCAGTGTTTACTACGTACCAGCCATTTATTCCAAGTGCAATTTACATGGATTATATCATTTAATCCTCAGTCTAACTCTGCGAAGTAGATACTGTTATTACCCCATTTTAAAGATGAGGAAACTGAGGCACAGAAACATTAATGGATTTACTCAATTCCTACTGCAAGCAGGACGGCCAGCATTTGAGTCCCGGCATTTGCCCTGAAGCTGTGCTCTTAGCCACTCCACCATCTGCTATATGTTGGAACTGATTTCATGGGGGCTCACTCAACTAGTAGAATGTGCTCTTGTTAACAGCTTTGTGAAACCCATGGTTTGTTTGTTTGTGACATAATTATCCATCAACTCACTCAAACCATAACCATAATAATTCTAGATACCACTTACAGCGACACACCTGGATCAGGTTTGCATCTTCATCACAAACCTGTAAGAAATGTCTTGTTAGCTTTATTTTTCAGATGAGGAATTTGATCCTTTGACCAGTCACATGGTAAAGAAATGGTGAAGCAGGAATTTCAACCCGTTTGTTTTCAGTGTAAATCTATAGACTGTAATTGAATCTTGAAGAATGTATTTTGTCTGTATTTTTTTTTTTTTTTTAGTTTTTGAAGTGATTGGTTATTAAACAACAACAACAACAGCTTTGAGTGTAAAACAAGCTCACTTCAATTAACATAAATAACGAGCACTGGCTCTTTCATACATTTAAGATATGAGACACCCAAAATTAATTCAATCAACAGTTTTCTTTCTGTAATATGTCCTTTCAAATATTCTTTGCTATCTGCATGTCTATCTTAGATACATGTTCTGTCTTGTGTGTCTCTCAGAATAGTGCCTCTTCTCCAGGTTAGAGGCCGGGAGGCTGTTGGTGAGTGCCTTTGAATAACGCTAACATGGGGATGCGACCACAGAAGGAGGGCTCATACACCAGAGTGACTTGCAGTAGTAAGTCATTCTTTCCCCAAAGTTATGCATTTTTTTTTTGTCAAAGCAATACTCTAGGCTCAGTCGTCAAAGGGAATAGTTTTGTTACAGTAGAGACATGTACAGCCAACTGTTTTATCTGCTTGTCAAGCACATTTTAAAACTTTGATTGCCAATGGAGGGCCTTCCATGGAGCTCAAAACTAACTCCAAGTCTCTGCCTCCAGGCTTCTGGGCTCATGCTCCCCAGTTGACCACCAAAAGTGGACAGTTGTAAGAGCTGAGCTTCAGTGGGTGCACGTTTAAGGTTAACAAGCCCATTTTCTTCCTAATTCTTTTTCAGTATCACTCAGAAATGAGCTTAAATCTTCTGACATCAGGTATACATCCATTCCACATAAAAATCACAAGATTCCAGCCTTTATTATCCCAAAATTTCTAGAACATGAAGATCCAAAACTATTCTTTGGAAGCCTGGCTAAGTATGGATGTCAAGATCCCTTTTAGGCTTGAACTAGAACTGGAAAGAGATGAGTAGATCATAATGGAGGTAGAGAAAGTGACAGCTCCTAGGAAGAGGTGGCAAAGAAGTTTTATGTCTACCTGCTTACTAGACTACGGGAATCCATCTACTTATTTATTTAACTTTGTTGTTGTTGTTATGACTGTGGTGGAATAAAAACTATTTAGTTACTAAAATAATCAGATTTGAACCCAGTACAGATTTCTAATCTCAAATTTTTTATGCAATACCATGCAGCCTCTTCATCATTGTCTACTTAATTTTTTTCCTTTTTTTCCTCCAAATCTCTCTTTTCATCTTTATTTTTTCTTTACTCTTCTTGTTTCTCTCCCGTATTCTTTATCCTCAGTAAATACGTAAGACAGAGCCCTCACATCTAATAAAGTTGTTATTGCTCATCTATTAGTTACCAGAGATGCTCTTGGGGTGGTGGGAAAGTCAGTTAAGAAAGATATAGATGACACTGGTTTCCTTCAGGGGCACATATTTATGGCAGGCACACTATGGCCACATTGCCTGTCGTGTACAACTAACCTTGACTGTACCTGGTCTTTGAAGAATATGGTAGCATGATCTCTGGCATCATCTTCTCCTTCTTCTCATGTCTGGGATTAAAGACTAGTGCTTGCTCCACGTTGGGTTAAAATTTGGGCTTTTTATCTTAAGTATCCACCTTTGTCTGGTCAATAGAAAGAGGGCTAGGTTCTTGCCCAAGAGTTATGGGAACTAGAATTTAACGTGAGAACATGCATCTTCAGAAGCACCGAGGAAACTTCAGAACTGCTGAAAACACTCTTCTTGAGAAACTCATATGTATGTTCCTTCTCCACTCCAATGTCCTTTCCCAACCTCATTGACTTGAGCTTGATATCCAGCTTGGATGGAGAGCTCCCTTGCCAATTTGTCAGATATTCATTGAATTACTCTTTAAACTTCTGACAATGATCAAATATGTGGATGACCAACCCAATCCATCCTGACTCAACTGAACCCAATCAGATATTTGCTGGTTTGAAATAAACTTGAAAAGAATGTCAGGAATTTTAAATGAGTTGTCTTTATTCTTCTCTGTCTCCCTTTTCTGCCAGTAATTATTATTAAATTGAAGTTCAGGGGCAGTTCCTATCTGGCCCAATGGCCTTTGCCTAATAATTCCCTGGGCTCTTACTGGGCTATTACTGCCTTTGAACGGTGGAGCCCGAATGATTCTTTCCATAACTTCTGTTTGGTCATTTTAACACCAGCTCTTAGAAGGACTCAGTAGCAGAGACCTCTATTTTCTTCAGCTCTAAAATTTAGGGATTCTAAAATAGTGAAAGATGACTGACATGTACATACTGGTTTCTCTAAATCTGTACCTGTAGAATTTCATTTGTAGCTCCTGAAATCCTTATTCATCTTAGCATTGGACTGAGTCTCCTATGAAGCCATGCCATGCTTAGAGTTTTAATTTTGTAGTCTATATCTCAGAAGACAAGTGTGAGATATCCTCCCTCCCTTTATCCCCTACAGTGTGTGTCTGTTCTAATCAGATTGTTGGCAAGTTTATCAACTCTTTTCTAAGCAACTTGGATTCAGAACAGAATGATCTTCCATCAATGCCAATCTAAACAAATGCCATCAACTTTCATCCCAGGGAATATTAAAAACAGAAGAGTCCCTTTGTGACTCTGATTAACTTTGTGGCCAAGTGTTGGTCTCAGGCTTGTGTCTTCTAGTCATCTAAAATGTGGGTGGGCCATGTCCCACCACAACCATGGTTGTGAGCTCAGAGGACTCATTGAACTTTTATCAAAAAAATAAAATAATAATAATCAAATGCAGCTGTGTGGTTCACAAAGGGCCCCCACAGTCATCATTGCCTCTGATCCTCATAATGACCCTGTGAGCTCAGAGAGGTTGAGAGACTTGTCTGATAGCACATAACCAGAAATTGAATGCTTGGCATCTGATGCCAACTTCTACACCACATGGTGCTCCTATTGATACTAGAGTGAATAAAACATGACTAGGTATGTACATCTTTTGTACAAAGTCATCTATTAAAAATGTGGACAACCCTTTGGGTTACCATGCGTTGTGCCCCTTTTTATTTTGAAGATAACTGAGAGCTGAAAGTACCTTCTGTTTTTAAAAGCAGAAGAATGTGATGTAGGGCAGGGGAAGATCGAGGATCCAAAGCTAAGGAGAGTTGCTGATCCCCTCAATGTTCTTGCTGCTCTACGTTGAGAAAAAAAATGTGCTTTATGTCTACTCCATTTATAGTTAAAAGTCATAGTTAATATTTATTAAGTCTATACTAGGTGCTAGGAACTGTGCTAATGCCTTATATTATGCCCATATAACAAGTCTCTGAAGTCACAGGGTATTTTCATGTGCCGTATGCCTGGAACACTTATATACTCTTTCACTTATTTTCCATACATATCTGTTAGAATGTCACATGTTCAGTAAGCTCTTTCCTGGCTTCTCTGTTAAATAGCTCATACCCCTCTGCTATCGCTCTCTCTCTTCCTCTTACCTGGCTTTATTTCTCTTTGCTACCACTACATTCCGTATTCATTTGTTAATCTGTGTGTTATCTTTCTCTCTCCACCAGAATATAAACTCCTTGAGAGCAAGGAGGTCCTCCCTCTACCTCTCCTTCCCCAGATCCCCAGGACCTAGAATAATGCCTGGAACATAGTGGATGTTCAACAAATATTTGTTGAGTGGATTATCTCATTTTATGGATGAAGAATTTGAAGTTCTAAGGGAGTAAAGCATTTACCTAGGATGACAAAACAAGCAAGAAGTAGAACAGAGCTATGAACCAAGGCTGTCTGACACAGGCGACCCAGCCTCAGATCCCGCCTAACTGTTCTCTCTCAGTCTTATTAGGAGGGTCATAAATGTTTGGGCTGTATGAGCTGTGTCTAGTCCCTGCCCAGTCGGTGCCTCCCAGGCCAAGATGAAAAGACCCAGCTCTCTCAGCCATCCTCCTAATGATACCTTTGCCTGCCGCCAGCGACAGGAAACTCTGCCTCAGCCTAAATCCCACCTCTGTCTAGTTCACCCACATCATTTCCCTTCCACTGCACTGTTTACACCCATGGGTCCATGTTGATGCATACATATCACAGCCTCCTTAGTCATTGTTTAGCTATTATACTTTACTGGGGTAATTTTCCATCCCTCTGTTTACATTATATTTTTTGCTTCTCCCCTCCTCCTCCATTTTTAAGGACAGAGAAAGACATGTTTGGTAATACAAGCAATAATACAGTTATAATTAAGATGGAAGCATTTTGCCAAAAGGAGGATTTAGCTGTGATTTGTTGAATTCCATCCTGAGTGGATTATTTATGAGCAAATTCGTGACTCTTTTATGAGGCTTTCTGAATAGAACAGTCTTCTGACACATCTGTCTCTAGAGGCTTTATGCCAGCCTTAGGGGATGGAGGATGGGCATGGGGGAGCAGGGGACACTTTTATAGCAAGGTCTGGTTGCTAAGAAAGCTTAAAAGAGCCTTTGGGGACATCCTGGAAGATGTTCCAATATCTCTTCTCTGACCCTATATCCTCTTACATGGTTAGTCATTTCTTTTGGTAAAGAATGGGACTAAGTACTTGTACTAACTCAGCTTCAGCTCTAATATTCCATGATCTGCTAGGAACTCATTGTATTTCACACAGGCTAGGATTGGACACACAAAATAGACAGGGTGGCAGCCCTAATGATTAGGGAGAAACACGCCCAGGATTAGAACTTGATAGAGTTGAATTTGGATGTGAACTTGAGTTTCACTCTCATGCAACTTTCCTTGCAGTCCCAATCTCCAGTCTCTCTAGAATTTACATCCTATTTGTTCAATGGTTTGGTGGGGATGTTGGCAGTGGGGACACAGAGGAGGGAGAAATGGGAGAAGCATTGGGTTCTGAGCCTGTTTTTCATCAGCGGCATCTCTCATGTTCTTCTGCTCTGCTGGGTGCTTCAGGGGGCTAATTGTTTTCAGGTTACATTTCCTAGGCTCCCAGATCAGCTGGCTTCCAGCTAGGTTCACCCAGCGAGAGGTACTGAGTAGAGATGGGAGAGAAAGAAGAATAGAGAAGCCATGTTTTTCTCTTTCACCTTCTCTGTGGTTTCTCCTGTCTTCCTGAACTCCAGCTCTTACTAGACAGTTGTGCTGTGGTTCCAGCTTCTGTCTGGTGGTCCCAGCCCCAGAGTTCTGATAACGTCACTTCCTCCTTTGCCCCTGCAGCTTAGCGGGTGATAGCTGCATCCCGCTGTTGCTGTCCTCTGATTTACCTTGTTGTTTCTTGTCTAACTTCTCAACTCTTCCATCACCTAGGTAACTAATTCCCTGTAGTAAACGGTTTTAGATATTCAAGTATGATTTTCATCATTTTTGTTTGGATACGGGAAGATTTATCTTTAGAAATAAAGCTGGGTGAGCATTTTCCCTGGGTCAGTTTTTGTTTCTCCTTAATTATGAGAAGACAAACATGAGCTCAACAGCATAAGGATGCGTATTTGTGTACATGCCTACATTTTTTTTTCTCTTTTCACACCAGAGTTTGACGAAGCAAAGGATCAAAAGATCTTTCAAAAGCAAACAGCTTTCAAGAGTAAAAATGTTTAAAAAGTTTAAACAAAAAGTAAAGATGGCTAGGTATCTTGTTTTCTCCTCTTTTCTTTTCTTTCTTTTCTTTTTTTTTTTTTGAAACCAGTCTTCTTTATACCGTAATTTGAATATGATTCAAACTTTCTCTTCTACCTCCAGCTCTTGGTTTGTAAAGAGAAAGAGAGAGAAAGAGAGGGCGAGAAACAGAAATCAGTCCAGCCGTCAGCAAACCTAACGTGTAAACATTACGTGTTAACACTGTGTGCTTGGGTTAGCCAGGATTATTCAGCTGAGACAACATAAAACCTCCACTTATTCGGGCTTTGGGATCCGACTTCATTGGAAACTAAATTCAAGAGAGAGAAAGAAGAAAAGAGGAAAGAGAGGGAGAAGAGTGGGCAATGTAGCACATTCTCCCTTGGCAACAGGAAGTTATTTGTCAGGAAAGTGGTTTATTTTTGAGGGCGGGATACCTTCGTTATGCTCAGGTGTGAAGCTGGCTTAAGAAGTGAATTTAGCTTGCTTGAGTGTTTTTACGAATGTGTCGGCTGCTCAGCAAATTCAGTATGGAACCATTTAGGTAGGCAGAAGAGAAAATTATATTTAAAAAAGTCGATTTAGCAGAAGGTCAGAGTATAGAATCAGGAATGAAAAAAGGAGATTCTATGTACTGGGATTTAAAAAAAGAGAGTGTGTGTCTAATTTAGACCAGCTGGGGTGATCTCACAGGGACCTCATGGGCCAGAGCGGCCGTTCCTCTGTTGAGAGCACATCTCCCTTGGAAATGTGTACTCAGGTGCAGTTGAAGGTCTGAGGTCATGGCTGAGGCTCTGGCCAAGACCCTCCTAGGCTTCAGCCTCTGCTTCCTCTAGAGTCCGTTGGTCAGGAGCCATCCTTCAGATGCCAGAGCCAGACCATGCATCCAACGTGCATGAGGACAGCATGAATTACTGTTGGAGACCAGTGGGCCCTGCAAATCCAGACATTGTCTTTCTTCTTGGAGAAGTTACACGTCTGTTTTCACTCTTCCTATTTTCTTCTTCCCTGTTCCAAGAGCTTGGGTAGTAAATATCTCTGGGGCAAGTTATGAAGAACTTCTTCAGAAATGCAGAGATGAGATAAACCATTCCTTGGGCCACTTTCACCTCCTTTCGCTCTTCCAAAGCTCTGGTGAGCCTAGGATTCATCTAGAATCCAGAGTGTTGTGCTTTCTAAAAAGACTAAGAAGACCCACTTATGTTAGGCCCAAGAACAGGAAGGGAGAAGAAACAAAAAGGAAGAGAATCTCTTAAAAGAGATGGCATTAATGACTTATGTCTGGAAGGGACTGGAAAGGCCGTTTCAGTGGGGCCACTACATTTATTCAACAATATTCATCTTCTTGAGTTTTCCAGAGGACTGAACACCTTGTAAGAACTGAGCTTGGTTTCTTCTGCTCAGTATGATATCCTTAGTTTAAGCTAGACCTTGGGACATGGGAGAGGAGCTCTGGAGTCACCCCAGGATTCCAATAATACAATGAGCAAGTGTATTGCGTTTGTTATTTGCAAAAGGTTCACAAGGACTTTAATAAATGTGTTTGTCCAGAGCATGGTAGGAAAGTAAGGAAACTGGTATTGAACACCTACTATGGACTAACTCCTAGGTTTTATCCAAGGTGTTTTTGCAGAGGCGGAAAATCAGGGATATTGTTTTCTTGAGTCACAGTGTCCTCTGAAGATGCAAAGAATTCTGCAACTCAAACAGAATCAGAGAGAAGGCTAAAGTAAAGCATCGTTTGTGAACTAAATGCCAGCCAGCTTAAATTAGTGAAGTGGACTGGGTAAGGACTATGACAAAATGAATAGCACATGTCCTTACTTTGTGCAAGGCAGTGGTTCCAGTGTAGGAGTGTAGCCGAGGTGTGGCCAGATCATCCAATATTTCAGGACAAGCCAGAAAGTTGATATTTATGGGCAATATCCTGAATTGATATATTGGTGACCTACTACAAAATTAATACAGTTAACAAAATAAAACATTTGCAGACAGGATCCTTCCTACCAATTTTTGGCTTCTGTCCTAATGAAATTCAGGCCACCCCATAACAGTCTACCCTGTAGGAGCAGTTCTCTTCTGCTATATATATATATATATATATATATAGAGAGAGAGAGAGAGAGAGAGAGCAAGTGGGCAAGGGAGAAAGCAAAGGAATGCAAGACAGAAGCCACGGTCTTTTTGTAACCTAACTTCAGAAATGATATTCCATCACTTTTCCCATATTCTGTTCATTAAAGGAGACTCAGTAGGTCCACCTCACACTTGAGGGGAGAGAATTCTATAAATCATGTGACTGTCATAGCAACAGAGCCATGGAGATTAATGCCTTGAGCTCTTCTCCCACACACTTCTTAGCCTTCTTCTCTGGTCTAGAATTGCTATGAGGTCCTGGGAGTTTTCACTCCACCTCTCCCCAAGAAATGCCAGGAATTGTAGCCATTTTTTTGTCTTTTCATTTAACTCACTTCAATAAGAAAAAAAATCAAAGAGGCAAATAAATTTTAGGACTGAAATTTTGGTGTTTTATGGGGGAGATGTGGGAAGGATTATGTTGATTCTGAGTCAATCAAGCCAAAGAATCATTCTGCCTGTTGTGAAGATCAGATGAGCTTAGTCCTACAGAGACTGAGTATCTGAGAAGTAAAAGATATTGTTACTGTGGGTTCTTTCTTATATCTCAGGCATCAGCCAGTGGGCAAACTTAAGTAAGCTGTGATTAGAACCCCAGACAGACTCTTTGTTGGAGAAACTCAATAGATCTGAATAGGAAGTAAGTCCAGGAATCAGCATCAAGAGATATAAGTTATAAATCCAAGGTTATTCCAAGTGGCAAGAGAGTAGGAGCACCATTGGCTGAGGTGGATGCAGATACTAAGATCCAGAGAGTCTTTTCAGGCAGAAACGACACCTTGATTACTGGAGGTCCAAGGGAAAGGCAATCAATAAGAATAGGCAGAAAGCTGGCTTAAGGGACAATCTGGCAGGGACTAAATTAGAGGTCATAGGCAGGGCATCCCGGCTGCTAATGAGACTGGGCTCCAAGGCAGGCTCCCTGGGGAGACTGGGAAACAAGCCTGGATTTCAATCATTGCAGATGGAGACATAAGCCAGGGAAGCAACTTAAGAGAAAGCTAGGGCTTAAGACAGAGGTTTGGTCAAGAAATAGGCAAGAACCTGATTATCGAGGTACAAGGGATCCACAGTCAAGCTGGGCCAGTAGCAAGGCAAAAGTAGACAAAAAGTTGACCTCTGCCAGAAACCAAGATTGGTCTCAGAGTTTGGCATGGGACTGAGACTACTGGTTGAGATCAGGCAGTCTCACTTGCCAGGGGTAAAGTAATGCAGGAACCTAGCGCCAGGACTGACATTGAACTCTGGCGACCCTGTGACCAATTGCACTCAATACCCTGTGATACCTCATGGGAAAATTAGACCAGTGTTGTTCTGAGAGAGCAATTAGGTTTCATGATTTCCTTCCCTAGGCGGACATCAGCATGAAATTGGAGGGTTGGCTTTCAAGCTCCCATCTGCTTCTGTCCACTTTCCTTCTTGTGAGGGACAGGGTGAGAAAAAGGACATAACAGGACAGAGTAACCCTCTGCTTCCAGACCTCCTAGGGAAGATGCGAGAGTAAGAAGGTGAGTGTGTGTGTGTGCATGTATGTGTGTGTGTGTGCGTGCATATGTGTGTACGATACACACGGCTTTCCCTACCTCCTCACAAGTTACTCCCCCAGCCTTGGATTATTCTTCTCCCCTTTCTGCCAAGCCACATTCTCCACAGGACTCAAACATTTAACTCTACTTTTGGCTTTTCCAGGAATCTTCCCAAATCTCTTTTTCTCACCCACCCCCCACCTCTTCCACACCACCCACAGGACCCACCCCAACATCCTTTTACTCATGATGTTTTTAATAATGCAAAATAATTCTTTTCCTTTCGTATTTTCCCAACCTGCCTGTATTTTCTCACTTTATCCCCATGACTATGAGATGGAATATTCCTCCCGGATAGGGTCATGTTTTTTTCCTTCATAAGTAACCCCCGGAGCCTAAGCTGAGCTCAGTACACAGCGTCTTCTCCAATAACACACACTAAAGGGCTTCCTGGTTGAAAGGAGGGAAAAAAATCAAAGTGCCTCTCTGGGTCTCTTAGATCTGCTTGATTTGCATTAAATTTCTAGGCACAGGAGTTTATGCAAATTTGCAGCATTTACTATCTCTCCCCCATCCCTACATTTATCACAGCAAACAAATGAGGAGCAGCTTGAGGGGAGTGGTCAGAATACAAACATTTCTCCACTGTTCATAGAAACTAGCACAGTATGGGCACCCCCAATTACTGAAGAAGTCTTTGCTGAATAAAATGGAATCTTCCTGAAGTAAATGCTTTGTGCCTAACTTTAGAACTGGACTTTCTTGATAAAACAATCAGGAGATTTAGCTGAATTTTCCACTATTTAACTTCCTTTGTTGGGGTCATGTAGAAACAACCTTTAAGAATATAACAACCTTTAAAAAAAATCCATCTGTGAGGTCAGGGTTGGTCACTAGTCCGTGTGCAGATCATTATATACTTTCTTCTGTGCTTCCCAGAGTGAGGGAATTTTGGGGGGACAGTCTGACTTTGGTTATCTATAAAGTTGATTTATGGAACCAGGCCTTTTGAACTTTACCTTTTGCAAATCGATTTTTTTTTCCCATAGTAAATTGAAATGACTGAAGAAGAGCAAAGCAACCAGGGAAATTTTCCCATGCAGGCCCAGGAATACTTGAAGAACACCATCACACCATTCCTCAGACTGTCCTGAGATCCACTAAAGGTCAGTACTGCTGACCTGAAGACGGGGAAGGAGGTGAGCACCAGGAGGTCTTGCTATCTCTGAATGCACTTGGCTCTAGCACAAAGCTCACATGCCAGCTTTGTAGATTAAGTATATTGGGGAAGTGGAGGCTGCTGAGAGTCACCAGAAATGCCATCCCTGGCTTCTGTCCCACCCGAGTGCCTTACTCTTTCATCTGAGCAAGACATAAAGTCCTGCTGTGTGAGTTGGCTTTGCCCTGCTCCATGATTTCAGTTCCTTGTCTCCGTTCTCCAGTGCGTGGGCTCATTTCCGCCCTCTGAGCACTATTGTTTTTCTGACTTGAAAACCTCGGTAATAGGGACTTTGTATCATTATTTACTTTTCTAATTATATATGTCTTTTCCCTCCCCAATGCTTGAAGACATCAAATTGCAGTTGAAGTAACTGCATGGGGGAAGAGCAAGAGCAGCAACAACAAACCATTTCACTCCTCTGGGTGGAAACACGCAATTGTACCAAGAGGGATGAGGAAAAAACTGCTCATGTTTGGAGAAAGAAGTTGGAATAAGGGAATGAGTACAGACAGGCTACTTTGGCATCTGATGCAAGGGATATGAGAGAGTAGCTCAGTGCATTACTTGGAAAAGTAAGGCTGTGAGGCCAGGCCCAGGAAAGGTCTTTCGCAGGGAGTTCCAAAGGTCTGGCCTGGCTGGGACCCTCTTTTTGGATTTTAGATCCTTGATATGATAGTAACCACTTCTGGAACTCGCCCTGCTATGCCATCCCAGAGTCAGTCTGGGACCTTAGGAAACTACTCTTATTGATGAACCTGATTTCCAGCTCTCCTTATTAAGAACTTGAAATTGAGGGTTGATATGTATTCCCAGTAACAACGGCATTAAGCAACATGATACAGAGAGAGACTGCAAGTAGATGATTCAGTAGGAGCTTCATAAAAATGATAGACACCCCAAAGTCCTTATTCAGAGCTCTAGGACCTGGCATGACTAAAATGCTCTGTTACATTCCACAGTGGACATGTGTTGTTCTTGCCTCCCAGCAATCATCTTCCTACTTTTACTGGAACATCAGCCTTATTTTCCTTTGAGAAATCATCCCTCTCCCATTCTCAAGGTATGTGAAATCAGGTGATGTTGCACGAGTCATATCTGGTCAATCAGCTCATCTCATACTGCTGGCTATACTAACTGGCTCAGGGCTAGGTCAAGTACCCAGATATGTCCATTGCAAATTTAGCCCTGGAGTTTGGATGATGGGGAAAAGATTCTTGTTTGAGTATTTGGATTGAGCCTTGTCTGAACTTTTAAATGACATAACTCAGTCAATGTTTTTATTTATTTAAGTCAGTTTGTCGAGTTTTTGTCTCTTTTAAATGAAAGAGTGACATGTGTTCATATTAAATGCCAGTCACTGATATAACTTATTCCCTATTCTAGTCTGGCTCTCCTTCTCTCACACAGTGCCGAGATATTAAGTCCTCCATACCGATAAGATGCATAAAAGAGCCAACGAACAAGAAGGGAAAGACACGGGGGCTAATGGTTGGTCTGTAATTTTCTTAGTTCCACTGACTTTATTCTGGCTGTGGTCTAGGAAGTGGAATCCATGTCCTTCTGAGCCCCAAGGTAATTGCAGCTTCTGACGGAGAGTTCTAGATCTTAAACAATCTCCAGTAGATTTAAGGAAAGGTGGGTGGTCCCTGTAAGCCCTCTGTGGAACTTCCCTTTCGGTATTGGTTTTAGAATGTACGGCCAAACGAGCAATTGAATTAGAGAGGGCCAATGGTTTTCTCTGAGTGCTACTGAAGACACCGGATAGAAGCAATTCATGCCCAAACAATTTTTACTATCATCTTTCAGATGCTAAGTTGACACCATAACTGATGATCCCCATTCTGAGTGGAATGGGTGGCCTTGGTTGGGATTTTTGGATATGCTGCACAGTATTATTCAAATTAACCGGTAGAATGCACCTTTCCTAGAGGATAGTACATAGTAACTTGAACTCTGAGTAAGGGCAGAGCAGGAGGTCTCCCAAATTAAGGACTGGCCATGTTTCAGAAGTCATCCCTAAATCTGGATGTTTCTACAAAATAATGGATTCTAAGATATTCAAAAGTTCAATATTATATGTAGTTTTTAGCTTCCTGAGATAATGCATTGCTTCTCAATGAAAACATCTCTGATTATCCTAATCAAGAGTCACTTTTTTTCCTTTTTATATGTCGTACAGATGTTATAGGAGCTTTTTATAATTTTTTTTTAAAATTTTAAAATTTTTTACTCAAGCTATTGTACCACCTGAGAGTGTTCAATTTATTTCCATCATTATGTTAACAAATTGAAGCAGAGGTCACAACAAATTGAAGCAGAGTTCCACATGGTTCTCTCTCTCAACATTGTTTACAACGTATCCCACAAAGTAGATGCTTAATAAATATCTGTTCAATGAACATCCAATGTTCCACCATTTATATCCTTCCCCTGACCATGGAAAACATGGTTCCTGGGTTCCAATTTGTGGCTCGAAAATGAATAGCCTCTCTTTATTCTAACCAGTTTATCCCTAACATCCATTCAATAAAAATTACTGGGTATTTTTTTAAGTGACATTTATTATTGTCATTTACTATTGGCTTGGGGACGCAAAGTAAATAAGAGAAACGTGGTCCTTTCTTTCAAAGAGTTACAATTTCAAATCGCAGAACCATGGACAACAGGCTCTGGGATGACTCAGTTCTTTTCTGCTCCAATCAAACTAATCCTGAGTGAAAGGACTTGTTCAAGCCTCACAGTGGAAAGAAACACTCCTGATGCTCTCAAGAGTTCTTCTCTCATAATGTCATCGTTGGCTCTCAAACAAGCTTCTCCCTCCCCTCAAATGTTCTCCAACATTCCTCAGAGTCTCCATTAGGTGTTAGCCAAGACTCACTCTTAAAAATAACTGTTTTCCTTGTTTACCTATTTTCTCATTTATTTGAGGATATTTACTCCTGACCTTTCTAAATAGAAAGCCGTTGCTAATCCTGCCCCCTAGGAAGCTGACACTGTGGGTACCCCCCAGGGAGAAAGCTAGAGCATGTCAGTCAGGGTCCAGAAGCTGTGGTTGATCATAGATATTTCCCTAAAGTCTGTTAAGACTGTCTCCCCTTGGCAAACGTGAAGCTGGCATTCCAGGCAGCCTCACAACTCCTTGGGCTTAGAATTATGATCACTGTCATTGCCACACAGGGCCTGGTTCCATTTGCATTTGCTGAGCCTCTTTCCTTCTTTTTACCGCAATGCTGTCCTCACCTCACCAGGTACAGAGAACAGCCAATTGTATCCTACGACTACTCAGCAACCCTCTTGGGTTGATTATTGCTCTCCCTCCAAATTCATGTCTACCCGGAACCTGTGACTGTGACCTTATTTGGAAATGAGGCCTTTGCAGATATAATCGAGTTAAGACAAGGTCATGCTGGATTAGGTTGGGCCCTAGTCCAATGACTAATTTCCTTATAAGAAGAAGGAGACTTGGATCCAGAGGCACACAGAAGGAAGAAGGCCATGTGAAGACAGAAGAAGATATGGGAGTTATTCTGCCATTGCCAATGAACACCAAAGATTGCCAACAAATACCAGAAGCTAGGAAGAAGCAAGAAAAGATCCTCCCCTAGAGCCTTCAGAAAGAGAGCGAGAGAGAGAGAGAGAGAGAGCGAGAGAGAGAGAGCATGGCCCTGATGAAATCTTAATTTTTGACTTCTAGCTTCCAGAACTATAATGGAATGAATTTCTATTGTTTTAAGCCACCTAGTTTGTGGTAATGTGCTATGGCAGCTCTAGGAAACTAATACAGCAAACAATCACTGATTTCCACAAAAATCTAACACAGGAGAAAAGGACAACACAAAACGAGGAAATTTAGTTTTTTCTAGCTAAATTTTTGCCCCCCAATTTCTGTTATGCATTAAAGTAATGGTTGAGAATAATTAGAGCATTGGGGGATTATCTACCCTATGAAAAGGTCACAGACTATTGGTATATTAAAACTCTTAAGATTCAGCCTGAACTGGTTAATTCTAGAAACAATGTCCTGAATTTTAATTTGGAGCTGTGTACGAATGTATTAGTTGTGGTTCTCTGGATTGTATCTCCTACTGGTTCTCTTTTTCTGGAGAACACTGACCATTATATGTGGAGAGAGAAGAGATTTTAAGGAATTGGCTTATGTAATTATGGAGGCTCAGAAGTCTCAAGATGCAGATCTGCAGTCAGCAAGCTAGAGACTCAAGACAGCTGATAGTTTAGTTCTAGTCCAGGTCTGAAGGCCCAAGAACCAGGAGAGATGATGGTATAAATTCCAGTGTGAACGTTGGCAAGCTCAAGACCCAATGTTTTCGTTGCAGTTCAAAGACTGAAAAAGATCAATATCCCAGCTCAAGAAGGCAGGAGGAATTCTCTCTTGTCCAGCTTTTTGTTTTATTCAGGTCTTCAACTGATTGGATGAAGTCTACCCACATTAGAGAGGTGAATCTGCTTTACTCAGTCTACCATTCAAACATTAATGCCATTCAAAAACATCCTCACGGACACACTCAGAATAATCTTTGGTCAAATGTCTGGGCACCTACCAGTGGCCCAGTCAAGTTGATGCATAAAATTAACCATTACTGAAGGTACTTACATAAAAGATCAGATCCGTATCGATTCTGGGTGACCATCCTCAAGAACTTATGATTAATCAGGAATGTGTTAGTTGCAAGGGTCACAGACAGTTTTTCTCAGTGTCTTGGCCTGGGATCCCTAGGAAAAGAGTGTGAGACCAAGACTTGAGGTCAGGTAGTTGCTTTGGGTGTATGATCCCAGAAAGTGAGGAACAGGACAAGGGGGAGTGAAATATCAAAAGATGGAAAGCAGTTCCAGGATGAGTTAAAGAGCTGACTATCACTACAGGTGACTGGTGCTTGGTGCTGCTGGATCAGTTGGTATAATTTTGTACAGTGTGTCTTAGGAGCATCTGTCTGGGGGACAATAGAGAAGGGTTTATCCATCACTTCCTATTCTTCCGTAGTCAAAGGTGGCCTCTCATACATTAACTTTCTCCCAATGCAAGTGTTGCCATTCCCACCTGACAATACCAGGGCAGGATGTGAGAAGCGTAAAGCATAGGGCTGAGGCAATGATGCCTATACACAGCCATTCAAAGACTCATATTTCTGATTGGCATAACAGTGGCTAGAGAAAGAAGTATGCCAAGTAGAGGATTTTGGAATGATGCACTAGAGGGCCTGATGTTCTTGGGGATACTGTTCTATTTTGTGTGGCCTCCTTTCTCTTTTTGGTAAGAATGCCATCTTTATGGCAAATTCTACCTCTTGCTATGGAAGCTAAAAGTGCCAAAACCCTATAAGTGAGGCAAGGTGGGAAAGCAAGTGCAAACATCTTGGTCCATGCTAAACTAAACAGATGGAGGAGGACATAGCCTAGGCCTGAGATGTGAAAAAGATGCTGGTCTGGTGTCAGAAACACAGCCAAGTCTCAGGTAGAATGGGGAAGACAGTCACTCCTCTCCCTTGGCTGTCTTGCTCAGTTGCTTCATTTTCTGTTGCCTTCTGAAAGGCCACATTGCTAACTCATCTCTTAGGAGGCCTCCTGCCCCATGTTATAGGACTGGCTGGCTTAGGTCTGAGCCCAGGACTATTCGCCCTCTGCAATTTCTGATACAAAAGCTCTGCTTGGTCCACCTAATACTTAGAGACAGCCCATAAGTCTTTCTCTAGCTCATGGATGCACTGCCCCTGGGTCAAGTGTTTATTCTGGTCCAGTTAGTTATATTTGGAGATGGAATCAGAAGGCATAAGACTTGGAGAATAGACACTAAGGGTAGAGGTCCTCTAGAAGACAGTGCACAGACACGAATGAAATATTCACGTAAAGTATTTGTGGCTGGATATTGTGGTCTGGACTGGGAAACAAGAGACCTGAATTCCAGGTCTGCTTTTGTCACTGCCTCTGTGATTCCAAGGAAATCAGATAACTTTCCCAATCTTTAAACCTTCACATAGAAAAATGGGTCAGGAAATCTTCAAAACCTCTTCCAACTCTAAGACCTACAGGCCTCACTCAGAACTACACTTTCCTCCACACAGTGGAAGCAGAGTTATATTGTCACAATTTGGGCCTCTTTTTGGAAGGAGAGGTTATTAGAAGATACACTGCCAGACACATAATCTTTCCCTAGGAGATGTCCCTAGTAAAATCCACCAGCTGCTCCTCATTCACTCTTCATAACTCAGAAGACCTCATTCTTTTCTCCTTTCTTCTTCCTTCCTGTTTATCTGCATAACAAGGATAGCTGTGTTATCAGATATACAGAAAGACTTCAGGCTATTCCAGCCTTAATGCAGGTGTCCTCAGCTTTTAGTCTCATCCTGAATAAAATGTATTCATCTGCTCTTTTTATACAGTTGCTCCCATTTTGGTCATCAGTGAAAGTAAGGTCATAGAAGGGAGGCCTCTTGAAAGATGTGTGAGACATTGCAGTGGCAGGAAAAACCTGACATTTAGAAAAACAAACCAGTTCTTGCCATGTGGGTGGCTTTGATGACTGTAGTTTAAGATGGATTTGTTGTTGTTGTTGTTGTTACCTGTAGTATAAAATTGTAGTAAACAAATCATTACCACGGTCTTCGGATTCTAGGTTTAAATGCTCTTCAGTTGTTTCAACTTGAAATGGGCCCTTCTTCCATTCTGCTCTTGCTGAACAAAGTTTTGATGAGGTTGCAGGACTCAACAAAATATTTTTCACAAGAAGTGCTCTCCTTTAGGTAACGGTGACATAGAAATCATCTTGCTCCACTATCTGACCCCAATAACAACAACACGCCTCTTAACTTATAAAAAAAGGAGTTGACCCTTCTCCTGGAAAATATTTTCTTGTTCACTTGACTCTAGCATCTAAGTCATATAACCCTACTGAGCAGAAGATCATAATCTTGCTTTTCAATTGATTCAGGTCACATCTTCTGATCTCTCATAAGGTGGAGGGACCATTTATTATGCCCTACATAAAATACTCAAGGCTGGAATCGCAGTGTGCTCTGGTTTCTAGGCCAGTGTTTATAATCACATGTGTAGTCACAGGGGTCGGCTTGTTCCTTAATCTTCTCTGCCCTCTCTAGCATTGTTTTTCAAGTTCCTTAGATACACCATGACAAGAAATCAAGTGAATGAAAAGTTCTCTTCTAGAAAACCCAAATCTTGAGAAGGTTAAGTTTACTGTAGTTGCTGTATACTGCAAGTGACATACTCTCTGTCATCAATATTCCCAGGATATCCACTTGGTTCCTCAATGGTCTGCACAAACAATAGCCACTTCCTTCAGGAGTCACTTGCTTACTGAATTCCTACTTCCAGAGACCTTTTGGGAAAAGGTGGTCACAAGTCACAGAGGTTTCTGTGGATGGCACTACTCATGGAAGGGCTCATATTGCCCCTGACATGTCTATCATAAGTTCTAAAATAAGGGGAAAAGCTTCCAGGAAATAGGCCGAATGGGTTGTCTAACCAAGTAAGGAGGCAGAAACTGGGGGTGAGGTGATAGAGAACAGTCAGGATTGTCTCTGTTTCTGTTCCACCCTCTGGTTGCGGCCGAATAGACAGTATTGTTCCTGGTAGAGCAAAATATAAGATTTGGGAGGATCTGGAAAATTAAGTCCATCTTCTCATTTTACTGATATGACTCTGAGGTTCAGTGAGGGGAAATGATCTTCCCAAAATTTGAATTCACAGTTGAGGTTCAACTCCGATATGAAGTCTTTTTAGACTACAGTGCCCCCTGTATCATGACATCTGCTCCTAAAGAAGGAGAGTCAGACACAAAAAGCAGCTCCAGAAACTCTTCCCATTTGTTGGCTCTTGGTTGAAAATGATTAAGCTGAAAATTTTTTTGTAACATATACTATCTAGATGCTGGCAGACCCATGATGCTAAGACCAAGGTTTGGAGCCATTTTCCAAGTTTTCTCTATTATTCTCCTTTTCTCCACCTTGGCCATCCTTCCCCAGGCATTGGTCTGCTCCAATGAGCGGGAACATAAATCATGGTGGTAGTGGCATCGGAGCTGTGTGGCCAGAACTCTAGGCCAACTTTGCCTATTTTGCAATTCTACTAAGCACAAAACATGATTTCCCCTCTAATTTCCACCCTCCCTTCCCTACCTCCTTCACCTTTGCTAGTGCCTGCGGAATTGATTTGAAGACACCTCTCCTCCTTTTGTTTTTTTCCCTTGTAACGTGGACACTAGTCCCACCCCACTCCCCAAATCTTTATGCAGCTTTTCCTTCTCCTAACCATGCCAAAGAGCAGTAAAAGAGAGATTAGCAAATGTGAGAGGGAGCCTTTAATGAAAACATGGTAGAATTGAAGATAATCTTACATAAAATGTCTAGTCCAACTCCATATTCTAGATGAGAAAATTGATATCCTGAGATGCCATGCATAGTATGATATAATTAGAATTTAATAGGTTGCTTTGAACACCGAATGAAGTATTTTAGAGATAAAGAGGCAATTTGTTTCTAGCATAGGCTAAGAAGAGAAGGTATTAAGCACATGAGAAGGTTGGATATTAGATGGCCATATTTTAATAAATTCTAAAATGTCTCTCTCTTTTTCTCTGGCATTATACTTTATGGGCATTTTTTTACATCACAAACATGTTATAGTGAAAACCAGATGTAGGTCAATGGATGATGCCAAGAAAATGAAAATTTATAATTCTTAAGGCTCTTTAGTTTGAAAACACAATATATATATTTTTTTTGGTGGAGGCAAAATGTGGGCCAATCTAAGAGTTGCCATATGAACCCATTTTTCCTAGCAAATGAGTCAGCTGAGATAAGACCATTAATTTCTTTGACATGCAACATCACTCTTAGAGAAAAGTACAAGTCTATGAGACCTTCACAAAGAAGGTCCTGGCAGTTCCTCATTGGCCTGGTCGAGATTTTCCCAGCTGGCATCTGGGCATCCTCCTAGCTCTGAGTCACTCACCCAGCAATGTTTAACACCTGATTTGGCCTCCTGTCTGAGATAAATATACCCAATTCGAAAGTCAATTTCTTTTTTTATCTAAAGAAATAGAACTACCAAGCAAGTCGATATTTCTGTCTTGGCACAACCAG
The DNA here is from genome assembly GCF_902729225.1 of Pteropus medius. NCBI lineage: Eukaryota > Metazoa > Chordata > Mammalia > Chiroptera > Pteropodidae > Pteropus > Pteropus medius. The sequence goes on from NW_024351729.1 coordinate 21,311,335, forward strand.
AAAATATTTAATAATCGTTTATAATCGGCCAGCTTTTTTTTCTATCAAAATGGGAAATACAAAGATATACAAGGCTTGGTGTCTTGTAAAAAAAAAAGCTGGACATTCAGTAGAGCAGATGAAGAGATTAAAAGCTCATGAGTCAAGTGATAATTATGGTAACATAATCATTTGAAGAATAATACAAGAAAATAGAAAATAATGAGACATTGCAGAGAACTGTAGGGAACAAGATGGTTCATGAAGAAAGTGAGGTTTCGGCTGGGTCTTTGAGTCTAAGAAGACCCCTGATAAGCATAGTTGCAGTGCATAAGACTAGTGACATGTGGAGAGAAGGTAATTGCTCTGCCATGGAAGACTGAGCCAGATAAATACAAGGTCTGATCCTTACCAAGGATGCTGAAAATTTCATCTTTCAGGCTTGCAGAGTTGGGGCCCTGTCTGAAGAGTCGAGAGGGAACCACATCAGCCTGAAGGCCCAATCATCAACCACTGTGAGGTTAAAATGACAAGCCCTTCCCTCAGCAAACCAAAGCTGTGATAAAAACAAATCCATCGTTCTGGCCCCCTATCCTTCCAACTTTTTCCTTGGCTTCCCAGCAATTTGGGAACCTCATTGGAAAGTTTGGACAACTGTGCCCACAGACTGGCCTGGCATAGACAGGTAAGGAAGAACGCTACCTAGAGTGCAGGGTAGAGCGAACTATTCCATCATGGGCACTGGGTGCCTCTCAACAGGCTACAAATTAAAGAGGCTCCCAAAAGTCCCCTGGTGAGAAGAATGGGGAAAGGGGCTTTGGCACTGAGTGTCACCGATTCCTCATCTTTTCCTCTGAGTCCAAGGTCATAGACCCAAATAAACATGGTGCCCCACAGAGATGATCCTGCAGCCAAATGGCTCTCAGTGGCTTGACTCAAAGTCACCTGGACAGGCCTGATGGAAACACGGGATGGCTCAGCCCTTCTCTAATGGGTTTTCCAGAGTCGATCCATCATTCCGCCCAGAGAAGAGAGAATAAAAAATAGATCAGGTGCCACAGGACTGTGTCCTGTGCTTCCTTGGAAGTGGGAGCAGGTGAAGGAGAGAATGACACAGCTGGGGGCTTTGGGGGACGCTGGCAGGGGACACGTTTCCGGGTTCAAGTCAGAAGGGTGAGACACTGGCATGGAGGAAAACTGGCACAAACTGTCTCCAGGCAGGACTCTTTCTGGGCACTAGGCAAGGCCTGTGGCTTGGGAGCTGCCCCAAGCTGGCGGTGGTGCCAGCGCTCCATTCACCCTGCGAAATGTATTAATTAGTGAGTGGTTTTGGCCCAGAGAGGGTTGCCGTGGCTTCAGATGAATATAGCAGAAAAGAGGCAAGTCCATCCACCTACAGGCACCTCTGAGGAATCTCAGCTCTCATGTGCCTGAAAAAAGCTTCCACCAGAGAGAAGATGAGACCCCGGAAAAGTCGGATGGAGAAAATTCAGACAGACATTAGTACAAATCCACCAACCGAGGGCAGCGAAAACACAAATCCCAGCCTAACAGAATCTGTGCTGCAGATAAGATTATTGGAAAGGAAACAAAACAAAGCAAACAAAAATCCTGCAAATAAATGGTGCTTCTCTAAGCTTCCAGTGCTCTCTGCTCTCATTCCCTTTTCTAAAATAGCTGCAGAAAATGTTTTGGTCTGGTTTAGCCACGGCGCGTCAGAGCTAGAGGACAACTTTAACACTGCTAGTCTCACTTTAATCATCAGAGGGCAAGATGAGGTCCAGAGAGGGCAATGGACTTCTTCTAGGCCCTGAGGCGGGCCAGTGGCAGAGCCGAAAGGGATGTGGGGTGTGGGAACACAAGCTTCTTCACTCCCGATCCAGGAATTTTTCTTCCACATCACGTCTGATGTAATAAATGTTTTCAAATCTACTTGCCCAGTTGAGCAACCAAAGAGTGGGCTCCAGGAGAAGTAGGGTAGGCTCTCAGGACTGCTGGCCTAACCATGTCTCTGAACATCACCACTGGACACACTGCCTTACCCCTCCAGCCCCTCTCTCTCGGTTCCTCCTTGGTCTTGCTGCTGGCATTTCTCAGAACACTCCGCCTTCAACTTTTCTTCCCCTTGGAAGGGACAACGTTCCTAGCTCTTATGCCTACCTAACTCAGTCCAAGTATATAAATCCTGCTGATAACTCTAGTAGAATATTTACGAGTAGAGAATAAAGGGTGAGAGAAAGGCAGAGAATTAAGTTATAAGGAAGGAAAAAGAGAAGAACACGAGAGAATTAATACAAATCAAATGTTTAAGATATGCCAGGCCCAGTCATATAGTTACTTCATTTAATTCTCAAAATAATCCTATTCATTCATGTTTACAGTTGCATTTGCAGTTTACAGAAGAGCTCACGGCCAGAAAGAGGCAGAGAACGACTTATACCCAGGCAGATGGCATTAAGGACATGACACTTTCCACTCTAACAAAGAAGAGAAAGAGGAAAAGGAAGAAGCACCCTTTGGGGATAGGACTAAGGCAGGGAGAGGCTGCGGAGGAGAGGAAGTGGGCTTTGAGGGATCCTGACCTCTGTGTTTCCCCTTTATGTATTGAATGAACATTATCGCGAGTCTAACAGGAGCCTGGCTCTGTTCTAGGCACAGGATTATTGTAGAGACAGAGAGTCGATGGTGGTCGAAGTCCATCCAAATGATGACCTGGGTTGAAAAATTAAGAAAGTCAAGTCTAAAGGAAATAAAGTAGAGCAGCATAACATGGAGAGAGCCTGGGAAAGGAAATGGGTCACCTTAGGGAAAGTCGTTGGGAGGGACTCTCTGGGGAAGTGATATTTGACCCAAGACTTTATTTACTGGACATGGGATATAGCACACAGAGAATTTCCTCAGAAATGAAACAGCAGTGTAGCCGGACCTCACCATTGGGCCGTGTGACCCGCTGTGCCTGATTAACTTGGGCAATGACGCACAGGGTGGGAGAGTTGAGCTGGGTCTTTCATGGGTGTGGGCAATAGGAGAGCCCGGCCCATAGAGAACTGAAAATCAATAATTAATTCTAACACTGTCAATGATAAAATATTCCTCTCATCACTCACCCCGTGGGAGAGTGGAGATGTTGCCACCTGCCTCCTGGAGCAAGCCAGGGAGCAGGAGTCGCTTGAGAACTGACTGCTCTAAAACCCTTTAAAGGGCAAATCATTTAGGTATCTCTGGCCCCCTCTTATTCTAGAAGGAAAGCTTCACTCAAGGTCATTGAGTTCTAAGGACCCTTGGGAATGGCCTTGAAAACTCTAACCAGCCCTTAGAGAAAGACAATCCAGAGAATTAGTTCTGTCCCTTGGTTCTTTGGGCCCGTGTTTGAGGTCCACCTGCTTGTGCTTCGTCCTTGTTGTAACTCCTGCGAAAAGAATTTCCCACTCATGGAAGGAAGTCTATTTTCCCTTTTTGGATGTCAGTGTAAGTAACCATCCTGTGTTAAAGGTCAGTTGCATCAGTTCTCTTAAATAGCAATTAAGCAATTGTCTGAGCAAACCAAAGACATCCGGAGCACAGGCTTTGCTCAAACCTTGGGACCTGGGAGAGGCTGGGAAAAAAAGAACAAGGAGAGGGACGCAGGGGAGGGGTGGTGGCTTCAGGAAACTGCGCGGAACACCCTGAGCTGGAAAAGCAGATGCATGCGTCAGCAGACAGAGGGGGTCATCCCGCCAAAGCCTCAGCGAGACGAGAAAAATACCAGACTTTGCCCATCACCTACGGTCAGACTGCGCCTCCACCGGTGGCCTCTCCCTCTCCCCCTCACTTTCTTTCTCCCTCAGCCTCCTCTGCCTTACGATTGTTCTCATAGTCTGGATCTCTCTCGTTCTCTTTCTGTCTGTCTGTCTCTCTAGTCCTCTCTCTTCCGCATCTCTCCCTTGCCTCTAATCTCGCCCGCCTCCTGACATTCTTCCGCATTCTCTCTCACGTTATCATTTGGAGGGCCACGGTCTGGAGGGGTCTCGCCAACTGGGTTTAAATGCCGGCTTTACCGCTTTCTTAGCTCTTGGTCTGGGACGAGTTCCCCGAGCTTCAGTTTTTCTCATCTGAAAACGAAGAAAATCATACCTAGCTGAAGGTATTGAGTTTGTTGGGTGGGATCAAACAGATAACATTTATTAATCTTGCAACACGGTGCCAGCCCATAAGAGGTACTTTACTGTTAATAGCTCCTTTCCTAACGAGGCACAGGGAGCTGTTAGCACTCAACAAACATTTGAGGCAGCTTTACAAAATTCCCACAGGGGAGCTACGAATACTGTCTCCATTTTATGGATGAGAAAACTGAGGCTCGAAGAGGTTAAATTTTCTCAGACAGGTATTTTTTAAAGTTTACTTTTTTAAAATAAATTCCACCTGTAGTATCACCAGGTGAGGAGCCTGGTTGAGATTTCTATGCATTGGTCCCTCTTCTTTCCCCTTGATTTCTTTCCCCAAAGAATGTTTTCCAAATCTCCAATGTTATACGATTGAAATTACCTCTCCAACTTATGGTAACCTCAAATCATCTTCTTCCAGCTGCTAAACTCAGGTTTCTCGCTCATCAGAAGAACATTCAAGGAGCGGGCGGACTTCTCACGCCCTGTTACCTCCCGGCCACCTCTTCCCTAGGCTGAATCAGCTGATTCTTTCCTCTTTCTCAGAGACTCATCCATTCATCCTCTATATGGTTTCTGCCCCGTTTTGTTTTAAAAAATTTGAAATCTTGATTAAATTTTACATTGTTTATATTGTTGCACAACAAATGGAAGCCTGCATCACAATTTACGTAGCCAGTTCCATGTAACTGAATTCTATGGTGTTTATAACTAACTATTAAGTCCCTTCTCCCAGAAGCTGGAAAGACACAGTACTCACTGTGACACACACATTCTCCACCCTGTTTTATTCCCGTGTAGCCCAAACCACAATTTATAATTGAGTGTTATTTTGTGTTTAATGTTTATCTCTTCTTCCAGGCTGTCAGGCGCTATGAGGGCAGGGATCACATCTGTTTCGTTCACCCAGCTTTAGTTACATATTCAGCATCCTGTACTAATAACTCAATAGCCTCACCACTGGCTGCCCCTTAAATCATCAGAGGAGTTAACAAGTACACGAACGAAACTTTACTGTTGCTTGTCTAGATCTTCTGAATTAATTGGTCTGAGTGGCACCTGGGCGTCTGTAATGTTAAAAGCCCCGTAAGGGATTCTTGATCAAGTGGAACCATCAACCCTGGACACAGTGACTTTCTGCTCTGCACGTTTTGTCTACCTGCCTCCTCTCACCGGCGCCGGTGTCTGTTTCTGCATAGCTGGCTGAGCTGGAGCTCTTGCACACCCGCTCTGGCCTGACACATTCCTTGGTCCCACCCTAACACATTCCTCCTTTGCTTTCCACCGCCGTTTATGGCTTCCTACCTCCAGGACGGAGCTCCTGATGAAAACTATCCAGCCTCTAGGTCTCCTGTGTAATTATGAGCCCGGTCCTCCTCCTTAAAATTATTTTATACTATTTTCCTCAAGCCTGTGCTTCTGTTGGCAGTTTTGTAAGTGTGATTGATCTTGACCACGAGGTCCTTGACTTTTGCTGTGGCCCAGATGCTAAAGGTGGCGGAGCTGCTTTTATTCCCACCGTTTGAAAGTGCGTGACTTGTAAGTGGTTCTGGTCAAACACTGGTGTGAGATGCAGATGTGTTGGTAAGGGGAGGGGGGGTAGGGAGGGCTGATTGGGCATCTGGAATCTGGCATACTGCAGACTACCAGACAAGAGAAGGGTCTTATCGGCTATTTTCTGGCTCTGAGTATTTGAAGACCCAGCCTCACTCCCCTCTGCTTAAAAAGACACACCCAGTTTAAGGGATAGGTGCTATTAGGAACAAATTCAGCTCATCATAAGTAAACAGGAGCCAATTGTCACCGCTTTCCTGGTAGGCCAGTGAGGGTTTCCTAGCACCAGCCATTTTCATTCCAATCTCATATTTTTTTTTGTCATATTTCTGTACTACCTGTGCTATTATTTACTTAACATTTTAAACTTTACCTAGTATTTCCTTTGAAACAATATTATATCAACCTACTTTGTTATATTTATTCTTGTCTTTAAAAATACATGTGAAATGATAGGTTACATGTGTAAGAGATTGCTACACAAATATGTATATAGTAATATTCACTCATATTTTATACATATACATATGTTTTTTTCTAGATGTATAGAACATGATTCTCAAGTGTAAATAATGGTGGAACTTTGATGGGAAATATGGTGGTTGTCTGTACTCCTATCACAAACCTGGGCCAGTGTAATAAGGTCAGGTGCATCCCCAGTTCTAGGGGTGAGACATCACCCCTAAGTGAGATGACCCCTGCAGAGGGGAATGCATTTCTGGAGCTGAGTCTGACGGGAATAAGAGTGGAGAGCCGAGACTGCAAACCAGCCTCTCACCTCCGACTCTCAGTTACAGTTTGTTTGGCTTCAGCTGTGCTTTTAAAAGCTCGGGATGTGAATGCCTGAAGTCTGGAGAATACGTCTACCTCTTCGCTACCCTCATTTTTCCCTATTGTCTTTATGGGGCCTGCATCCTAGCTAGTTCCTATATGCCCGATCAGCAGGATCTGTGACTACGCTCATGTGATGAGAGGTATGTGATGTGTGTGTCCTGGGAATGGGGGCACTTGCACATGAGGCGCTGATCTCCAAGGAGGCTACAGAAAAAGCCTGCAGGAAAACTTTGTAAACTTGAGAGCTAAAAGATCATCCAGATTGACCCCCCAGATGCGTGGAATTAGGTCCATAAGTCTAAAGTTATTTAGAGTCAACAGAGCAAAATGTATTTCTTCTGACTTCTGATTAGTGTCTTTTTCTCATCATTTCATCCCTTTGGCCCCAGCCTTGGAAATACCAAAAATTCTCCCTTAATCTCAAGCCTCATGAATGCAACCTGGAGCCAGTTGCTGCCCAGCCCAGGGGAGGTGCAATGACTGACCCACAGGTCAGGCCACTCTGGGGCCAGAATTCCCTGAAGACACATTGTTTTGGGGGGAATCTCTCCAGGGGCTGAGGGTTTTGGCATCCCTTACTTAGTCCAGAAGCTCTCCCCAGCCTTGTTCTCAGTCCCTTCCAGGACTGCTCCTCTTTCCTTTTTCAGCCCCAAACCAAGATTCATTTTCTGGGCCCTTTACGTCAGCAGTACCCTCCCTTCTTTTCTGAAGGCCTTGAACCCCTGGGCAGGGTGTCAGAATTTTACTTTGATCTGTTGTTCCCTGGAACCAGAATTACTTAATTTCCTCAAGAGGAGAGTCAGAAAGTGTGCTGTTTACCTAATAACAATAAACTCCTGACACAGCTCTGAACTGCCGTGTGGATACACACAATTGTTTAGTCCAAGGACAAGGCCACTTCACTGGGGGCTCTCCTAGGTGGGCAGCATACGGCAGAGCACAGCAGGGTGGGCGTGGGGAGCAACTTGCTAGGGCTTTCACCACGGGTTAAGGATTTCTCCACCACTGTTACCAAGCATGCCGGCCAACTTCCGGCTTCCATCCAAACTTTCTCCAAACTAGGCCCCCATCTGCCACTCTCTCCACCCTGGGCTCTATGATTTTGTGTTGCTGTTTTTGTGTTTTTAAAAAAACGTATTTATTCATTAATTACATGTACTTTTCCCCATGAAATAGAGCTGTGAGGACAGAAGGAGGAATTCTTCTCCCGTTTGGATCCTTGGTTGTGGTCCAGGTTCACTTAGAGGCCTATCATTTACGGTGATTAAGTGTGTATGATTAGAAAAGGCCCCTTTGCTAGAATGATCAATTATCACATTTTCTGGATTTCATGGTGTCTTGAGAAAAGTTAAAGTCGAAAAACATCCCCTACACAAATGCCCAGGATGCTGTGCTGTCAATCGTTTAAAGACATTCATTAGAGCCTTGTGAGCTTTGATTTGGGGACTTGCCTTGTGATCATTGAAGAACACTTAGAGATGGCCCCAGGAAAAGAGTCATCTGAAAGGACAGGGCCTCGAGGGGGCCATTCTTGTATCTGTCAGGAACCAAAGACTCATTTGTTTGTTAATTCACTTGGGGAGGGGAATAAGAGACAGATGTCACTATGGTAATCTTATTGCAATATATAAATCTACCAGATCAACGTGTTGTACACCTTAAACTTCCAATGTGTCATACATCAAATATATTTCAGTAAAAAAGAAAAGTCAGGTGCCCTGTGGGACATGGACACACATCCTGAAGCTCACTGTCTGGAGAAAGTATAAGAAGCAGGAGGCTCCCAGGCTGCCTTTGGCCCATGAACTTGTATGTTGAGATTTCACACAAGAACCTAGATTTCTGGCATCTTTTTAAAAGCCGAGGAGATCAAGCCTCCCTGGGCCCACAGTGATACTCACAGCCCTAAGTAAGGCTCCTCCTTCTGCCGGGCATGGACCTCTGGTTTGTCTCTCTCCAACCCTCCCTCCTGTCTCAGCTTCTCTCCTGGGTGTCTGAGGCCCTCAGGCCTAACGATGAGCTGAGGGGGATGTCCCCCCGACATACCTCCCCACGCCCAGAATGAGACAGTGATGGAAAGTTGTGAATATCAAGGGCAGGGCCGAGATGCAGTGGGCTGTGTCCATGTACAAGGAATGAAAATCGGACATTAAGAAACCGCTTCCTGCAGCCAGAATTGTGCAAGCCAGAAGGAGCACCGTTTAGGCCTCCTTCCTTAAAGAATCTGCAGGAAGGGAGGCAGGCTATCTGCCTCCACGATCACAGTGAAGTCTCACAGGGAGGTGAGAATAATCCCTGCCAGTTCCTTTCAGTCTTAGGGTTCTTATTTTTCGAGAAATGTGAAGCCATGCAGATGAGAACTTGCACTGATTTCTTTAAAAGGTATAGTGCTAAGCTAAGAAGATGACTCGAAGGAGTCTTTTTTTCCCCTATAAAATGCAGTCAGTGCAGGAGAAGTGAGGACTAGAGGTTGAAGTGTGAGTTGGGGGTGGGGGGTGAGGAGGGCTGTGACCGAGATGCTCCTAGGGACTGCACTGAGCAGCAGAGAGGCAGACATCTTTGTGTCTCGGACAAAGCAGGTGTGTGTCAGTGCCAATGCACTCGGCAAAGTCATTGAAAAAATAGGATTTAATTAATCTAGGGAAGCAGTACGGGCTGACATGGCAGCCAACTCTTTCAAGATACAACTGTACTGTTTTGTGTGAGAGCTGCTGGCATCTGGGCGGAAGAAGGACAGTCAGGGAAGAGCGGGGAGGCATTGTGTGGATGAGGATGTTTGAGGGTTCCATGATGGGGTGACCTTCAGTAGTGATGGAATAAACTAAGCAACATCCTGGGGCAGCTTCCCAGGATTTGGAATGGAGAGCTTATGTCAGTACAAGGACTTCAGCCCATTTTGGAATGCAACTGGGATTTAAAAATATAAGGAAAAAATAGAAAAAAGGAAATGAAGAAGGAAGCATAGAACAAGAATGTCCGTGTGGGCCGGTGAAAACGGAATCTATTGCCGAGGCTGGACTGAAATAGGGCGCATTTGTTCCAGGCCAGCTGCCTCCACATCTCACCTCATCGAGGTGTTTATAACTAGCTCAAGTAGCTGCAGCCAGATACTTTGGTCTACACGTGCTCTTATATTTTTTTCCTTTCGTTTTAAATGAATGCACTCGGAGCAATGTGGATAAACCGACAAGCAGAGTCAGCACTTGCCAAGGGGTACCAAATATAAATAAGGAAAGGTCGGGTGGGGAACCTGGAGAGAATGACCTCCATTCAGCATATGCTGTATGCTTTTCAGGGGTTAGGACCTTTGTAGGTCTTTATCTAAGGCTGATCCTCCTGGTTGGCAGGGGCAAGTGAACCAGACTCTCCAGCAAGAAGGGGTTCCTCAATATGGGACTGACAGCCAGGGCAAGCGAGGCCCTGGGCACGTGCCAGGGGCCAGAGAAAGTAGTATTCGTCTTATCGTTCTGTATTCTATGACCTCAGTCCATTTATTGAACAGCTGCTGAACGTGAGCCTGGAGACTTGAACTGATATGCTTGAGTCACTGGCTGCTCGGGGCCAAGGCAAAGGTGGCCTTTTCATTTACAAAAAAGGTATCTTTTGAGCCTAACTCAAGGTGGTGGATCATCCACGATGAGAAATTTGCCAAAAACCACCCTTCAGAAGTTTGACCTGGTAGGTCAAGAGCTGAGAAAGTCCTAAGAAGTCTGGGGGTGCAGCAGCCCCTCTTCCTGGTGGTGAAGGGCAGAACTTGACAACTGCTCTGGATCCAGGACAGAACCAAACAGAAGTCAAGGGTTCAAGGGTAGGAGCTTTTGACTTCTCAGCCCCTGCAGGCTGAGGTCTGGGCCAAGTGGAGGTGTGAGGCACAGAGCCAATGGTTTTAGACTTCCAGTCTCCAACCCGGTGACCTTGTATGTCCTGAGGACAAAAGAGTCACCCCGTAGAACTGGAAAAGGAGACATCTGCCTTGTCTAGCATGATCTTAGTAAATACACTCAGGAAATGTGGGTTCCAGTCAGCGTACTGGTCCTATGAGCTGTGACCTCAGGCAGGGGACTTGCCTCTTTGAACTCCCTTTCTTCAGAAATATAAGGAGGTTTGGATGGATGCTCTCTACACAACCTCTGACTGTAGTATTTTATCTTCTATGTTCTATGACCCCTGTCTTTCTTGGAAGGTTCTTGAATCATTATTTTCATTACTATTGCCTTTGTTCATGTTAATAATCACTTTTTATTATTACTCCTCAGATCCGTCTGACTGACTGAAGCACACAATTATGACAAGGACAGCAGCCAGGCGTGATATAAGCGGTCATTGTTGAAACAGAAGTTTATAGGGGCTGGAATGACAGTCACAAAATGCCCTCACTTCCCTCCTCACAACCCCAGCCCCGAGGCAGGCTTGGCCTCAGGGCTCAGCTGGGTGACTTTTTCTCCTGGGTTGGGCAGGAGTCTGGGGTGAGCCCAGGTTGCATGAGGAGGGAGGCATGACTTTGTCGTTTTAGGAAAAGGGGTCATGCATCCCACTTTTGCTCAGGGGAAATGGCAGCACATTTAAACTTTATATTTCGATTTAATAATGCTGACTCGAGAGGACTTCGTAGAACTAGCATAGAGCAGTAGATAAGAACACAAGCTCTGAAGCCAGTATAGAGGATTATAGATTCCAACTCCTCTATCTGAGTAGTCGGGCATCCTCAGAGAACTTACTTCATTCTCCGTGCTTCAGTTTTCTCATCTGTAAAATGGGTACAATCCCAGGTTCTATTTCACAGGGATGTTGGAGGATTAAGTGAGTTAATATCTGAGCAAGATCTGGCTCACAGAGAGCACTTAAGATATATTAGCTATTGTGACAATCTCCTCAACCTCTTTGTTATACAAATAACAGAACAGAGAAAAAGAGAGAGAGAGATGAACACTTAGTTCTCCTAATTCTAGAATAGATTTTTTTTTTAATATTACATTTATTAGGGTAACATTGGTTAATACAATTATATAATTTTCGGGTGTACATTATAATTTGACATTTATATATTCTATTGTATGTTTACCACCCAAAGTCCAATTTCCTTCAGCTACCATATATTTGACCCCCTTTACCCTGTCTACCTCTCCCCTCCTCCCCTACTCCCTACTCTCTGGTAACCACGAGTCTATTGTCCATGCCCGTGAGTCTCTGTTCGTTTGTCCTGTTCATTTGTTGCTTTTAGGTTTATATCCCACATATAAATGATATCATGTGATTTTTTTGAGGGCTGTGCTCCTCCCTGGATTTCTCTGTTCCCAGCATACACCCTGCCGGTGTTTCCTGCACACCCCCAGCATCCCTGCCTCTTCATCTCTACCCCGAGGTTTCCTTTCTGCTTTTCTCCACCACATTCGGGGAACATGTCCAAGCCAATCCTGGGAAGTACAAATGCTTCCCAGCCCCCTCCAAGGCACAGCCCCCTCTAAATGCCTTCGTTCCTTCTTGTCTGTGTTTCTCATTTGAAAATGACTTACAATGTGAGGGTGTGGGTCATCTTTGCATGGTCAATGCCACCAAGTTCCTGCTGTCAAGAGCTTTGTGGGCAGCCTCATTTGGAGCCTAATACCTATTGACCTTCACCCTCACTTGCTGGCAGCCTTCCTCCTGTACTCCCAAGCTTCAATAGCCTGCCCTAATTCTCTGCTTCCTCTGCAGCGGATGAGTTGGGTGGTGGCAGAGCCCACTGCTCTGTGCTCTTTCTCACACTGAACACCATAGCTCATTTTCTGATGAAAATCCAGCCAAGCAGACCCTCATTCAGAGCACAAACAGAAAGTTAACTCTATGAACAAACTAGAGATCTTCATGATTCTAAGACAGCACAGTTCTCATAAATCCTTACAAGAAGAAACATTTAAGATAGGGATGGAATTTAAATATTTCCCCCAGTGCACAACTACATGTTGACTCTTTTTGAGGAAGCAGGTTAAGAGCAGAGAACTAAATTTCCATTTCGACTACTGTTTTTCACAAGATATTTTCCAAACTCTTCTTTTTATAACTAGAGTAACACCACAGCCTCTTTCACAGTGGTTTGCAACATGTAGTTTGTTTTTATTCATACAAATGTTGCATACTCATTTTAATTATGTAAGAAATGATAGTAGGAAGGAAAGGTGAGTCATATGAATATATTTTATCAGTATATCAAAATGTGGTAACTTTTTAAAAGCAGTGAATTTGTGGGTCTACCTAGGAATGGAACCTTGGGATCCTCTGATGGTCAGTTAGCCATTCTGCTCCTTTGGTCCCTTGGCTGCTCAGTGACCTTGGTGAGTCCCTTAATCATTTTAGGACCTCGTTCCCTCACAAAAAATGAGGTTGATGTCACCTGCCTTTCTGATTTCCCAAAGCAACTATAAAGATAAAATGAAATAGGCTGCAAAGCATAAAGCACAAGACAGAGTACAAATCACAGTTGTGATTTTAAATTACGTCAAGAATTTTACAACTTCATCTTGCACTACCTCTGTGCAGGGGGAATCTGAGACACTGGCTATAATTCCCCATTTCTCTTCAGCTCTTGAACCTGCACTGCTTCTTTCTGTTCTCTCTGCCACTGCTGACACATGTTCACAACCTGCCACCACTGGGCGACATTATTATTTCTTCCCCACTTTTTTTTTTTTTTTTTTTGCCATGTACTTGCAAGTATTTTTATTTGATTAGGGGGCTCTGAGCCTTCACCACTCTGCCTTCTCATTCCTTCCCTCCGCACCTTTCCGAAAGGCTTTGCCTGTTACTTAGACTCAGCTATCCTCCCTAACTTTTTCATTGATGGGCTGGCCAGTCCCATTTCCTCTGACAGGCCTCTTCTCTTCAATAGGTTCTTGTTATTTCAGTGGCTTGGGACATTTGAGTGACTTCTCTGTCCCTGCACAGCACAGATTCCACCTGCCTCCTTTCCTCTCCCACACTGATGAGAGCCCGCATTTTAACCTGCTGGTGACAAGTCCCAGCCAAAGCTCGGCAGGCTGAGGCTGTGGGCCCCACTCCCCTGCCTCTTCGCCTCTGGGCCTCCTCCCTGGGGAGGCCATCAGGAAGAAAGGATCTTCTTCCCCGTTTAACCCTTTAGTGTGCTGGGAGAGAAACCAGGCTTTCGCCAGCAGATCGAATAAAATAAAACTTCAGGCTGCACCTGTGCGTGTGTGTGTGTGTGTGTATGTGTGTGGAAAGTCAAGAGAATTGGTGTGAGGAGGGAATTTGGAGAGCAACTTTTTCAGCCTCCTCACTCCACAGTTGAGGAAGCGTATGCAAGAGGTGAAATGACCTGCCCAAGGTCACTGTGCCAGGCTTGTGCTGGGTACTGGATATCAGAGATGATTAAGATATGGATCCTGCCTTAGCTCTTCACAGCCAGGGGTTAAGGAAAAATTAAGGGCATTGACTGGTCAGGCCTTGCTTCCTGCTGATCACTCAGGCTTCTCTCACAGTTCCCTGTTGATCAAGTTCCCTTCCCATCCAAAAGCAATCACCATCTCCCTGGAGGTCTAGCTCCCAGACAATCCATGCGTAGTTCTCTAAGTGTTCTCAGAAGGATCGCAAAACCTTGTTCTTATCCCCAGGCTGCTCCTTTCCCCTCTTTGCACCTCTCCTTGAAGTTCATGGAGATTTGGGGGGCTGGGGAGTAGAATAGTGTAGGTAGCTCTTTGCAAAGACTAAAGACCTGTTACCACTTAGGACAGCCCCACTGGCAGGTTCCAGCACTTTTTGTCAGCTCATGGCCTCTGGAAGTGAAAAGGGACTTCTTTCAAAAAAGATTTGGCCTCTTTGGTTTATAATGTGTGTGTTATTACGAGTTGCTTGGAAGAACCGAGGTGTATCATGAGTTACTAGGAAAACCCCTCTCTATTCTGCTTTTCATTTCATGAATCCTCATTCTCCAGGAGACAGTGCCACATGAGGCCTGAGGAAAAGCTGGTTTAGAAAAGTCCTTGGAGATTTAGAAATTGGTAGAAAATACCTGAGATCAATCATTCAGCACATATCTTTTGAGGACTATGGATCAGTTATCTATTACTGCAAAACAAACCACTCCAAAACTTAGTGACTTAAAACAACTACTTTAGTCTGCATTGTCCTGTGGGTCAAGAATTTGGGCTCAATGGAATGGCTGATCTCCATTCTACATGGTGTCCCCTGGGGTAGCCCACCTAGGGCTGAAAGATCCTGAGTGGCTTCATTTACATAGCTGGGGCCTTGGTGCTGGCTGTTGGCTGGGGTACCTCAGTTCTCCACATGGCCTCTTTCTCTAGCACGCTAGTCTGGGCTTCTTTACCTGCTGGCCGTTTTTAGAAGGGAAAGCTTTATTGTACAAAGGCTTATCATGCTTCTGCTCATGCCACATTTGAGGATGTCTCAAGCAACATGGCCAAGCTCAGAGTCAGAGTGAGAGGGACTGCACAAAGAGGCATGTTTCACTGGGGACCATACACAGATGATCAATAGTTCCTCAGAGCAGAGGCAGTAGCTATATAGATCATGTCCTCCCACCACCCTTGCTAGCGAGACATCTTGAATCTCATCTCAACCACCAATAACCCCCCTTGCACCCAGCTTACTTGCTTTTCAGACTTCTCTCCACTCTAGGCTAGAGCAGATTATTTACTTCCTAACACATGTCAGCAAGCATGAGAAAGATGAGCGCTGGACTTTTAGTGTGGATTTAATAAATATTCTTTTCAAAATAAAATAACTTCTAGATTTTCCGTTAGTGGATGTGGTCTTTCCAGAAGCTCAGGTGAGGTACAGTGATATGGGCACCTGGCTAAGCTTTGGTTTTAAGGGACAAGGATGTTAGGAAAATAATGTTGAAGTCTTCTAGTCAAATGGAGTGGGTAATGGGCCTTGGGTTGCCAAGACAAAGTGATTCAGAGTGTGATCCTACAGTCACCCTCCTGGGACATGTGATTTAACTGCACTTACTAACTTTGGGGAAATTACCCTCTCTAAGCTTCAGATTCTGCATATGGAAAATGGCGACCATATATATCAATCAATCAAGATTGTTTTGAAGATCAAATGGTAATGCATGCCAGCTGCTTATCACTGCCTGGCATATAGTTAAGGCTCGCAAGTTTAGCTATTTTTATTGGCACTAATACATATTCACTGCATCTCTCCACCATTCCCTTAAAGAAAAGAAATCCATAAACATATATATATCAGTGCAGAAGACTAGAAAAAAGGGGAAGAAAAAAAGTGAAGAAAGAGGATGAGAGAAAGAGATGTAAGAGAGACTGAAATAAAGGGAGAGCAGATGAAAAGGAGAAGAGAGAGGGGAAGGGGAAAAAATAGATAAAAAAAAAAAAGGACACAAGGCTTATAGAAGGCACACATATTTTAAGAACAGAGATCATTTTCCAAGAAGGAGTCACATCTCTGGGGTTACCCAAAGCTCACTTGGCTCCTGGCAAACCTAAAGTATTTGCAATGGGAGAGGCAGAGGGGTGTGTGTCAGAGAGCAAATGGATTTTGCCACCCAAGGTGTCTGTACCAACTTGGACAGGATCACATGGAAAAAAGAAAAAGGAGGGGGCGGGGAAGGGAAATATTTCTCAGAGCTAGGCCAAGTGGTTGGATGGAAATTCAACCATGAGACGCAGCTTATTAGCAAGTTTGCAAATAATACATACAGCTTCCCCTGCATTTCCATCTCCTGAAAGAAAAACAGAGCAACCCAGTGATCTATGCATTTTTCCAGACAAAGTTTCCTTTGGTTTGATACTCCTCCCTTGCATCTCTCTGACCCCTTTCTTCTACCCAGGACCTCAGGTGCTGGCCCTGGTGGAAAAGGAACTTCTTGCCAAGGATGGGCAGGAGCAGAGCTACCCAAGGGTCACATCCCTGGTCCAAACTCCGTTCTCTACCACAAGGTGACTCCAGAGCTAGGGTTGTAGGCTCTTAAATGTGTGTAGATGGAAGAATTAGGTAATGACATGACTCGAACTGGAATACAGATGCTGTGAAAACCCCTCTCTCTAATTTATGAAGCTCAAGATTTGGGGAGATAAAAAGGGTTCCCCTTTGTCATGAGAAATCTCTCTGAACCTTAGCATCTCCAGATCTCCCTGGACAATGTCACCAGCCACAATCCAGTCTCAATTATCTGAATAATTACTTCAAAAATTGTTCGTGATGATATATTTCTTTCTTTCGTGTATAAGCATCTTTGAACTCAAAGGGATTTAGAATTAAGGGTATAAAATTTACATGACAAATGTATATAATTAATATGTTTGTATTGATAAGTATTTGGGGCATTTTATGTTCTCATGTTTAAGAGAATTTGGGCTCTTAGAATTACAGATCAACCTTGTAACTCCAATTTATAATAAGTAAGAGAATGATTAATTTAGACATGAGTTTAGATTTAAATCTTAATTTTTATTGTATTCAAATAATTAAGAAAACTTAAGAATAACTATTTTTAAAAGGTTAATTTATCAGATTTATCAGATTCATTCAAGTAACTTAGAAAATTTATCAAAGTTCTTTTAAGTGATATTAAATTTATTAAATTTATGAATGCAGTATAGAAGTTTTTCTATAATAAGTTTGAAACTGGAACCAAACATTAATCATAGGTCTTTAGAGATAGTTAAACTCACCAAGTCCACAATCAGAATTATAAGATTTATAAGGTGAAAGTCACAGATTAAAGGAGAACTAGGTTTTTGAATGTGGAACCTTAAATAATATAATATTTATTTAAAATTAATTTTAAAGTATAAAATTCACCTAGAAAATATTTTTAAAAAGTTGAAAATGACTTTAATCATAATGATTATTAGTGTATTGCCTTTCTAATGCTTTGTAAAAAATTACATCAATTTCAGTAGTTTAAGTGAATACCCATTATTTATTATCCCACAGTTTTCATGAGTCAGCTTAGCCAGGCCCTCTTCTCAGGGTTTCGCAAAGGAGAAATCGAAATTTTAGGCAGGGTTGGAGTCTCATCTGAGGCTAGGGGTCCTCTTCCAAGTTCACGTGGGAGTTGGCAGAATTCATTTCCTAGAAGCTATAGAATTCACTGCAGCTTGCTTCTTCAAGGCCAGCAAGAGAAAGCATTTCTAATATTTAGACCGTTCTTAAAAGAGTTCATCTAATTTGGTCAGACCCAAATTAGATAATCCAGGATAATCCAGGATAATCTCCCTCTTAATAAGTCAAAGCCAACTGATTAAGGACCTTAATTACATCTGTGAAAATTCATTCACTTTTGCCAGGTACCGTAACCTCATTACAGGAGCCCACCATGTTCTCAGGTGGAGGGGATTGTGCAGAGTATGTGTATGGGGCGGGGGTGGGGGATGAGGATGTTAGGGGCCATCTTAGAATTCTACCTGCCACAGTTAATAACAGTATCTTCGTTCTTTCTTTAAAGAAGACCCCACAGGACATCACTTCTACCACTTCCATTTCTTCCTCACCCTCACCTCTCTTCCTCATATTTCACAGAGTATGATTGATGCTATGTCCCCAAAGTGAGTATAACTCACTTTGCCTGATAGGTCTGTCCCATGTGTCCATCTGGTAGACCCTCAAAGTTCTACCCCCATGCTTCTACCTTGGTTCATTTAGGACCTTATCTCTTGCTGGCCTCTCATAGCTGCCGACAATCTGGCTTCCCTGTCTCTAGTCTTACGCCTTCGATCCCGTCTTCATCATGTGGCCAAAGGAATCTTTAAGTGCAAATCTGATCATCTCTGTTCTCAACTTAAAATCCATGGCCCAGTGGGTATGTTTTAGCCTTCTTACTTGCATATCCTTTTCAATCTAGCCCCTGCCTTGCCTTTGACTTCATCCCTCTTCAATCTCTCCTGCGTTCCCTATTCCCCATACATTTATCATGTTCTTATCATTCCATACTCTTGCAGTTTCCAAAACAGGTCAAAGAGTTTCTCACCTCAGTACCTGTTTCCGTGACTCACTTTATCTGGTAGGGCTGTCACACGTGTCCATCTGGTAGACCCTCAAAGACTCAGCATAAGGTTTAACTTCTCTCTGAGGACTTCTCTACTCTCTCCTGATAGATTTCATCACTCCCTTTTGTGCTCCAGTCCCCCATAGCCTGTATAGACATTATAATTCTGTAACACTTTACTACACACATATAAATCTGTCTTTCCATCTTTCTCCTAAAGAGAAAGAGCTTTGAAGACAGAAACAATTTCTTATTTATTGTGGTGGTCACAGTAAATGATACACTGTTATGACTATAAGAGATAATTCATGCTTTTTAATAAAGGAAGGAAGCAAGAAGTAAATGAATGCTTCAATTTTCAGAGCTTTAGTTTTCTTAATGGCAGTGATATTATCTATTCAGGTATAATGTAAGAACCAGTGTTATCATAAAGTCTGCTTTGTTGCCTGTATAGCTCAGGGGAAATAAGAATGGCTGGAAAAGTGACTCCAACAGTATGTGCTGAATCTTTAGAATTAAATGTCATGTTTTGGCTGATAAAGCAGCAGACCTGTAACAGTGCAACAATAGCCACTTCATGATAACAAAATGCAGCTCTGGTGGCTGTGACACTTTGTCTAACAGATCTCCTACTGCAGGAAACTTAATTGCCTGAGGGCCTCAGATGCTACACTCTAAAATCCATCACTGTGTTTGCTTCAAGGCCACACCTCCCACAGTTTGCTCCCTACCAGTGGTTGAGTACACCATTTCTAGAAGTCATGGGATTGCATTGTCAGCTCATTTTGGTTCAGTGATTCCCAGATGGCTCTGCCAAACCTTCTTTAGACGTTGAAGCAGCCTAGGACACCTGATCCAATACTCCCACTCTCTCTCCTTTACTCAGGATTAGATTTGCTCTGTGGCCTGAAGGCTCTCTCAGCCTTCTCTGGGTCTCTCCTGATTTTCTTTCACAGGAATATTTCTCCTCATAAAACTCTTGCATATTTAATCCCAACTTGGTATCTTCTTTAAGGAGCCAGACCAACAGAGCGATACACTATAAAGACATTTTTGTGTACTATGAGTTAATGCTTAGCAATGACGGAGAATGTTGTTCTGGCTGGACTAAGGTAAGAGGAAATTAGAAAAGAAGCCTTTGTTCTTACTTGGCACAGAGCTTTTAAAAGGAGAACTGGCAGAAAGACATGATAGTGATCATGCAAATCACTGAAAAGGTTCTTAGGCCAAAGGGACACAGGACACTGTAGATATTGGCTACTTTTTCTTACTCAAATAATTCTTTTTGCAAGTTCATATCTATTCCTACTTAAGCAAGCTCATGTTCCCCAACCATCTCTCTTGCTCTCTCTCTGTCTTTACACACACACACACACACACACACACACACACACACACACACACACACACTTTGTATCATTCATAGTCCAAGTAGGAGAGTATAATAATAAAAGGAAAGTTTAAGAAAGGGACTGCAGAGACTCTTTGGCTAAATCCAACCTGTAGCCATCAAGCATGAGATAACGGATGCAGCCCAATCATGTGAAGATGTACAAAGCAGAGTAGAGAGGAATGGGTAGTGTATATGAAGGGCAAATGGTACATATATCTTGTACACCCCAAATAAAGGCATCGATTGCAGAGGGCATACCCAGAAGGCACAAAAAAGTAGTAAAGAACAAGAGTTTGTCTTAGGTTGCATTTATCTTCAGTTTATTATTTCAAATGTTTAACTGTACTTGTTTGGTAACCTCTTTCCAAAGATTTTAATATGAAACTTTTCAGTGAAGTAAAATGCACAGATTTGGCTCCGTTTGCTGTTGACCCCCCACTCTCTCTATTGACCTCATTCTCCAGGCTGACCCACCCCCTGCTCTGGGTTTTCTCCTCCTCTCTGGGTCAGTCCTCACCCTGTGACCAGTGACAGCTGGCTAGCACCACATTCACCTCCAGTTTCAGAACAGAACCGACAGTTCTTACCCTTGACTGAGAAAAGATACAGCTCCGTGTGTCTGGAAGAGAAGGCCCTGACCAACAGCTCTCCCTAGAACATTACCAAGACCTGGTTTTTAAGTACTGGCTACTCCATGACTGCTCGACCACTTACCAAGGACAATGTAGGAGGAAACCGTCGCTCAGCATGATAGGTAGCTGTCTTTTCTCCCAATGGGATGCCAGCACAGCTAAAAATAAATAGGCTTTCAGGTGAGCTGGGAGGACACACCTACTGAGACGTGAACCCAGATCAACTTTCAAACCGCCAGTGGAACCTACAGCCCTACGCAGGCCTGGGCGCAGCAGGGTTGGAAGGAATGGGCGTTCCTGAGCTAGCAGTAATGGGAGCATGAGCCCTCTCATGTGGAGGTTTCTTTGAGTGAACTCGATGCATTGGCCCTGACGTGAGAAAACCACTGGCTGGGGGAGCTGCATGTCCTGTAGTGTTTTGCTGTACAGATTGGATCCTCTGATAAAGGTTGTGTCTGTCATTTCCTCTCCATTCCTGCCCTTTACTTGGGGTTGTGTTCTCAAATTCTGCAACATATGAGAATGATCCAGGGAGCCATTAAAAATCCTGCTAACTAGGTTGCACTCCAGGCTAATTAAATCAGAATCTCTGGAGTAGGGCCCAGGTTTTAAGTCAGTGTTTTATAAAGTCCCCAGTTAATTCCAGTGTTCCACTGTGTCACTAAAGTACTAAGGCAGGACCTCCAACTTTGAAGTTTCCCAAGACCTTTCCTTCTTGCCCCAGTTTCCCTGCAGCTAATTCCCTATTGTCTGAGATTCTAAGTCATCGACTATCCCTCCCCCCATCAGTCTTCCCAGACACTTAGAGTCTAGGTCTAGGTTTTTCTTCCGTCCACTCCTTCAGAATTCTAGAGCCAGAAAGTACCCCAGAGTTCATCTGACTCTAAGTCTTCACTGAATAAATGAGAAACTTGAGGTGCAGGAGACGGTCAGGTAGTTAGGTAGAGTGAGGCAGGAACCTGGGCCACTTTCTGCTCTATCTGATCTTCAGAGTTAGAGATTTCCCCAGTAGACACTGACCCCTTCTGAGAAAAGCAATAATCAGTTTGATTCACTTTCTGGAAAGGCAAGCTGTGGTCAGATTGTGTAGGGCCTTATGGAGGGAAATTCATAATAAGGATTTAAGAAGCATTCAGATGATAGGTAATCCCTGAAGAATTTAGAGCCCCAGAGTGCCATGCATGGAGCTGACTTTAGGATGATTGCTCTGACAATGGTATAGGAGAGAAGAGAGACTCTTGGTGGAGAGAAGAGAGATTGTTGGTGGTAAAACAGAAAGCCAAGGCAAATTAGAGGCAAGCAATTCTGATAGAGGCAAGAAGTGAAGGGAAGGACTGGGGAGATAAGGGAGAGGTGTGCTTTTGACCTCTTTTCTCCATCTCACAAACTGACTCATGAACAAGAGCTGAGTTTCTCAGACTCCCTGTAATGTCACTCAGGAACTCACTGCACTAAAAGGGCTCCCTGGAAAGTGAGGGGGGTAAATTAGATCACTCTAAGTTTCATTTTTAGGTCTTCTATGTATTCATGGTTCTAAAACTCGAATAAAATTGATCATTACAAAGTGCAGGTATTTGGTCTCAATTAAAAAGTTCTTTCTAACAAAGTTGACCAAAGAAGGAATGAGAAATTGTGAGTTCCTTATGTCTAAAAGTTTTTAAGCAGAGGCTGAATGAATTTCCACAGGGAGAGTCCTGTAGACAGAAGAGGTGGTTGGATTTTAACTGCCAACTTGAGATAAAGGAATTCTGTGAATTTTAGGAAGTAGGAAGGAACATTAAAAAATCATAAGAAATGTTGAGGAATGGAGTATCCTGGCCCTCCTCTGAGCTTGCCCGGTGGGGAACCACATATTGAGTCTCTTGGAAAGGCCAGCTTTGGTGAGGAGATCCCCAAGCTGGTGGAGCCCTTGGTGCTGAATGAGCCTCATTGAAGGAGAGGGATGGAGCCTGAGTTGGCCTGGCACGGGGCCTGTGTCAGAGTGGGGACCTGAGTGCCAAAAGAAGTCATTTTCCCCTCTCTTAACTTAGGTCAAGGATTTCAGGGAAGGTGGCATGGGCTGATCGGGGGAAAAAAAGAATCAGTCTTTGAAGTTATTTTCCTGGTTCAGGACCTCCACGAGGAACACTTTTTACTCATTAGCCTGTCTAGACACAGAAACCCACCAACTGGGCTGGTCTCTTCCTCTTCTAATTTCCCTTGCTCTGCCACTCTTGCTAAGGGTGGGGAACAAGGTTGAAAGCTGATACCAGCAATTATGTAAACACAGCATCGACACTGTTCCATGGATCCTTGATTTGAGACTGAGATGGATCGAATACCATGCTTTTGAAGATGTCTGATTCTAGGCAAAGGGAGTGGTCTAGCTGAATGAAAATGGGGAATTTAGGAAGATATATGGTTCTACTTGGATGACTCTCTGCCACATTACCACTAACATGAGTTATCCGCACATGCTGTAAATAGAATTGTTTGATTGTGCTGTGATGCAGAGCAGTGGGCAGCCCAGAGTGGGTATCACCTGTGAAAGAAATTGACTAGCAAAGGGGCTGTCTTTGTCAACTTGAGCTGCTGCAGTAAAATACCATAGACAACAGACATTTATTTCTAACATTTCTGGAAGCTGGAAAGTCCAAGATCAAGGTACTGCCAGATTCAATGTCTGGTTAGGGGCTGCTCTCTGGCTTGTAGACAGAACATTTCTGCTGTGTCCTCACATGGCTTTTCATTGGTTCATAAGCCTGGAGAGAGCAAGATCTCTCTCTTCCTTTTCTTATAAGGGCATACTAATCCCACCATGAGGGTCCCATCTTCGTGACCTAATCTAAATCTAAATACTTCCCAAAGGCCTCACCTCTAAATAGCATCACATTGGGAGCTGGGGCTTCAACATATAAATTTAAAGGGGGACACAAATATTCATTCCATAACAAAAGGCTTGACCATCAGATTCCCAGATTCTTCTGACCAAAGGATCTCCCATTACATGAACTAATGCAATGCTGGTGCAGTGACTAAGGCCCTCTTTAACTGCTTATCCACAGGGTATCATGTAGCCCAGAGCCACCGTGGTCTTGCAGAACAGGCTCAGAAACAAGAGTCGGAGAAGGGGCTCTGGCCACTTTGTAGAGAGTGTTGTATAGAGTCATCGTCTCAGAGAGAGAACAGTGAAATGTATGGAAGAACAGCTGACCTCTCCATCTCATAGGGCTTAATGACTCACAGGGGAAGAAGATCTGAGTTCTTTAACAGAGCCATGTTGTTTTTCAGTGGTACTCACTCATCTCCATTCTTTCCAATTTGTATCAAGAAAGGGACTGAAATTACCAAGCAGCAGCAGTAAAGATGCCGTCTGGACTTTTTGGTACAGACAGATGCTAAGAACCAATCCAGTCAAGGAGTAATAAGTATTCATTAAACACTTACTTATATGATATATACTTTGGGGTTAAAAAAAAGTTACAAAACCTACTCTTAACCCTAATTTGGGTATTGTCTTGTCTTGCACACACTACTTGCACATATAACATTCGGTAAATGTTGAAGAATGTAATTAAATGGTGATTTAGCCAAGGGAATATGTGCATTAGAGGAAGTGGGACCCTAAATCTTTTCCAATCGTGGAATTAGGTGTTACATGCAAGTCTGAACTCATAGCTTTCAAAGAAAATTCAAATTTTGTACAACTGAGGCACAAATTCCCTCTCTCACTCTATCAGGAATCAATGATTTCAAATTTCTGCTTACATTCTCACCTCATCCACTAGATTGTGGGCTCCTTAAAGGAAAGGACTATGATTTATTTAACATCAAGAACCTGATTCTTGGAAGATTAAAAAAAAAAAACAATGTGGGAGGAAATGACTAATTCATTGACAAATATTAATTAATTGAGTGGATGAATGAATGAATGAATAAAAAAATCATTTATTCATTTGACACGATATGACAAAAACAAAACCTTGTCCTTAGGAGTACAAAAATTAGAAAAGTAAGATAAAGACATATTAAACAATATAGGGATATGCTTGACAGCTTCAGAGGCATAATAATTTACATGGTTATTTTAAGAAGAAACTCTTTCTTTCTTCTCCCTATATTTTTGCTTTGGCATCCAGGAAAGGAAAATTGTGCCAATCCTTTTATCATAGATTCACATAAAAATTCTGTATTCCTGATTATAGTGATTTATGGTTTTCCAAAAGAATGTGCAGTATCTTATTTGATCTACACAACGAACTCGTGAGGTAAGCAGGGATAAATTAGAGGTATCATATTTAATGTTATGACAAAAATCAATAACAGGGACAAAAATCGATAATTTAGGATTGTTTACAGGCCTACTTTTTCCCCAACCTCACACACACACAAAATTCTGTAAATGTTAGTCTGGTTTCCACCGCCTATGCTCTTGGAAGAGGAAAGAAGTTTTTGCTGAAAGAAAATATAAGTTATCTAGATATTACGGTACTAGCTTAAACTTATTGGATTTCGTTAACCAATGTCACCATAAAAAATAAATTAATTTAAAAAATAGATATTATAGTACTTGGAGGGTGGGAGGGAGAATGAAAATGACGAAAAACTATGTGAATAGGGAGTGAAAGAGAAAGCTTTTTATTCCTCCCTGGAGACCAGAGCCAAAGTAACTAGGATAAGAAAGTCGGTTGGAAAGAAAAGAGAATTTGAATAAGTGTTTCTGAGTACCATGTATTTTCATTCCCTTTAATGTCTTCACAGAGGCATGAATAATAGATGGAATTCCACCTTTATTACTTTTAATTTTTGTATGTTGCTTCTTAAATCTGACACTTCTCTGACACTGAAGCACATGGGTCTCTGAGATGATTAGGGTTACATATCGGTAATGAATCAAAAGCTCAGAGAGGTTAAAAGACCTCAAATCAATTCTCTAGTTAGTAGAATCTAACTGCTGCTTAAATTCCTATTCCAGTTCATCCTACAAAACAGAAGTGAATACATTTGCAGGTTTTGTTGTTGTTATTCCTTTTTTTTTTTTTTCTTTTTGAGAGGGATATACTTTTCTGCTCTGCCTAATTCATAAAAGCATGTCAAGCTTTCAGTTTGCTTCTATCAAGCAAATGCTTTGCAGGGTCAGGGTCTTTTTTTTAAAATTTCTTTATTTCCTTTTTCTTTTTCTTATTGTTGGCACCTCACCTGAGACCTGTGAGTACCTCTGGGCTGTGTGTCTCAGAGTGATAATTGAATTTCTCAGGGTGTAAGGTGCTGGGAAGCTCAGTTTGTGCTACTTAGTGGCACTACCCTGGTGGCAAATTTGCGTGGTATTTCTCTTTTTTTCTGGGCACCCCCACCCTCTCGCAGGCTGTCACAGCCGAAGTGTACACATCGAAGTGCAAAAGGACCGAAGATCCACAGGGTTATCCATCAATCGAAGGGTCAGGACTGAGGCTCACAGTAGTTAATCCTCTGCCTGCTCTACCCTGACATTCTGGGTGAGGTTAACCTATTTGCCCACACCTTGTTAGTTCAGATTGACCTCAGGGAGATGTGTAGAAATGCCTTCAGTGTGTGTTTGTGCTTCAGTTAAGTCAAACATGTCTGTTTAAAAGAGTAAACATATGGGTCTGGGTATAGCCAGGCACAGATTGAGGTACAGGGATTTGGATGCTTGGGCTCCTATTAGAGGAAAGGCAAAGGTGTGGAGCTAGGGCCCAACAGGTAATGTGGGGGAAGGAGGGGTCATTGAGATCTTGGGTAAGGGTATGGAAATGACATGTTGCCTACTCACTCCTCTCCACAGTGATTTTTTTTTTTTTTAATTTGAATGGTGGTGGGGTTGGTGGAAAAGTTGCAAAAGAAACAGGAATTTCCAAAAAACTTAAGAACTTACAGAGATGGAGAAAAAGAGAAAGGAAAAAGTACTGCCCCAAGAGAACAGGTCATTTCAGAGCATTCCGGAAGTCCTGGAGGAGACTCTTGACACGGTCCAGCTGTGACACAGTGAGGGCCTGAAGTGAGGCAGTGGTGGCAAGAAGGAGGAAAGTTGAAGAGAGAGTGGAAAGAGTCTGGGGCCTCCTCCATGGGCATGGGAATTTCAGATTGGGGCTGTGATGCCACTTCTTATAATTTATTGTTGTCGTGTGGGTGGTCACACAGGGATGTGCATTCTCTTCTTTCTCCCGGTTCCACGTAGTCAGGACTCTAACCTGATGAATACCTGACAACAACAAAAGCCACAGCAAAAGCCACAGAAAGTAGAAGGATCCCCAGGAGCTCTCAAGAGTCTAACATCTTTGTATGCAAGAAAAATATGGGGACCGTAACTGAAAATAACCAAAAATTAAAAATCAACCTCTAGATTCACAAACTCCCCAGGCTAAGTAGGGCCATGTACGTCAGTGTTGTGTCTTTTAACAATCAGACCATTGTGTAGGCAGGACTTATGAAGAAACTCCTTTTCCCACCAAAGAATGCGGTAAAAAGGCCAGTGGATCTTTGAGAGAAGAGTTAGCACACCCAAACTTGCCTGCTTAGCTGGCAAAATGATTCCATGCAGCACACTTCAGACTAGGTGTTTGGTCTCTCCACGCTGATATGTCAAGAGGTTCTAACGAGGGTTTAAATAACTGTAAACCATTGGGAATGTACTCACACATTCTTAATGGTTGTGCTGGGGCAGGGAACATAATATATGAAGTCCTTGACCTTCTGGAGACATTATTTTGGTCAGGGAGAATACTAACTTGATTGATTGGTTTCTTGCCATGTTCTATAAAAATAACAAGTAAGGATCGAAATGGTCCGCTATCAGATGCTGATGGTCTACTCATGGACTAATGGACAAAGACTACATTTTGTCTGAGACACATAGCTTAGACACATAGTGGGCAAAGTGAAAACACCTGGTCAGGCAATTAGGTGGTGATCTCAAAGCAAGGGGGAATCCTGCCCTCTGATATGGAAAGAAAAGAGAGCTCTGGCTGCACAGAAAATGCCCAAGTCTGGAGAGTTACAGATTTCACTCTCCTTCAAGATTTGGGGAGCTCCTACCTGGAGACCTGGAGATGCTGTGGGGAGTCTTGCTGAGCACCTGTAAGGCTTGGTAATGACAGCATCATTGAGGGTGGGCGCTTTGGGGACTTCATCCACTGAACCTGAACCCCATTCGAAAAGGTCTTGTGCCTTCTCCAGGTAGCTATTTGACTTGATTATGGGGACACTGACTTCAGGTCGATAAGTTTAGTGGGAAAGAAGAGGATAGAAACGTTATCTGCCCTTATTTCTCTCATGGAAGTCATGTAATCTAAGGTTTCTCTAACTTGCTGGGGTGAAAAGAGGAAAGAAAAGAGGAAGGTTTAAAGAAGAACAAAAAGGTGGTTGCTGAAGAGACATGTAGAAGAAAGAGAGAAGGAATAAAGATACAGAGTAATCACATATAAATTCTACCCAGAAAAAGCGTATCTGAACACATGTGTGTGACACACACATGAGTGTTCTAAGGCAAGCCTAACAAGAAGATTCTCAGTGTTAGAACAGAACTTTCGTCTATGGTGAACTTCCTAGTGGTCTGAGTTATACAAGACCCTAGGGACAAGGGGGGCTTTGCTCCCTCAGGAGAGAAAAAACCATTATCTCATCTGTGTCAAGACCCTGGAGGCTCTTTGACGTCAGTCTGCTCGCCCCTCCTCCCAGTGGCCTTTGGCAGATGCCTGCTCCCAAACCCTGTTTCATTCTTCACAGAGACATTTTTACTGCTCTTGTCTTCCCAGTTGTGACGTGCCCCTCTCCCAGACCCAAGGGAATCCAAGTGCTGAGAGTGATACCCACCCTTGTAGTGATTTGAAGTCAGCTTTGTGTCCCCAGGTGCAGGAGCCTGGGGTAATTGAGAGTGTGGATGGAACAATGATGTCGGGAAGAGCAGGGCCTTCAGCCAATCCTGTGGTTGACCAGAAGGTCAATGGTGAAGGGCAAAGACGCTTATCTCTGGATTGTCTTCACTGTCTGGTGTTGGTTTGCTGTTGCTAGACCCCCACTTTCTCTGTGAGGTACCTCAGCCAGGTCCGATTCCCAAACTATAGAAAAATCAGGGGGAAGAGGTCTTATTGAGAAAATGTTCTGGATACTTAGAATAAAAGTATTTGAAAATCCTAATAAAATGGAAAGTTCACATGGGACAAAAGACTCATTGCTTTTCCCTCCTGCGAAGCTTCCTTTTTTCTACTGCTGACATTGATAGATATCCATCCCAGTTTTCTAGGCTCTTAAAACATTCTCTGCTCTTTCTGTACACTGCCTGCTCCCCAAATCCTTGGGATTCACCTCTGAAATGCATCTCTTACTTGTGCTTTTACTTGGCAACAATAAGCCTCAGTTTCCACAGTTGAAAATAAGAATAATAATAGTATCTACTTCATAGGGTTACTGTAATGATGAAATGTGATAAGTAAAATCCTTAGCACAATAGTTAGCATATAGTAAGCTCTCAGTAAATGTGAGCTATACTATTATTTTTATGATTATTTCATTACCAGTCTCCTCTCCAAGCTCTCACCACCTCACATCAAGATTCCTGGAGTCCCTGCCTGAGATCCCTCTTCTCTCCTGTGAATGAAGCCTGCACATTCCTGACACATTAACATTTCTTGAATGCAGCTTTTGCCATACTATTCCTTTGCTCAAGAGCCTCCAATAATCACCTGTTATACTGAGTAGACATTCCTCAGACTAGTATCCTATCTTCTCCTTTTCTGATACTTTAATCCAACATAGAACTTCAACTCCATCATGGTTAGTATGTCTCTGATGTCAACTCAAGCTCAAGAGACAGCTCACATTACCTCTTCCCTTCCTCTTCCACTCTATCTTACTACTGAGATGTACCTGTCTTCCCTTTCCTTTCTCCATTCAAAATCCATTTTACCTATCCCAACTACAGTCCCAGAACCTCAACTCTCTTTGCCTACCAGGAGTACAGTACAGATAGAACAGAACAGAACTCTGCCCTGGTCAGAAGATGGCATTTGATAAATGTATCAGATGGATTTCTGAGAGCAAGAGTGTGTACCTCCATAATTTATTCCTGGAGATCGATTAGTTCATCCTGATTCAATTACACCTTTGTCTCTCTTACCATATTTGCATTAGTGAAATTCCAGGCCTTGAGTTTAAATCAGTTTAGTATGAGAAAAATCCACTGGTTTTCAAATGGGGGATGTGAAATGGAAATTTTTTTTTTCCCCTCATCAATATTTCTTAGTTTGATCAGGGAAGAAAAAGTGAAAATATAGGAGAGATCTAAAATTACATAAAAAATTTTCCCAACTTTTAGAGAGGAAATACCTCAGTGGATTCTACAATTTGAGGTAAACTATAAGAAAGAAAAATATTAAAGAACATGAATAGTTATTCTAATCTTTCTTAGTCATGTAGTATTTTGGTCATACATTTGTAAAGAATCTCGGAATAAAGTTATGTTGTTTTCTTTAACTCCATTGTCAATATATCCTTATTGAATGGCCACCCACAATATAAGTTATACTACCGATAGTTTGAATTTCACTTTTTTCCTCGTATTTCAGTTTCTTTACTAGGAAAAAAAAAAATGAAAAAAAAATCTCTAGAGTAGAACCATAATAATACATACATAAAGTGAATAAATATTCACTGTGTGTGGAGAAATGAATGTACACAGAATAGAATAACAGGTCTCTAGCAAAGCAATAGGCAAATATTATAAACTACCACCTGGGGATACTTAGATTAAACACAGGATATTCTTTCCTGTCCCTATCACTATCTCTATAGGGTTTGAAACACAGAATAGCTTTGCAAAGATTCATACGGATTCAGCAAGAGGCTGGAGAATGGATGCAATGACCCCTCTAGGTCCCTTTCAGCATCAGTATCCAATAACTTTATGATCTCAAAGAATAATCTGTCTGCAGCCAAACATATTTACAGCCTGCTTCCTCTCTCTTCCCCTTTCTCCACCCCACCCGATTTTTTTCCCTAAAAGACTAAGGCTTTGATCGAGGATCATAACCCGAGATGATGCAATGTGTTTGTTTTGGCCTCCGCTTGGGTCTGTGTCTGTTATTAAAGGGTGTGCTAAGTCTGACCTTCCTACGGGCTTAGTCCCAGGTTCAGGACCCACTCCACCAGGGGTATGACTCACCTCTGAGTTGAGGTCTTCTTGAAATCATGGGCTATGGTTGGGTATCCAGGGCTTGAAGGGGTGTGGGCTCTCTGCCTCCACTTTTCTTTTTATCTGCATGTGACATATCCAGATCCCTTTGTGTCTCTATATCTTTCTACTGCTGTACATGTCTGTGTGCCTTTCTGGCCATGGGAAAAATCTCAATTGCTTGATAGCGTTTCAATTAAATACAATAAATATTTACTTTCTGCAAACAGTGCTTGGATATAGCGATAAAGTTTGTAGCCAGATATAGAAACAACCATTAAAAAATTTTACAGCAAATTGTTTGTTTTAGAGAAAATAGAAAATACAAAAAGGCAAAAACAACAACTATAATATAGTATTCATATTTTGAATATATCCTTTCAATCCGTACACATATTTTAAGTAACATAAAAATGGGATCAGTCTATGGCCATGCTACCCTGAACAAGCCCGATCTCTTCTGATCTCGGAAGCTAATCAGGGTCGGGCCTGGTTAGTACTTAGATAGAAGACCACCTAGGAAGACCAGATGCTGTAGGTGTAAAAACTAAGGGATTGTAAGCTGACATGGTCCTTGCAATCCATGAGGTAAACCAAGGGTTTCCTCGCCTAAAAAAAACCAAAACACTTTTTGACAACCTGATTTTTATTATTGTTTTTCTCCTTAACAATATGAAATAAGAATATCTTAAACTTCTATAATTCTAAGCTTAGATATACTAGTACCTTATTTAGAGCTATACTGTCCAATACAGTAGCCAGTAGCTATATGTGGCCATCTAAATTAATTAAAATTAAGTTAAATTTTTGAATTTAATTCTTCAGTCAAACTAGCTCAGCAGCACTTGAATATTCCCATCATTGTAGAAAATGTTATTGGATAGTGCCATTCCAGCAAGGTACATTTTCACAAGAACCACCTTGAAGACAGATCTTAAGAGCATCTGTATGCAATAGTTTCCTCAAATTTACAATCACTAATGGAGA
Source organism: Pteropus medius (assembly GCF_902729225.1). Lineage (NCBI taxonomy): Eukaryota > Metazoa > Chordata > Mammalia > Chiroptera > Pteropodidae > Pteropus > Pteropus medius. Next base: position 21,342,986 of record NW_024351729.1, read on the forward strand.
AGAAACTACTCAATCTAATTTTTAAATCAACGTTTTATTACTTAGTCTTCTTTTTCTTGATTACTTCTCTCCGCCCATCGTTGATGATACATTGATCCATATCTCCTACATTTGAAGGATGTAAAAGAGATTACAGAGGCCCAGTTTATAGAAGGCTGTTATGGGCTCTCCGTGTGTGTATGTGTTTCCATGAGATAGATTGGACTCTATTCTACCAATGCTGCTCAAACTTTAGTGTGCATCAGAGTCACCTGGAGAGTTTATTTTCCTATACCTTATGCTCAGAGATTTTGATTCAGTAGATCCAGCTTAGAGCCTGAGGATCTGCATTTATGTTAGGTGTTATCGATGTTGCCTGTCCATGGACCACACTTTGTGGAGCACTGCACTATATTACTTTTATAATTGGAAAAAATATGGTTGTTACCTGCACTATGACAGACAGATTCCTCTGGTACCCTAATGATGAATACACAGAAGAAACTTCTACATTCTGTTAAAACCACCAGGTTGACTACTAGGTGCCAGGCACTGTGCTAAGGGCTCTTTATCCACATTCTTTCACCAAGTTCTCATTGTGTACCTATAATGGTATTTTTGAAGCACTGTTGACTCATTACTTAGAAGTCTTACTATGTTTCAAAGGACAACCTTTGATGTCTAGTCCCATGCTCTCAGTGTCTTTTAACTGAAGACTGAAAACATCACTGCCTACAGGAAATAGGCAAACCGTGGCAACAAAACTGGCTACATGTAATTCAAAATGAAATAGAATGTGGGCCATGTCAGGCTGGAAAGCACATACCCCCCAAAAGTGACCATAGCGACCTTTGCTATGGGAGTGGTCAGGCCCTGCTCTGCCTCAGTTTCCAATTTTTTTAAAGAAGCCAGAAATCCAGAATCTGATATGAATTTTTCCAATTATTAATTGTTAAAAACATACTCAAGTTAATTTTTTTTTTTTTTTTTTATTAAATAGGGGCTAACCATCACGGCGAACTCAACTCAGCCTATGGGCCACTAGTTTGTCACCTCCATTACAGCTCCCTAGATTCCTCCAGACCATTTCTTAGCAAGCTCCGGACTAGTAGTAGGTTTATACTTTTCTAGTGTCTCCTGACTAATCTTTTATACAAATATTTTTTGCATCTAAAGCTTCAATTCCTTTCTCCCTTCTCACATCTCTATACCCCTGCTGCCAGCTAGTTCTTAAGGACAATAATGACTTGGGTTTTCTCTTCCGTTTTGTTTTGTTTTGTTTTGTTTTGTTTTGTTTTGTTTTGTTTTGTTTTGTCTTAAGTGAAGATTTCACGTTAAGTTTCCCTTCCCTTTCTCTGGCTCTGGTTTTCTTTTTGGTTGCTCATTCTTATATTAAATGACCAAAATCACGTCCTAGGATGGGAAAAAATAAATTGAATGAATCACCTCACAGACTGACCATAAATCTCTGTCGACATCTAAGCCATCAGTGTTTCATGTCAATAAACTCAGTTTAATTTTTATAGACTGGTGATGACTAACTCTATAGGGAAAATTTGGGCTCTCGATTTTTCTCAAGGCTTTTAGTCAAGGTTCAAGAAAATGGGATCAGCTATGGAAAAAGTGCTCAGAAATACCTTTTAAAGACATTCTTGCCTCTTAATACCTGTCTGCACAAAAAAAATCCCTCCATGAGGAATATAAAAGTATCATTTTATCATCATCATTATGATTATTAAGGGCTAACACTTACTGAATACATCTATGTAATAGACATTATACTAAGCATTTTACATACTTTATTCTCATTTCTTCCTCACAATAAATGATGGAGTCTTTACTCCATTTTTAGGCCCATTTATAACAGCTATTCTCCTGCTTTCAGTTTTAATGCTCACAGAAACATAGGAAAATTAAATTCAAATTAAGAGAAATTGTGAGTTGATGTCATCCATCCCTCAGCCCCTAGGTAGGATAGAATCTTGCTCATTAGGGAATTGTGAGGGGAAAAAAATCTGTTTAAAAGTTATTAAAAAGATTCTTAATGAAGATTCCTCAGCCTCTTTCAGTTACTCATTTTGATATATAATGATCTTTACATTCCAAATTCTTTTATTTGATGTACGGCCTACAAACCTTGAGACTTCATTTGGAATTTTATCTGGAATTTCATCTGGAATTTTGTTTGTTTTTCCAATTGGGATTTAAAAATAGGTTATTTATTTATCCTGGGACCCTCCTTTTATAGTACACATAGCTCTCTCTGAACTCCCCAGAGTATTTCATTCAAAATGGGAGATAATATGTGTGAATATGCATGTGTATAGTTTGGAGATAATTCAAGACAAAAGCTACATAAAATATCTGCCTAGCGTCTCTTTAAGCCAGTATTGTTATTCAGGGCTGGGGTCAGATTCTTGCTATTTGTTTTCCATTATTATATATTTGTTTTCCATTATTTGTTTTCCATTTGTTTTCCATTATTATATATTGTACATCAACCACGAACTATGTCATGGGGTAAAGAAAGCCAGTGACTGTTTTCTGTAGACTGGATAGAAAACTTGGTATGTTAAATCCTAAAACTTTCTGTTTTCATACCGCCCTTCACTAAACCACCTGCAGTATCTCTTCTTCCTTGTGGTGGGCTGCCTAATTAATTGTTACTGGACATGAACAGCAATCATAAAAGTAAAAGTGCTTTGCAAGTATTGATTAGTTATTAATTTATCATTGCATTCATTTTTTTAAAGTGTGTTTACATCAGAAACTATCTTTATCCCACTTTACAGATAAATAAATCAAAGCTAATAATAGTGGCATGAATTTATCTAAGGTTACACACCCAGAAAATGAAAGAAGGATGTGTGGGTGTGTTTGTATGTATCTCGGTGCATGCAGTAGGAGTATCAGGTGTGTATATGAAAGTTGGGGTTAGATTTTTGGCCTCTGAATTTTCCTCTCTTCCATGGCCATCTATCTCTATTAACTGTACAAATGGCTTTTGGGTACTGATGTCAAGGAACTCCTGACACAGGCTATTTAATAACATAAACAATGTTATAAGGAGAACTGATGACTGCAAACTTGCAACTATCTCGCTGGTTTCTCCAGAAAAGACCAAAAACTGTGGTTCCCAAGGAGCAATGGTGCAAAGGGAAATCCAAGAATCCTGAAGCAAAGAGAAGATGCTCAGAGGAAGAGAAAAGGGACAGAGACTGAGCAAGATATACTATTCCAATAGTCAGAAAACTTGAACCAAGAATTGCTATTTCGTGCTGGTTCAGGCGTAGGACCAGATCTCAGGGAACTCAGCCAGGGAATTCAGTCTTGCATAGGAGGAACAGAGTGGACCAAAAAGGATGATGTGAACTCACCCCTCTCCCTGTAGCCAGCATGGAGGTCCTCAGCCAGAGAGACACTGACTGTGTTGGGTCAAGCTTATGAGAGAGCCTTAAATTCTGAAAGGTGGTTGCAGGGACAGCCTTAGCCTCGTCTGGGTAAAGTTGTTTGCCTGTGTGAGGTTACATGAGGATGCAGTGTTATTTTTATTCCATTTTTTCTTCTCTTAACTACCCAACCCTAGGTTTCTAATTTTTTCCCCCTTAAGGTTACTTTTAGAAATTATATTTCCTTATCTCCTAACCTAAACAGATTTCATTTCAGCCTGAAATCTAGGGGTTTACAAGAAAAGTTCCTTTCCTTCTTTTGATTGTCCATGTTCTTCATTATGAAGATATAACAAAGAGAAATCGTCAAACACCATCTGCTGGATCACCATTAATATGTACCCCTGGGCACAAGTTCTTCTCTATTTTCATGTCTCTTTCACCTAGAACCTAAAAGATGTCATCGAACCCCTCAACCACCCCTCCAGGAATCCATGCACAATTTATTTATTAAGAAAAAGTTTATTTTTTTGATTTTTTAAAAAGACACTTCTGTAACCCTTGTTATGTGTCAGGGGCACATACTTCACAAGTATTAACTCATTTAATTTTCACAACAATTTAATGAGGTTAGTACCATTTTTTAGATGAGAAAACTGAGTTATAAAGAGGTGATATAACTTGCTCCAGCTTCACAGCTCATCAGTGCAGAGATCAGAATTCCAACTTAGACAATATGGCTCTGGAGTCCTTCAGTTTTAACCATCACTCATGCTTCTGAAGCTCCATCCTGCTGATAATCACCTCCTGTACTTGCCCTTCAGTTATTTAGGTACTAAATTTTCTTATTCATATGGGAAGACTTCCTTTTTTGAATAGAGATTCTGGTGTTTATCTCCTCCATGGTTCTACTTGCCTTATATTGAAAATAGTTTATATTGACTGTGCATTTAGCTCAGGCTTTTATGCTTAGAGTTACGGGGCTGCTGGGGCCTCAGATGGCCCCGTACAACTATTTTATAGGGTTTGAAGATGGATATGACCAAACCTGGCACCTTCTTCTGGACCAAAACCACACAAGGAAAGAAGAGAAACAGCTCAGTAGTCAAGGGTGCTCAGTCAAGCCACATAGTTCAGATTCTTAGAATCTGGTATCATCTGCGCCACCCATGATGAGTCACTTCCAGGCAGTCCCTGCCTTCTTATGGGCTGGAGCCTGGTCTTGACGGTGAGGAATTTCAACAGGAATGGATGTCACCAGCTCCTTATACAGTCACAAAACCACTTCTGTTGGGTTCAGAGCCATGGAGCACCCGCACTACATTCCTTCCTGCCTGTAAAGCTTCCATGGCTTCCCCGACACCCAAAGGAAAGAGAAGAGAAAAGGGGAAAGGAGAAGTGAGAAGGCGAGGAAAGGAGGGGAGAGGAGAGGAGAGAGGGGATAGAGGGAGGGAAGAAAGAAAATTTTAAGACTTAAATCATCCAACAACCTCTGGACTACTCTTTCTGTCTCCCCTCCAGTAAGTGTTTCGCATATGGTGCTCTAAAGCTTCTTTCCATTGCCAGAATTCCACTGCTTAAGACCCTCTGTGACTTTGGATTGCCCATGTTCAAGTCCAAACTCCTAAGCATGGGGGACAAGTTATTCATCATCTGGTCTCCATTTTGCCCTTTTGTTTTGCCTCTCTACACTTTCCATATTCTCACATTCTCTCTCCTTTCATTTCCTCTCCCCACCCCTCCCCTTCTCTCCATCCTCTTTCTGTCCCTCTACCTCCTTACCCTCCATTCACACTAGACTGCTTATAATTCTCTAAAGCCAGTATCCTCCTCTTGCCTCCTGATTTTTGCTCACGATCTTCCCTTTTCCTGGAATTCCTTTTCCTATTCCCTTAGTCTGTTCATAATTTCTCCTCAGTGTCTAGGACCGCACCTAGCTTTTCTCCAGGGAGCCTATTGACCACCCCTCCTCCACCACCCTTTATGCCTCATTGCTCTGTAATGCAACAGTATGCCTCATGGTATTTTACTCTCCAGCCTCGATGGAATCTTTGTCATGTTATCTCTGCAAAACACAGTGCTTGGTACATAGAAGATATTAGTAAATAGTAGTTGAATGGATGACATCAATACTGCATAGCTGTGCAAACCGGTGCCCATTCCAGGCAGGGGTCTCAGATTACTCTCCTCATGTAACAGATTAGAAACCAGACCCAGAAAGAGGTCAAGTCATTTGTATAGACCATGAAGTTATTAATATTACAGCTGGGACTGGAACCCAGACCACCAGGCTGTGAACTCCTTAAGGACAAGGAACACAGCTTATTCATCCTGTGACTCCAGTGCTCAGTGTCCTGTCTGGAAGGGAGTAGGTGCCTAATGAATGAATGTATGAGTACACCTGGCACCGAGTTCTTTCCACTGCCTAGGGCAATGTGGAACAGCAAGTCAGCAGTATTACATTGGGTTTGATCACTCTAGACTATGAAACTGAACAATTAGAACCATCCAATTCGGATTAGGGCCCAAGTTACCTGTGGCCAAGATTTTACCAATCAAGCTGACAATTGTCAAATTGCTTTGACATTGTACAATATTGATATAAACTACATTTACTTCCTGAATTGGTGCATTGTAACAACTTCTTTGGCATCACCTACAGACGTGGCCTAGATATACCGTTACCATCATTCCAAAAGAAAGAGGCTGCTGTTATTTTTAAAGTTCCTTTGGAAAGTAGTTGATATGATCCCCTTGCTTATTCATTCTGATGTCACTCAAACCATTGGAGAGGAAAGTTCCTCTTTACTTCTTGCTACAATCGCTTCTACTTTGTGTTTGGAATGTTTCTGCCAGGAGGTCAGATGACAGCAGATAGGACAGGCTTTTGCCCCAGTATCTGCCCGATGTTCCTGGCTGAGTGGGTGGTACAGATAAGAGCAAGTAAGGGTCACATGATGCTAACACGGACCACAGCATGTATGCAGGGACTGGTTAGCCCTGCCACCTGCACAGAGGAGTTGCAGAATGGAACAATCTTGTTAATTTTTTCAGTACAAATTTCAGAAGGTGACTCTAAAGTAGTCAGGTTTTCAAATGTAAGTTTTCCACTTAAATAACTTGTTCTAAGTTCACACAGCTAATACCTTCTCTGGACCTTTTTTCCCATCTGTGAACTAGGTCTAATGATGACTATCTTATGGATGTGTTGAATATAATTTATATAACACACTTCATAAAATGCCTAGCACATTATGTACA